>NC_138383.1:36000072-36059634 GCF_054177405.1 Leptonychotes weddellii
TGAAAAACAAACTGAGGGTTCTAAAGGGGAGGGGGGTGGGAGGATGGGTTAGCCTGGTGTTGGGTATTTTTTTTTTTTTAAAGATTTTATTTATTTATTTGACAGAGAGAGACACAGCGAGAGAGAGAACACAAGCAGGGGGAGTGGGAGAGGGAGAAGCAGCCTTCCCACCAAGCAGGGAGCCCGATGCGGGGCTTGATCCCAGGACCCTGGGATCGACCTGAGCCAAAGGCAGATGCTTAATGACTGAGCCACCCAGGCGCCCCTAGTGATGGGTATTAAAGAGGGCACATTCTGCATGGAGAACTGGGTGTTATGCACAAACAATGAATCATGGAACACTACATCAAAAACTAATGATGTAATGTATGGTGATTAACATAATAATAAAAAAGTTAAAAACAAACAAACAAACAAAGACAAAGAGGAAATAACCAGGAGCCTGAGAGCAGGCAGAGCCCCTCCCCAGAGGCAGGATCCTGCTGTTCAGGTTACATGGGCCATTTCAAATGGCAAAAGCTTTCCACGGAGACATTTGGAGTCAAGATGAGGATATTTTCCATGGTGGGACTTTCCATAAAGTGCTTCATTTACCTCTTCTGAAGACCAAACCCAGAAAAACAACCTCATATTAGCAGTGTGGACTTAGGTTAAACATAAGCAAGAACTTTCTGACAATGAGTGATGGATGTTGGTTCATAAAATGGGTGATGAAGGAAGACAGGCTAGCATTAAATTGATTGGCAAGGTATCAGACATATAATCCAAACTCTGGATTGTAGTTGATTTGATTTGTTGATTATCTCTCACCATCTCCTGCAAACACCTTGCCACCTGGTCTGAGTCTCATCACAGCCCCACATCTCTTTATGCCTCTGAGCCTTCACTCTTGCTGATCCCTCCACTTGAAATGCCTTTCCTTCTCCCTGACTGTCCTAATTCTGTTTACTTTTCAATGTCTAGCTCAAGTTCCTGGATCTGCTTAAAGCTTTCTCTGACCACTCCAGCCCATATGACTTTACCCTTCTTGAAATTTTAGTAGTCTAGAACTTACTCATGATCATCTGCCTAGAGGATAGCTGGTCCCCGCAAAGTCAGGTGGGAGAGAGGGAAAGGATTATGGCCAGCAGAAGCAGTAACTGTCAGAGTTGTCCACTCTGCAAAGAGCCTGCCACGCCACCCACCTGGCGATATGTAACCCTCAGATCCTCATTTGCATTCTCTGGTCCCTTTCCTGGGGCAAGAATGCCCTAAAAGCACACACAGATATCTATCTGCCAACTACATTCCCCAAATTACACTCAATTATGAAGTTGATGTTCTGGTTCAGTTTCATGTTGGTTTGGAGCACAGCCCTGATATAGAGTTATGTCACCACAGGAGGGATGCTCATGCGCATAAGTTTGCATTTCATAACAATTCCATAAAGCCCTTTTCACAGATGAGAAAACTGAGACTTGGGCAGGGCGAGTGGTTGGCAGCAGCTCACATGGCTAGAAGATAGCAAAACTGGCACTAGCGGCAAACCTCTCAGACTGTGGGCCAGGGTACTTTTCATTATACCATCTGTGGTATGGAAGCCTGTGCCCCAGTCCCAATTACTGAAATGGGCACGTGGAGGACGTGACCCAGGTTGTCAGTTTACAGATGACTAGCCAATCGATGTCAGTACCAGTTAAACTTCAGACTCTGACCACGACATAGAAACCCTCCTTCTTACTCATGTCCTGGTCTAGCCTTTGCATTCTACTGTCCACAGACCTGATACAGGAGTATCTGGGTCACCTCCGTCATCTGCTGCAGTTCACACCAAAGACAAGAAACAGATCAGCTTAGCATACTGAGCTCTCTGTGTGATGTGCCTCCTGCCATTTCAGCTGAGCTGAGAAATCCCAAAGCTG
Source organism: Leptonychotes weddellii (assembly GCF_054177405.1). Lineage (NCBI taxonomy): Eukaryota > Metazoa > Chordata > Mammalia > Carnivora > Phocidae > Leptonychotes > Leptonychotes weddellii. The sequence goes on from NC_138383.1 coordinate 36,001,974, forward strand.
TCTCTGCCAGTCACCTGGCCCTCTTGGATTATCCCCAACCTGCCCTCCTTCAGGTCCTTCTCTGCCAGACCCTGAGAACTTAGCTCCAGAACACCCCACAAGGTATAATCTCCGTTCTCCAGTCTTCCCAGAACCTGATTCTTGGGTTTCTCTTATAGACTTTGGCTTGATCTTGCCTCCTGGTACTGGAAAATAGGAGTGGATTAGAATGGGTCTTTATGTAAATTAATTAATATTTGTAAGGTGCTTAGAACAATGACTGGCACAGTAAGCACAACATAAGTGGTTGCTATTACTATCATCCTCATCCCCATCATCATAATGATCACCTACTACCTGCTTAGTAGAACACATTCCAACCACTTAATCCAGCCTTCCCAATCCCTTGGGATAAATTCCCAAATCCATAGCATAGCTCTGGCTAGGCTTTCCTAGGTCATCTCTTATGACTCTCCCCCTTGTGATACGAAACACCTGGACTCCCTTACAGATATGCCAAGCTCTCTAGATCTTGACCCTGCTGTATTCTCCACTGAAGTGCTCTTTGTTTCTTATGCCCATCCGCATCACCGTCCAACCCCCATCCCTGCGCAAATTCGTCCTTCCATCCTCAGCTGGAATCTTACTTCCCCTTCTTCCTTCCTTGTGTCCATTCCCTACCTTACCCAACAAGATTAGGTTGAGTCTTCTTATTACACTATCCTATAGCATCCTTTGGTAATTATCCTAATGGCATATGATTACTTCTCTACTGTCTTCTCACTAGACTGTCAGCCTCACGAGAATAGGAGCCATATTTTTTTTAAAGATTTTATTTATTTATTTGAGAGAGAGAGAGAGCATGAGAAGGGGGAGGGTCAGAGAGAGAAGCAGACTCCCTCCTGAGCAGGGAGTCCGATGCGGGACTCAATCCCGGGACTCCAGGATCATGACCTGAGCCGAAGGCAGTGGCTTAACCAACTGAGCCACCCAGGCACCCAATAGGAGCCATATTTAAAGACACACTGCTGTATCCTCAGTGCCGAACACAATGCTTTGAATGAATAGGAGCTCAAAAACCTACTGAATTGCATTGAATTGAATCAAAATGGGCTGAAAAATGATGATGACACTGATGCCAGTGAAAACAATGACCTTAAAGCTTAATATGCTGTGATTTATTTACTATATATGCCATGACCTATTCAAAACCAGATTCAATAATAAAAGGATGAAGACAGGAAACTGATAATAGAATCAATGCTTTCTTGTGCAATAGCATCTACAACTATTGCTATCCTCAAAGAAGACAGTAATTAAAGCTGAAAAGAAGAGATGAGGATCGAGGCATCATGGATCAACGTCAACAAGCAAGTTACTCATCCCTGATTGGTCAACCCAGAGGGTGCTGACCTTTGCCCTGTGCGCAAGGATATTGCTTGGCACTATTGGTGACGTCATTGGAGGACTTTTGAGAATGTCTTTGCCAACCCAAACAAATACTACCAAGGGAAGTAAAGGTAATAACAGCTCACCTGCCTTCTCACAGTGACAGTTTCTGTCTACCAGAACCCAAGGCTCAACTCACTTCCAGTCAATAAGGACCTACCCAATCCCTCTCCCCGCCCGCGACAGCTGAATAACTTCGGTTTCCACGATGAGCACCGGAGGCCTTGCCCCACAAGACCCATTAAAGCTTGATCATTCCTCCCAGTTTTCAACACTGAGAGCTTTTTACTCCCTGTGGATTAGGGGTAAGAGGCTCTCCCAACACCTCACTTAATGGAAGTGAGAACCAAATGAGATGATGATCTATGATAGTTCTTTGAAAAAGTTGAAAATGTTACATTCACATGCCATGATTTTACTATTGTTAATAGTGATTGTTTCTTGCTCTTCCCAATTAATTTTTTCTTTCCTATTTTTAGAAAAAAAAATTACTCCCTTCTCAGAAGCATGGGAATGCTATTTAATGAGAGTTTTTTAAATGGCTCTTTATTATGAATGCCCCCCAAATTTCTCCTTTCACACATCCCTTTGGACTAGAAATTCCTCAGGGTGCTGCATGACGACATCTACTCCTGATGGAATGGCCTTTTCGGTCCGACTCAGTGTGGGTGAAGTGAGTGAGTGGTCATCCTGACATGGACCCATGACTTCCTACAACTGCATTTCTGCCCTTTGCTTCCCTGACCTAGCCCTCTCCCCCTAACTTTTCCCTGAGTCCATGCACAGTGGTCAGGCAAGGGGTTTCAGCACCCCATAATCTCCACCATGCTATTGTAAAACTGCCTTATGTAAACACGCAGTCCAGAAAAAGCAGTATGAAGGTTGCCCAAATGCAACTTCAGACCATCCCTTAATGCTCCCTTTCCAACCAGACTGCTACTCCAAGCCTGCCTATCAGGGGATGACTGAGAATGCACAGCCTCCACCACCTGTAGTAACCACCACATGGCTGAGTAATCCAGTTCAATATGGCAAAACTTGACTGAGGGTTGGAATCACACAGACCCAGTGTCCACTGTGGCTCTACCATTAACATCTGTGAGAGCCTGGACCAGTGCTTCACTTCTCTGAGACCCAGTGTCCTCATCAGCAAATGGGAACAACAATGCCTCCTCACATGGTTGCTGCCAGAATTCGAGAGAATGTATATCAAGCACCTAGCTCCATATCCAGTGCCTACTAAATATATCTGAATATTGGATAAGTGCAAGAAATGTTCTAGAGATGGTAGTATTCTTAGGGAGAGGTCAGCATTACCCATGGATAGAAGTCAAGAAAGACTTTGTAAAGGAGCCTTGAAGGAGCCTTGAAAGAGAGGTGGGTGTTTGGCAGATGGGCCGAGGGGTGGGCACACCTGGCAGGGGAATAGCATGAAAAAAGGCTGGGAATAGAGCCCAAACCACGGGGCCCATTTGGGCGGGTAACATGATGCAGCTGGAGCAAAGAGGAGGGAGGGAGCCCTGGGGTAGGAGCCCGGGGCCAGGAAAGAGCTGGATCAGAAGGGCCTTGCAGGGTTGCACTGCAGAGTTTTAGGGGATGTAGTTGGGCCCACAACATAGCCAGATTCTTGTCAGTAATCCCTGTCAGGATAAATTAATTACAATAGCTATTGGAAAATGTAAAATTGAATATCATGTATTCAAACCGCACAATATAAGGGTCTTTGAGCTAATGGAGATCTTTGCACCATCTGAGAAGTTCCTAACCAGAGAAGATGGCAGAACAATGAGAATGTGGGGAATAATGATGAGGCTGGTTTAGGAGAACTGAGTCCCCCAGATGCCTCTTTCCACAGTGGTGCACTAATGATCCTGTGAATTCCAGTACCATCTGGTCCCAGAGGCGTGGCAGGCAAGGCAAGTCTCAAAGTCAAGTCATAAGTCATAAATAACAACCTCGGAGATTCTCTCTATTCAACCCTTACTGTGTTCTTATCACATACATGGCATTGCTTTTGGCCTTGGGGGCACAAAGATGAACAAGACAGTCAGTCCCTGTCCCCAGGAATGCAGCCTCAGGGCCCAGCCCAGACTGGTACCCACAGGGAGTGCTCAAAGATGGGCACAGGTTGACTGAGGCTAGGCAGGGCCCCAGAAAACCCTAAGGTGGGTAACTACACTCTTGGAGGAGGAGAGGAGCATGGGCTCCCCGAGACTCTTCTCCACTACCCTGGTGCCTGAAGGGTTTTCCTCTATTATTATATTAGACCCATGCTTCATCTTATCTATTCTGGGGTGGCTGTCTTAAATAAACATGCAGGTTTTTTCCATGAAGGCAAATTTGACAAATTCAGAAATAGAAGGAAGAAAAAATTACCCACAACTTCACTACCGCTATTCACATTTTGGTGGCATTTCTTTACACAGGCAAGTTGTCTGATGGTTTCTTTGTTAAGTGAACACACTGTACATGCAATCTGTATACTACTTTCTCTTGGGAGCATATCATAGGCATTTTTCTTTTCATTAAAAATTATTTTGGGGGAGCCTGCCTGGCTCAGTCGGTAAAGCATGCGAATCTTGATCTCGGGGTCATGATTTTAAGCCCCACGTTGGGTGTAGTGCTTACTTTTGAAAATATATATATTTTGGGGCACCTGGGTGGCTCAGTCGTTAAGTGTCTGCCTTTGGCTCAGGTCATGATCCCAGGGTCCTGGGATCGAGCCCCGCATCGGGTTCCCTGCTCCGCGGGAAGCCTGCTTCTCCCTCTCCCACTCCCTCTGCTTGTGTTCCCTCTCTCGCTGTGTGTCTCTCTGTCAAATAAATAAATAAAAATCTTTAAAATATATATATATATATTTTTTTTAATTATCATCCCTTTAAGAGCCTCATGACATTGATCATGTAGCTACATCAGAGACCACTTGGACATGCTCCTGGTTTCTCTCCTCAGTTTTCTCTTCTCGGTTATGATGGAAGATATTAGGGAAATCTTAAAATGAGTTTGTTCTCCCTGATCAGTGAACTAATATGCAAAGAAGTCAGTCTGCAAGCCCAAACTCACCCCAACCACCAGTGCAGGGAGACTACATGCAATTAACAAGTACAGCAGCTACATTTATTGAGTGCTAGCTGTGTACCAGGCTCTAGCTAAGCATGTTCCATGCAGCATCCCATTGGATCCTTACAACTACACCGGGAGACAGCTATGATTTCCATCTCTCTTACACAAATGACAAAATTGAGGCTTAGCGAGGTTAGGTAACTTCCCCCAAGGTCATGTAGTTATTAGCCCATCCCCTACAATATCAAGCCTCTTTTTCTGGGTTGTGGTGGCCATATACAAGTCAGAGAGACACCTCAGTTCGTGCTTCCAGCCACAGAAAACACCAAGAAGACTCCAGTGCTCGGCAACCCTTTTCATTCCCTAGCATACATAAAAAGTGACAATATCAACAGGCAACTGGAATAATGGGTTGAGGTTGCTTCAGGCAGAGGTGACAAGTTGAGGGCACTCCAGTTAAAAACTCAGTTAAATTATTTGTAATGCAAAGTCACTTCATTTCCCCAAGTCTTTTTGTGCCTCTTAGACTTCTAAGAGGGGATGAGAATAAAATATTTTTCAAGTATAACTTAATGGAGATTGGTTATCATCTCTTCATACCTTTGGAAGAGCTGCCTTCAACCTCTAGAAAGGATTTAACTTGGGACATGTATGTTCTTGAGATGTGACCTTGGACAAATGTCTTAGCCTCTCTTGGCTTAGTTTGCTGAAGAAAAGTTGAGAACCACCCCCACAGGATTACAAGCTGAGGGCAGGGTGGTGAAGAAGGCATCAGGAGAAGCCCAGTTGAAAAATTCAACTTCAGACACCACTGAAGGGAAAAGACAATTGTTCCTTTCAACTGAGACTAATTGAGAAGGTGAGAATTTTCTAGAAATTGGTGACAATTTAAGTGGTATCCTCCAGACACATTGAGATTTGTTTGGTTTTCTCCTGGAATTTGATTTCTTCTTGGCAGTTTTATTGAGATATAATTCACATACCATACAATTCACATATTTAAACTGTACAATTCAGTGGTTTTTGTTTTTGTTTTAAGTAGGCTCCACACCCAGCCTGGAGCCCAACACGGGGCTTGCACTCACAACCCTGAGATCAAGACCTGAGCTGAACTCAAGAGTCGCACATTTAACCAACTGATCCACCCAGGCGCCCCCAATTCAGTCATTTTTAATGTATTCAACAGAGTTGTACAGCCATCACCCCAATCTAATTTTAAACTGTTTTCATCATTCCAAGAAGAAACCCTGTACCAATTAGCAGTCACTCCCATTCCAGCCAACACCTGCCCCCCTCTCAGCCCTGGCCTAATCTACTTCCTGTCTCCATAGATTCTCCTATTACAGATATTTTGTATACATGGAATCGTACATTATATCCTTATCTTTTGTGACTGGCTTCTTACACTTAGCATTGTGTTTTCAGGGTTCATCCATTTTGCAGGGTTTACATGTTTTTTTATTACCAAATAATATTCTACTGTATGACTGTGCTACATTTTATTCATCTGTTCATCAGCTGATGGACATTAGGTTGTTTGCTTTTTTTTTGGACTCATAAATAAAGCCATGAACATTTGCATACAGGTTTCTTCTGTGAACATATGTCATTCCCCTTGGGTATATATACAGATTTGTGTATAGAATTGCTGGGTCATATGGTAACTCCACATTTAACATTTTGAGAAAAATCCAAACTGTTTTCCAAAGCAGCTGCACCATTTTACATTCCCACCAGTAGTGTCTAAGAGTTGCAAGTTCCTCAAGCAGAGGTTTCTGACATAGCCAAGTATGCAAGAGAAAGATACAGCATCCTGAGCCAGAGAGAGAGCAATGAAATCAACACCGCAGCCAAGATGAAGAAAAGGATGAGAATGTTCATTTACCTCCACGCCTGGGGGCTGGAAGCTGAGGCTGACCTACCAAGTTGATCCCTTGGACAATTCCTCTTATCTCTCCAGTTCGAGAATTTTAAAGATTTATGGTAATAGGAAGGTGACAATGTCAGAAAAAAACTGTTTTCAAAGTGATTCACCATTTTCCAGTCAGACTTGTTAGCAACAAATGTTATGTATGTGTGTGTAAATGCGGGCTAATGTCTATAAATAGGAAAATTTTAGGGAAAAAAACTTTTTCCCTAAAATTGGTATGAAAGAGACTTCTAGATTCCTGGGAGTCATCATGGGTGCCTAAAACTAAATCTCTCCACACATTTCCAGAAACCATGCAGATCAGTGGGGGAGCAAATTAAACCACCCATAATCTCACTTAGATGGAGACATAGATGGAATTTTTGATACATAAGAGTGCTCAGTGTCTGTTGAATTAATGAATTGGTGAATACATGAATGAATGGCAACACTACAGAGGAAATGAAACTCTGAAGGATGATTAACATGATAGAGGACAGATCCAACCAGTTTGCCAGTCACTATTTCAATAACAACAACAACAAAAAATGGTATTCTGTGAATAAAGCAGTTTATTTAGCTCACACCTCAAATAATTGTGTGCTTTTCCTCTGGACAAATGTTCTACTTATGTGTGCAATACAAATGCTTTATGTGTGCTTTCAGCTCATTGCACAGAATATTTTTATACTCAAGGATTGAGATTTAACAAAATTAAGCATTTTGCTGTTTCATCAGGGACATTCATGAGTAAGCTGGTGGTGATAATCCCTATCCTGATTCATGCTTAGGTACCAGCAGCAGTTTTACTCATCATTGTTTTTGTACCATCAGTACAAATGTTCACAGAGTGGGAAAGAAAAAGTCTTAGGGTTATTATGAACGTAGTTTTGACTTTGAGGATCCCATGAGAGGGCTTGGGAGATTCCCAGAAGGCCATGGACCACACCTGAAAATCACTGCTCTAGATTTCACTCCCTTCTTTTTTTTTTTATTTTTTATTATTATTATTTTTATTTTTTATTCTTATGTTAATGACTCCCTTCTTCTTGATCCCATGTCTTTCTTAATTTGGCCTAAAGATTGCATTCATTTTTCAAGGAACCAGTTGTCATCTGATTGGTTTTCATTCACCAGTTAGCATGAAAAAAATCTTGGAAGATGTAATGCTAGGGGAGTAAAGAACATCTTCATAGAAATAATGCGATAGCTCAGTCTTGACAGAGAAAAGATCTTTTTCAGGTGAATAAGCTAAGAAGGGCACCGCAGACAGGAGGAGAAGCTTGGGCAAATACACATGGAATGAACAGGTTGGAGTGCTGGGAGAGTAAGGAATCTACATGCAAGGTGCAAGGGTTCCGGAGGACATCATGGACAGGGCGGGAGTGAGGCCAGCGATGGGGGTAAGAAACCCACATCAGTTTGGGAATGGGAGTATGTGAGACTGCTGATTAGAGATGGCTGCTTTCGGTTAGGGGCTGAAATTGACAAGCATAGGGGCTGATGGGCTCAACCAATCTCAAGGTTATGAACTGTAGTCAGCTTCAGAAGTCTGATGAAGCTCCTCTTGTGCACTCATTGCTCAAAGCTCAAAGAGAATGAGGTACCTCCCCAGATGTTGGTGGGAAGAGATTCTCTGTCTCCAGAGATGTGTGACTCCATGGTTTTGGCAGCAGGCAACAGCAGTTAGGAGGTGGAGATAGAGGTAGCTCTTAATCTCTTAAGGCACAATTCTTGAACTTCTGGTGTTTCCCTTGAACTACAATCACCCATCCCATTGTTAACAAGGTCATTGCTGGGGCACCTGGGTGGCTTAGTTGGTTAAGTGTCTGCCTTTGGCTCAGGTCATGATCCCAGGACCCTGGGATTGAACCCTGCATAGGGCTCCCTGCTCAGCGGGGAGCTTGCTTCTTCCTCTCCCTCTGCCCCTCACCCCGCTTGTACTCTCTCTCTCTCAAATAAATAAAATCTTAAAAAACAACAACAACAAAAAACCCAAGGTCATTCCCTCACATTGAACCTGCCAAGTTTCTCTCTGTCATTCAACAAAGGTAGTTTGGTTTTCTTTGCCCCTGATGCTCATGTTAATCCCCATCCCCCAGGGAAACAAGATGGACAGAGGGACAGGTTCATTTCAGGAAGTTGGGAGGAAGTTTGGGTCTTAATTCTTGACAATCTGTGCTTGGGGGGAGGTCTTTTCTCTGCCTCAAGACAAACTTCTTGTGGGAGCCACCCATGCCTACCCATCATGCTGTCAGAGTGAGTGTTCCCCCCTCCATATCAGCCCCTGAGCATCAGTGATAAGGAGAGACCCCCACGCCCCCCCCCACACAACCAATACTTGGCCAAGAAATAATCACCACATACCAGCCTCCCCCATTATTAGAAAACAAGAAAAATCTAAACAAAAGAGAGACCTGCCCTCTGAAGAATGATCCCCTCCTGAAGAACGATCCCTATTGTATAGGCCTGTCCCTAAGTCCCCAATACCTAGGACGATAGCACACAGTGGGGAACAGCATGTGTTTGGGGAATGAATGAGCACAGCACTCAAGACACCAGAGCTTTCAGGGCGCCTGGGTGGCTCAGTCGTTAAGTGTCTGCCTTCGGCTCAGGTCATGATCCCAGGGTCCTGGGATAGAGCCCCGCATCGGGCTCCCTGCTCCGCAGGAGGCCTGCTTCTCCCTCTCCCACTCCCCCTGCTTGTGTTCCTGCTCTCGCTGTGTCTCTCTCTGTCAAATAAATAAATAAAATCTTAAAAAAAAAAAAAAAAAGACACCAGAGCTTTCAGAAATCGATATATTTACTTCATTACCTGCTGATCAGTCCATACAGATGTCCCTGAGTCACTTTAAGTCCTATAATTCATTGCAGGGTCACGAACCTGCTGGCTTATCCCTCTGGCTGAGAGTCCTTGGGGATATGCAAGTCCGGTGTGGCTCCTCCTCTTTTGGCTGCCCCTCCTGCTCTGGCCAGCCCCCCGAGTCCTTCCTGGACGCTTTCCCTCCCTCTGCTGCTCCCCCTTCCCTCCCAAATTTGTACTGTTTGGTAGATTCACACAGACCTCGCTTAGTAGCTTGGTGACCTTGAAAAGGGGTTCGACCTGTCTGTGCTGCCATCTCCCAGTCTGCAAAGCAGGGCTCCCTAACTGTGGTGACCGGCCACGGCAGTGCAGTCGGCTCCCTGAGCCAGCTTCTGCAAGAAGCACCTGGCATGCGTTAGAGCTCAGCACTCCTTGTTGCAGCCCAGGCAGGTAGGTGGGGGCATCACTGCACTGGAGATGGGGAAACCAAGGCTGAAAGAGGCCAGGTAAGTTCCCCTACGAGCAACTTCTATGGCATTGGGATGCGACCCAGTCTCACTCCATGGGTTTCAGGCTCACCATACCCCACAGGAATGCTTGCTCCCCACCTCCCTCCTTGCTGCCCTGCCTCCATTCTTCCTTCCAAGACATTGGCAAAGCAGGGAAGGGCCAGCAGGAGAGATCGCAGGTTCACAGAGGCCTGCACACTTCGGCATCCGCTGTAGCTGCTCTGCCCTTCTTCCTTGTTCCACGCAGCGTGAGTTTCACCACTTCAGGGACACTAGAAACTCCATGAAGGCGAGGACCAGGACTTCATGGAAGGACAGTGCCGGGAGGAGCGGCTGCTTGGGGGACTGCTGGGCATGGTGGGGCCATGAGCGTTCAGGGACAACAAGCAGGACAGGGCAGGCCCACACATCCCCCGGGCCCGACGAGGAGTGTGCCAGAGAGACATGTGGAGCACTGCGGGCGGGGAGGAAGGCGCGGTGGAGGATGGCCTCCTCAGGGGGACGTTTGAAGCTCTTCGACTTCCTTATACTTAATCTTCACACAGGAGGAAGCTGAGCTCAAAGGCAACACCCTTGAAAAGCCGCAGAACAGAGATTCAAATCCAGACCTGACTGGTTCGAAAACCCATGCCCTGTCCTCCCTGGACAGCCCGAGGGGATGCCCACTCTGGGTCTCAAAGGACAACACCCAGAATACATGCAGCACCTTCGGAGCAAAGTGACAAAACATATTCTCCCCAAATCTCCCGTGGCAGTGGCCAGAAAAGCAAACATAAAGGATGCTGGGACATACACGTGGAAAGAAGAGCCAGCTGAGCAGACGTCAGCTTCTCCTACCCCTGATTTCCTGCTCTCAGCCAATAAGGCTGATGGATATTCCAAAACGGCTGCCGCTGCTGACTTCCAGGAGAAGCGAGGTCTCTCAACCTCACTGTCTTCAGGACAGCTTGGTTCTCTAGGCCCCGGCATCTCAGTTTTGTTTCTTATACTGTAAGGCAGAAAGATCATTAGAAGTGGGTGAGGGAAGGGGCGCCTGGGTGGCTCAGTCGGTTAAGCGTCTGCCTTCGGCTCAGGTCATGATCCCAGGGTCCTGGGATAGAGCCCCGCATCGGGCTCCCTGCTCCGCAGGAGGCCTGCTTCTCCCTCTCCCACTCCCCCTGCTTGTGTTCCCTCTCTCGCTGTGTCTCTCTGTCAAATAAATAAATAAAATCTTTAAAAAAAAAAAAAAAAGAAGTGGGTGAGGGAAGCCAATGGGGGAGGGAAGACCCAGGAAATCCCGAGAACCATGTTCTTCTGAGCCTTAGCTGCCTCCTGCAGGGGCTCCTCCGAGGTAGGGGGGCAGGCACCAGTCAAATCTCTAGCTGGCACCGGGCCCCCCTTTCTTCCTTAATGGAAAAGGAAGCTGATGGGCTAAGAGGGCGCACATAAGACAGATACGGGAATGTCAGAAAGGAATGCGGGGCATGCCCATCCTGTTCTTTAAGCTGAATCTTGGTTCAAAGAAAAAAATATCTCAGCGAGAGGAAGATCCTCAGAGGCCATCTAGTCCAATCACTGAGTTTTTAAAACAAACCCCGACCCCCACATTTGGAGACTCTGATTTAGAAAGATGGGTGGGGGGGGGCATGCTCCACCTAGCTCTCTAGGTTGTTCTAACACCAGTGGGTAAGGGCCAGCAAGTTAGTCTGTCTTCTTGACTCCCTCCCTTCCTCTACCAAAATAGATACTTGAATGTTTCCTCAATAACCCTGCCTCAGTATGACTACCCCTGGAGACGGGGAACTCACTACGCCCCAACACAGCTTTCCCGTCTGAGGCATCGCAAGGCTGCTGCTAGTCCTGGCACTATTGCTTCCAAGAAGACCTTTCTCTTCCTTCTTCCTGCTACCCCGTCTCAGCTTATTCAGCACTGTTGGCCTTTAGGGACTGAGAACTCCCCACCCATTGCAGAAAACAGATGCAACCAGAAAGGCATCTGCCACCGCCTCTGGGCTTCTGGAAGAGGGGAGCGGCTGGCTGGGGCTGTAGGGTGCCTCTGCAGGCCTGATAGGGCTCAACTGTGGGACAGGGGCGACCCCTGGTGGCCATGGAGATTACCGCTGTCAACCCCCCAGCGGGCAGGGGGAGCCGGGAGCCAAGCACTTACTTTGTTCATGATCCAGTCTGCATCTTCAATGGCTCTTTTAATAATCTGTTGGATTCTCTCAGGATTGTCTTCATCTGAATGAACCCGGAAACTCTGAAAGTTTAAGCATAAAAGAAAGATGACAAGGCAAAATTCACAGGACCAGCATCTTCAGAGCACCAGGCACAGGCCAGACACACTGCGGCCACTTTGCACTCAGCATGGCTCTTAGGCCTCCAGAGAGAGTTAGGATGATCCCACCTACAGATGAGGAAACAGAGGCCCAGACGCCCTAACTGGGACTGTGCATGGCGCCAGCATTCAAATCCCGGTCCATTCTAACTACACAGCCGGTCCTCCTGCCAGCAGAGCAGCTACAAGATGGAAGACTGGCCCCCAAGTTACCCCAAATCAGGCTGGGCCCAAAGGTTATCAGGCAGCAGGAGCCCCAGGAAACTTCCACCTCTCGGTTCCATTTGCTCCCCCCAGGGAGCTGCTTGCACCAGGCTGCACAATAGGAAGGAACAGGGCCTCTCCGGGCCCATGCTGGAAGGCCAAGCAGAGTGGGGGCCGTGGAGGGGGTGACAGGAGACTCCAACCAGGCCCGGTGCAGAGCAACGTGGGGCTGCTCTTTGCCTTTGACCAGATGTTCACCCTTGAGAAGGAACGAGATTTGGGTTCACTGGTGCAGCACTCAGGGCCCTCCAGAAGGGTACCTGGTACCTCCCCTGCCCAGTCACTCTTGACCCCACAGGTCCTCCTATTTGTCTTCAGGAGCACCTCAAATGCTCACTCTGGGAAGTCCTCCCTGATGCCCTCAGGAAGCTAGCTGCTCCCTCCTCCATGTTTTCACAGCCTGTCTGTTGCTACCTTTATTTATTGATTTTTTTACTTTCCACATTACATTTGTATTCGTTTAAGTTTTTTTTTTTTTTTGAAATAATTTCTAACCTACAGAAAAGCTGCAAGAATATAAACAAATTCCCTACCAGAATCACCAATGGTGAACATCTCACATTTGCTTTATCATTCTCTCTTTATATGGGTTTGTACTCAATTTTCTGGGAGCAATTAGAAGTTACCCTTGACCCCTAAATGCTTCAGTGTGTTTTAACGAGGAGATTACATAATGACAGTAGTCAAATTCAGGAAATTCAACATTAATATAATACTATCATCTCTTCTACAGCCCATATTCCAATTCATGAAGGTCTCCAATAACGTCCTTTTTTTTTTTTTTTTTTTTAAAGATTTTATTTATTTGACAGAGAGAGAGATAGCGAGAGCAGGAACACAAGCAGGGGGAATGGGAGAGGGAGAAGCAGGCTTCCTGCCGAGCAGGGAGCCCGATGCGGGACTCGATCCCAGGACCCTGGGATCATGACCTGAGCCGAAGGCAGACGCTTAACGACTGAGCCACCCAGGCGCCCTAATAACGTCCTTTTTAATCATTGTTTTTTCTGGTCCAGAATCCAATCCACTCATTACATTTCATGGTCACATCTCTTTAGTCATCTTGAAAGCAGAGCAGGTCTGCCTTTCTCTGTGCTTCCCGACACTGCCATGTTGGATGAGCCGAGGCCAGCGGTGTGGGAGATGGTCCCTCTGTCTGGATTTTCCTGATGTTTTCTCATGAGTAAATCCAGGCTGTGCATTAATGCCGGTCAAAATGATGTTATGGCCCATACTCTATTTTAATTATCCATTTAGCTGCCTTATTTGAGCCCTGGCACAAGCTGATGTGCTGGATGATACATCTTCTGTTTTCCGAGCAGAAATCAGAGAGAGGAGCTGGGCTGTGGTTTTTGGTGGCTCTTACCAGACTGCCGCCCCTCCCCTCCACCACCACCCGAAAGATCATCCCTGTCCCCTGCCCCCAGCCCTGAGACAAGCCCTCTATCATGGGAACCCCCCATCCCGAGCCCAGTACCGCTGCTCCCACCTGCCTGACAGCATGTCTGTAATGCTCCTGGATGCCCTTGGCGGGCAGCTGCCGGCAACAGCGCATCAGGTATCGGTAGAGCTGCAGCGGCCTCTGCACAAGCTCTGCCCCTGGGAGCGGGGCCATCTGCGAGACCCTCTGTCCCTGGAAAACACAGAGCATGACTTCTAAGGCATCAAGCCAAACCTTGGCCCCGAGGCCCACGTCCCACGGCTCTGTGAGCAGGTGTGATACTCCGTGGAGGCCGGGTCCCCTTCGTGCCGCACTGCACAGAACCCAGACCCTGAGCTCGGGCGGAGCATTCTGTCCTGCAGAAGTCTCAGCCCAGGGCAGGCCTGCCGGGACCAAAGGTGAGATCGCACAGCCTCATCCTGGCGCCTTCTTCCTGGAAGCCAACTTGCGGTGGTGGGTGAGGAGGTGTCACGGACAGGCAGAGTAGGGGAGATAAGCAGGAAGACCCTGCACTGCAAGACTGAGAAACCAGCTGACTACAGGCAACAGAGGGGAGAATGGCCAGAGGTCTGAGCCTCACCACTCAAAGTATTGTCTCGGACCAGTAGCACTGACGTCACCTGAGAGCTGGTTAGAAACAGACTCTCTCGCCCCAGACCTGCTAGAGAACAGAATACATTTTAACCAGATGCCCCACAGGCTCATGCCTGGACCTCTACCACAGCATCTTGCCTGCTGTCTGCCCCCACCTTCAGCCTGTCACTCTCCAGTCTCCTCCAGGCAGACGCCAGAATGCACTCTGGAACCAGTGGCCTAGGCTCATCCCCCAAACCAGCAAGTACCTCACCTCTTGGTCCCTTGGCACAAGCAGCCCCTTCAGCATCAAGCTCCCCTCCTCTTCTCTGCCATGGGAGGAACTCATGGTCATCCCTCCAGGTCCAGCTCCGTGTCACTTCCTCTGGGAAGCCCTTCCTGACTGTCCTGCCCTGAGGGGCTGCAGTGCCCTGTTTTGGAGCTGTTACAGCGCTTCCCACACTGCTGAGGATTCATCTGCTGCCAGGCCTGTGGAGGCTGGCCCAGGCCCCGGGGCTTCGTGCCCTGTTTGTTGAACTGGACTGAATGGAATCTGTTATCTGCTCTGTACAGATCTCCCCTCTCTGAGAGAGAAGCTCACAATGTTCCAAACGAAGGAGCTAAAAGACCAAGATTAAGTGATTGGCCTTAGTTTTAAAGTAACATAAAAAGAAGAAAGACAACTCCCTCCCCCTCAAAAAAAAAAGAGACCCAGAATACTAAATCTATCAGAGGTTCTTAAACTAAGAAAGGAAATTCATTAAGTAGCCCATTTCAGAGGCTCCTTCATTCCATTTCCAGCATATTATCTTCCTGGCAACAATAACTGCCTGTCTCCACGGCTAAGTTTGCCAATGCCTCCTGGTACTCTGGGCTCCGGCCATGACACCAGGGCGGGCAGGTGGCGGTCTGCCCCCCAACCCTCCTCCCTTCCGCTAACAGCGCTGGATGTGTGACTGGCGATCCACCTCTCCCCAGGCCTCCACCCACAGCTCAGGGTGGGGCTCCACTCCAGGTCTAACCAATCAGAGCCCTGCATCCACGTGGTCGCAGGGATTGGGCCACAGATGGGCACGTGATGGAAGCTGGCCCAATCAGAACACATTCTACCACCTCTGCAGAGGTGACCGGGAAGGCCTCCGTTCTTTCCCTCTACACTTGCTGCTGAGGGGATTTGCTCCTCTCCCGGGGGCGCCATCTTGCTTCCTTTGGAAGCCTGAGAGTGAAGCCACACAGCAGCAGGCAGAGCTGAGAGTGTGAGAGGAACCAAGTCTGAAGAATTCGTTTGAATCCTACAACCATCCACCTGAAGGCAGTCCTACCTCTAGACTTTTTAATGACCTGACTCAATTAATGCCCTTTGCCAAAGAAAAGGGGCTTGGGTTTGTTTTGTCACTTGCAACCCAAAGAGTCCTAACTGATGGACAGATCTTGACCTCCCAAATTCTGCTTCCACGATGAGGTCTGATGGTTCCAGCTCTAAGAAAGAGTGCAAACACGGCAAGGCCCGTATGGTTCTCCTGCCACGAATCATCAACCTGCCAGTCTGACTAGCTGTGCTAAAGCCCCCCAAAAAACAGGGGAACCCCATACAATGGGGGCAAAGACCTTCAAGGGCCACCACAGAGGACATACCACCGAAGTCCCCATCTGATGGGCAGACTCCACTGGCAGGCTTCCCCAAACTATATAAAGTGCTAATCAAATATTGTAAAATGCTAGTCGTGTAACAGATGGTTACCATCTGCAGTCTTCAAAATTAACATTTGGAAAGAGCACAACTTTGTTTCAGTAGATAAAAACCCAAGCAATACTTAGAAACCAACCCAGCAAGTATGGGCGGGAGATTATTTTCAGCTCAATTATAATACTTAGTCATTCTCAGTAATAAGTAGCAGAAAATATATGTGTGGGTCCACTCAGAAGAGTTAAACTAAAAATGTTTTAATTTAATTTAAAGTGTGGGTTTGCTATTAAGGGGCAATGAACTTCACAGCGTCATTGCTAAAACTGTAGTCAAATTCTGCAGCCTCTAACCATTGCTTGGCATATCCTGCTCTTTGCACTTGACCTTAGCCTCTCCTGGGCTCCCTGCCTCTGTGAATGCACGTCTGTCTTCTCAGGCAACCAAACCAAAACCATCACTGAGCCAACCTAGACTCTTCTTCCTGCCTCAATCCCATGCCACTGTCTCTAAATCCTATCAAATTCGACCTCTGAATGCCCCCTCTCATCTGTCCCCTCCTCTCTATTCCCACTGCACAGCCTTGCTTCAGGCTCTTATCAGAGCTCCCCTGGACAACGGCCAGAATTCCGAGCACGTCTCCCTATCTTCCAACCTATTTACCACTCAACAGCCAGTGAATCTTTCCAAAACCTAATCTCAGCATGGCATGTTCCTGCCTAAACCTCCAGATCTGATATCCCACCCCTACCCTGTCACTCATGACAACTTTCCCCAAATGTAGGAAAACTGTGAAATTATTTGAAGCAGTATATGGGCCAACATCTTTTTATTGTAATGATTTAATATTTATTTTCATGTGTAAAGAAAAAAAATCCCGTAATTTTATAGGTATTGTGGCTTAAACAGTTTTAAAAAGGAATGGGCGTAAAACTGATATTTTTAAATGTATCAAAGAAGAATGCAGTTGAGATGTGAATATGACAAAAATCATGGAAGTGGTACTGACGTTTGGAAAGCACTGGCCTATGGAACAAAATCCATACTCCTTCCTCCAAGGCCCCTGCCCACCCTTCATCCCATCTCCCACCACTCACTGCAGAGTCCAGGCAAACAGCTCTGAGTGGCGCACTCCATGAAAGTCTGTGTCATGTTCGCATGTCATGGTCTCTGCACCATGACAGAATGCTTAGCATATAGTAGATGCATTAGGGTTCCCCAGAGACACAGAACCAATAGAATATACAGAGAGAATATATATATATATGTTATATTCATATGTGTACATTATTTATAAGGAATTGGCTCATGTGATTATTGAGGCTGGCAAGTTTGAAATCTCACAGAGCAGATGTCCCAGTTTGAGTCAACGTCAAACCAAGAAGAGCCAATGTCCCAGGCTGAAGGCCATCAGCCAGGAGAATCCTCTCTCACTCGGGGGGAGGGTCAGTCTGTTCTATTCAGGACTTCAAGTGCTTGGATGAGGCCCACCCATATTAAGGAGGGCAATCTGCTTCACTCAGTCTCCCGATTTAAATGTTAATCTCATCCAGGGGCGCCTGGGTGGCACAGTCGGTTAAGCATCGGACTCTTGGTTTTGGCTCAGGTCATGATCTCAGGTCAGCCCTGGGTTGGACTCTGAGCTCAGTGCTGAGTCTGCTTAAAAGACTCCCTCTCCCTCGTCGACCCCTCCCCAACTCTCTCTCTCTCCCCCTTTAAAAAATAAATAAATAAATGTTAATCTCATCCAAAAACACCCTCACAGACACACCCAGAAAAATGTTTAGCCAAATCTCTGGGCAAGCCATGGCCCAGTCAAGTTGACATATAAATGGAATCATGACAGTAGATGTTTAAGATTCATGTGTCAAATGAATCCTCCCACTCTTGCCCACAATCTGCTTCCTGCAGGTCTCCTGATCCTACAACACTCAGCTGTTAGGTCTGGCACCTCCTCCTGGAAGACTTCACTGGCCCACCATCCCTGCCACCATGTTCAGTGGGAGACCTGTAGGTACCTCAAACAGCCCTCGTGTCCCCACATCACTCTAGGTCGGGCTTCAGCATCTGCTACCTGCACTACCGGGGGGATATTTACCTGCCCTCGGCCCCCTTCCAGCCAGCCTCCACATGGCAGCCACAATGCCTTGTCTAACGCCCCACTTAAAATCTTCCCACAGCTGGATGTGACAGGATATTGTGAATTATTATCAATTATTAATTTTCTTAGGTGGAACAACAATGTGTTGTGTGGGAGAATGTCCTCATTCTTGGGAGATGCAAGTGGAAGGAAGTGTTTAGAGGTGATGTGTCATCATGTCTGCAACTTACTTTCACATGGTTCCACAAAAGGCAACACAAAAAGAGAAAAGATAGGGTGAGAAAGATAAAGCAGATGTGGTGAAATGTTCAGATTGTGTTTAGATGGCAGGAATAAGGGTGGACATTGTGCTGCTATTTCAACTTCTCTATATTTTGACATTTTTTGTAACAAAAAGTTGTTTTCGAAAAACCCTTCCACCACTTTCCCATTACCTGGGGGATAAAGTCTTAAACTCGTGAGGCTGGCACCAACTCCTGAAGCCTTCTTACCCCACCCCCTTCAGATTCAGACCTAATCACGCCTCCACCTGCCAGGCACGCTCGCACACCGCCAGTAGTTCCTTTAGTAATAATAACAACTAATAAGCACTTACAATGATTACTACAGCAGCCTTACTGAGTATGTATCATGTGAGAGACACTATTCTAAACGATGCACGTGAATTTATTTTAATCTTCACAGTAACTCTACAAGACGAGTTATTATGCTCTCCTTTTACACATAAAGAAACAGAGGCAAAAAGAAGGCAAGAAATTTGGCCAAGGTCACATAGCTATGAGTGCAGAAGCCACGATCTCCACCTGGGAAGTCCAGCCCCAGAATCCAGATGGGTGCTACTCTTCCTAACGGCACCCCCCTCCCCAATTTCTTTCTAAGGGATGACTTCTTCCCATTGAGCCTGGCCTGCTAAGACTGTTGTCCGTGGCTCCATCTCTCCCAGCCACAAGGAGAACATCAGACCCCGGCGAGGCCAACTGAGTACTCCCCACCTCTGGAAATGGGCTCTCGAGCAGGGTTACAAAGAGCCTGAAAATGAGTTCACACACCCCAGCAATGGTGTGTCCTCATCAGCCTCTTCCTGCTCTGAACTGTCCTTGTAGCTCTTGCCTCCTGGCCTGCCAGAAATGTCTAGATTCCTGCCCAATCCTCCAGCCTTCTCCCTTGAACCTGTGAGTCCCTAACACTCTTCCAGGAAATTTCTTCTTGCTTAAGTCTTCCTGTCCCCTCTTACTCCCCACACCGAACTAGACTCTCTCCCTGATCTGTCTGCCCACAGCTTGCTGTGCCTGCTTAGATCAGCAGGAATCGCCCCGGCCCCAAGTATTTGCCTCTCCATCCTCCCCGACAGGACGGAACTCCCATGATGGCAGGGACTGTGTCCGATTCCCCCATCTCTGTCCTCTCAGTGCCGGCATGGTACACCCTGGTACCGAGCACACTCCTCCATCAATGCTTGCTGGCTGATGAACCTCAGATTCTTCCAGGCCCTGAGCAGTCCTGCCCATCACCTTCGGCAGCAACAGCCTCCCTTTCCTGCCCATCTATGCCAAGCCCTTCCGGTCCCCTCAGCTTCCCTCCACCTCACCTGAAGGAACTCCCTGCAGGCAACCGATGCCTCCTGCCTCACTCTGTCTGGAGAGGCCATCGGGCAAGAATATGTTCAAATCCCCTCCTCTGTGAAATTCATCCTTGCCCGAGAGCTGACTGATGTGCTAAGCGTGGTGCTAGACATTTTTACGACAATCCTCTGACAAAAAGCATTATCATCCCATTTTGCAGATGTGGAAACTGAGGCTGATCATGAATACACAGCCAGGGAGTGGCGGCGCTGGGAAGCGGACTCTAACTCCAGTGCTCCAACCTCCCTGAGTTCTTTAAGGAAAGGGGTCCCTCCTTTTCCTTGTCTCTGTTAGCCTCTCAGAGCCTCTCTCCTGGATTAATTCAACACCCTTCTGACATGTCTCTTCTTCAATCCCTCCCTAGGCTCAGCCAGAATGAACAACGAAAAACAAAAATCTCATCTTTGAGTTCCTTGCTTGATATCCTTTAAGGGCACACATAGAACAAACTCTAAGCTCATCAGTATGTGTGCATATGGTGGTGGTGGTAGGTGTGTCTATGTGTGTGTGTATGGGCGGGGGGTGGGGGGGTGTCAAGGCTTTCCCCAGTCAACTGCCAATCTCTATCCCATTTGCAACCAAATTCCCCATTCCCTCTACCCTCTTCCCAGCTCGGCCTCCTCTGCAGCTTTGTTAGGCACACAGCGCCTGGCACGCAGTGGTCCCTCAAAAGAAGGGTGTCACATTGAACCCTTCCTCTCTCCAACACCTTCCAGTCAACTCTCCCGCACCCTGAAGACTGAGTGGAGCAGTGAAAGTGCATGGGCCCCAGATCATGGCAAGACTGAGGTGAGGACTGATTAAGGCAGCACGCATGACTGCCTGGCTCATGGCGGCAGCTCATGCAATAGGAGGCCCTTCTCTGGCCCTGGAAAAGCAGCAAAAGGGAAAACAATATGTCATGATACTTCTCGATGCTTCTATCTGAGACAAAAATGGGCTGCCGAAGGGAGCTGCTCGTGTAAACCGACACTGGGAGAGGTTGTGGATTTCACTGATTTAGTGACCTCTGCCGACATCAGAGAGAAAAAAAATATATCTTTTTTTCTTTGAAATCAAACTAAAGAGCAGGTGAAATTTATTTAGCTTTTTCCCAAATCAGAACTGAGCTCTGGTTATTCATGCCGTAGCCTCTGATGAATTAGAAAGTTATAAAAATACCTAAGGTGGCATGGCTTGACTCATGGTAGGTGCTCAGTCAGAGGTGTTAACTGAATGAGCAGAAAAGCCATCCAAAGTAGGGAGTCTTTCAAAACCAGAGTGCCGAAGGCGACCTTTTCCCATCCAGGGTAAAAGAAATCTCTTCTCGGGGCGCCTGGGTGGCTCAGTTGGTTGAGCGACTGCCTTCGGCTCAGGTCATGATCCTGGAGTCCCGGGATCGAGTCCCGCATCGGGCTCCCTGCTCGGCGGGGAGTCTGCTTCTCCCTCTGACCCTTCCCCCTCTCATGCTCTATCTCATTCTCTCTCTCAAATAAAAAAAAAAAAAAAAAAAATCTTTAAAAAAAAAAAAAAGAAATCTCTTCTCCACATCCCTGGTAGGGAGCCCTTAAGCTTTTCTCCCTTAACATGCTCCCGCGTGGCGGGGAGCTCACGACCTCCCAAGTCTGAGCTCTCCACTTCATTGAGCCAGAGCTGTCACAGATTGCCTTTGCTTCTGACCTAAAAT
Source organism: Leptonychotes weddellii (assembly GCF_054177405.1). Classification (NCBI taxonomy): domain Eukaryota; kingdom Metazoa; phylum Chordata; class Mammalia; order Carnivora; family Phocidae; genus Leptonychotes; species Leptonychotes weddellii. The sequence continues at coordinate 36,023,351 of NC_138383.1, forward strand.
CTGCCCTGTAAACTTCACTCATGGATCTGAGTTCTGCCCTCCGGGGCTCAAGTCTCCCTACCCGACCCCCAAGGCCAGTCTGTCATTGTTCAGCCAGGGACCCCAGCCCCGCAGTCATTCTCTTCCAAGATCCCCACCCTGAAGGTGCTATCCTCTCCTAGAGCCTCCCCGTCCCACTCACGCTCCTCAGGACACACACACATCCTTATTATGGTTTCACTCTTAGATTTTTGTCCAGTGGGAAAGCCACAGTGTTCCTGGGTCCTGACCAGCTCCGTGGGTCCTGGAGCTCAGGTGGCAATGTCCCCTCCTTTACCAGGCAGTTCAAGGAAGGCCGCTCAGACTGCATTCTCTGCTTGGGCCCCCATGTGACCCTGGCATTCAGCTCAGAGGAAACTTTTTTCCATGAACTCTTCTTAAATCTGTTTCTCATCTTGTATTTGATTAGTTTAGTCCAGAGTCACCATCTGCGACAATCTCTGGGGTACCTGGCCCTGTCTGTTATCCAACTCCGCTCAATTCAGCACAACAAAAGCACAGAAACAATCCCATCCGGGGCACAAAGGGGGTCCAAAGAGAGAGACATTAACCCCAGCGAGCTGTGTCAGTCACCCATCCAAAGCCATTCAGAGCATCTAGCACGTGTGTGGCTCTGGGCTCGGCCCTAGGACCAAATATGGATGGCCTGACATGTTACCGAGCTGTCCTACCTCGAGCTTTCTGCATGGCTGATGCCATGTCTCACGACCTACCATTCAGGGAGTGATCAGTATGTGCCAGGAAGGTGTTGCAAGCTTCACATGTGTTACTTCATGTACCCTCACAACAATCTTACAGGGTACGTATCATTAGCCCATTCTATAGATGACAAAACTGGGGCTCTGAGAGGGTAAGAAACTTGCCAGAGACCACCCAACTATTAGATGGTAAGGCCAGGAATCAAACCGAGGACTGTTGCTCCATGCCCCTACCTGCTTCTAACACTACCTGCTATGTCCGTATCCAAGCCATCCACAGAATGCTGCCCGGATCAGGGCTAAGGACCCCACAGAGAACTCTCCTGGGGCTCATTCAGGACCAGGTCCGCATTCATGAAAGCACTTGACTGTGCTATTATCCCGTACTTATTTTTCAACCTTCTCCATAAAACTTTTCTCCATGCTTTTCTGAAACCCAAGGACATCATCTATAGCTTCCCGCTGCATAAAGATGAAAAAAAAAAAAAAAGTCACAAGGCTGATGTCAATTACACAGACAAAGAAAAGGAGGCAGCTAAGGAAATACTAAAAAAGCTCTTAGAAAACCCAAAGGGGAATATAACAGAATAAAGGAAAAGAGTGAGAATAAAGCCACAAAGGGAATTTCCTGGGAGCCAAGGGATATCACTGGTACAGATGCTGAGAAATAGGCCTACAGCCCCATTTAACCCCCTTGGCTCTTTCCCTACCCTGTGCCCTGACATAGGGCACCTAAAAATAAGTGGGAAAAAGTCATATATTTAAAAAAAGAAAGAAAGAATGGAACTAGAGAACATGACCAGAAATTATGCCCTATTAAACACTGATACAAGGCTAAATTAAGCCTGCACAGGCCATTGTTTAAATATGCAATTATTTCTCTGGATGGGGAAAGTCGCAATATAGAAGCAGAGTGGTTCTGTTCCCCCAGCTCCGGGGCTCCAGCTTGCACACGCATGTTCTCCCAAGCTAGAAGTGGGGCAGCAGTCCATGCTCCTTCAGTCCCTTTCCTTCATGGTCAAGGCTCTCAAGACCCAGACTCCCCATTCCCCTCACCCTCCCCGTCCTCAGTCCCCTCCCCACCCCCACCATGCACCTGGGCAGTACTTGGGCTCCCAGCTTTGTAAAAATGCCTTGGTCGGACTATCCGAATATGGCTCTCTCCAGTCCGACCCAAGGATACTTACTAAAAAACACACCATGTCACTCCCCCTTCTCCAGAACCTCTGTGGAGTGTTCTTTATCCCTCTCAAATCTGCTTCCAACTTCTCTCGTTAAACTCATCTCCTGCTGTCTACACTCCCTGCATTCTAGCCACATACTGAACTTAGAGGCTAAGTTCATGGACTTTGGGATCAGGCAGTCTACGTTCAAATCCTGGCTCCATCATTGGCCGGCTGTGGGACGTGGGCAAGTTTCTCAATTTCCACCTCAGAGTCAGCTGCACATCTGTCAATGGGGCAACTAATAGTATCTCCTTCACAGAATCGTTGTGAGGATTAAATAATGCTCCTAATCCACTTAGCACGGTGCCCCGCACATACGAGGCACTTGGGAACTATTGTTAATCGTGTCTGAAACGCGCTGTGCTCTTCAACGCCTCTCTTCCCCCTACGCTGGATTCTTCGCCTGCCTCAAGAATTCCTCTTGATCCTTAGATTTAGCTCCCACGTCACCTCCTCAAGGCTCACACCCCACGCTGCCCATACTCCTCTAATAAGGTCTCACACTGTAATCCTTTCTATAAATGTGTGTTGATTGACCTCCATTTACGAGAGAGGACACTAAAGCCAGGACAGTGGCTGTCCTGGAATCACAAAGCCAGCAGGTGGCAGCGCCAGGTCTCAAACCCTGAATCCCTGGCTCTGGGTCCTCAGCTCTTTCTCCCACACCTGCGGTCTCTCTCAGAGGCCCAAGGAGCTACTCTGAACATCCCCTGTGTCAGCTCAACCACCCTGAGCCAGTTTACCAGTTGCAAGTGAACCTGGTGAGCTAGCCCAGTCAAAGCAAACTGGAAAAATCAGACAAAAGGCTAACATGCTGGTCTCAGAGCTGAGCAACAAGCATCGTGAATTGAGTCATTGTGACGTTAGACTGCTTTGTGCCAATGGCCTCCCACACACAGGCCACAACACACCACTGTGGACTGAGGGCGAAAGAAGGGAACCATTATACATCTGCCAGATGTCAGCCACGGGGCTGGGTACTTCACAGGAGCTACTTCATCTACAACCCTATTGCTCCCATTTTACAGAGGATGAGAACTGAGGCTCCAGGTCACACAGAACTAGGTGAGAGTGTAGCTAGGCTTTGGATCCAGGTCTCTACGTCCCCACAAGCTCTTTCTACACATATGCAGGGCTCATCTCAAAAGGACCCTTGAGTTGAAAGCTCTGGATTTATCCTTCTCTCATGCTCTCCCTCCCTCCATTACCCAACTACTCTTCCAGAAACCCACATTGCTCTGCCCCAGAGGAATCCAGGTCTCATTAAGAGGACTTCCCTGACCACTCTGCAGTCCCTTCCATCTTTCTTCATGGCACTCTTCACCACCTGACATACATTTGTTTGTATTCCCCCACTGGAATGTAAACCCCATACAGGAGGGAGTTTATTTTGTTCATGGCTGTGTCCCTAGTATAGTATGGCGGTGCCTGATACATGGTAGGCATGTGTGCCCATGTATTGAAATAGTCACTGAGCACCAACAAGGTGCCAGGTACTGGGGTTACAGAAACAAACAGAAGCCCCTGATCGCGTGTATCTTACATAGTAACGTAAAATTAAAACTAATTATTCAGGGCGCCTGGGTGGCTCAGTTGGTTAAGCAACTGCCTTCGGCTCAGGTCATGATCCTGGAGTCCCGGGATCGAGTCCCGCATTGGGCTCCCTGCTCGGCAGGGAGCCTGCTTCTCCCTCTGACCCTCCCCCCTCTCATGTGCTCTCTCTCTCTCATTCTCTCTGTCTCAAATAAATAAAAAAAATATTTAAAAATAAAAAAAATAAAAAATAAAAAATAAAACTAATTATTCAGTTATAACTAATTGCTACAAAGTGGAATTCAGGTCCCTGAGAGACTGGCTCATGGGGCCCCTCACCCAGTCAAGGGTCAGAGGTTTCTTGAGAAAAGGACATTAAATCTGAGGTCTGAAGGTGGAGTAGGATTTGGTGAAGGGGCGGTAAAGGCAGAGGCAGCTTGCATGAAGGCCTAAGGGAGGAAGGGACTGCCAATCCCACAGGAGCCCAGAGGGGGAGCAAACAGGATGCTGGCCAGGAAGGCTGGGTCAGATCCAGAAGGGCCTTGGAAAGAGGTGAAGGGTTAAGATTAGTCCTAAGGTCCATCAGCTGATGAATGGATAAATAAAACATGGTACATTTATACAATGGAATATTATTTTGTAATAAAAAGAAATGAAGTACTGATACAGGGTACAAAATGGGTAAACCTTGAAAACATTACTCTAAGTGAAAGAAGCCAGTCACAAAAGACCAAATATTGTATGATTCCATTTATAGGAAATGTGCAGAATGGGCAAATCCATAGAGACAGCAAGTAGATTAGGGGTTGCCCAGGGCGGGGAGATTGAGAGTGACAGCTAAAGGAGAGGTTTCTTTTGGGGACAATGAATATGTTCTAAAATTGATTATGAGTATGGATGCACAACTCTGAATATACTAAAAGACATTCGACGGTGCACTTTAAATGAGTGAACTGTAAGCTATATAAAAAAATAAAACAGTCCTGGGGACTAAGGGGTTTCGAACTCAGCGTGACTTGCTGTTACGCAGAAGCATCAATCAAAACGTGAAGGTGACTCCAGGCAAGCGCGCGCTCGGGGCAGATGGACGGTGGAGGGGCCCCGTCTGCTTTTATAAATGGCCCAGCCGAGGCTGAGCGCGGAGGTGTGTGCCAGACAGTGGGCATTTCGCAGAGGCGTCTGGAGTCCCCTGGCTCCCCGCGGCCCTCCCCGCGTCCTGGGGCCTGCTCCGCTCCCCCGCGGCGCCGGGACACCGGGCCCTCCGAGGCCGCGAAAGCCGACGGGGAAGGGAAGGGGGCGGCACGGGGCCCCCCTGGGTCTTCCACCCGCCGCGCAAGGCCGAGGACGCCCGAGGCCTCACACCCCGAGCCCGCCCCGCCGCCCCGGGCGGCTCCGTTCCCCGTGCGCCCGCCCGCTCGCCCGCGTCTCCTCTCCCGCCCTCCGCCGGTGCCGCGCCGCTCACCCGCCTCCACTGGGGAACGTCAACCCCGGACGCGGCGGACGCGGCAGCCACGAGTGCGCCTGCGCCTAGGGACTGGCGCGGCACCGCCCCCGCCAGTCGGCTGTTCGTCGAGCGCCCTCTGCCGGCCGCGTGCGGGGCTGGGGTCTGTTTACAGGGAAACTACAGGCGAGACCGGCTGGGTGCCCCTGGCCTGACCCGACCCCACCCAGATGAAAAAGAAGGCTGTCCCACTAACAGCCTTCTCTACCTTAAACACCCACTCTTCCTTCTGGCTGTTGCTGCCTCGGATATAAGCCCTGAAGGCAGGCTCTGAATATGGATCGCTGCTAAAACATTAGGGGTGTTCAAGATTGGTGAAAAGGCTTGCTGGAGGACTTCCCCTAAACCACTCATGTTGATGACAAGAATTGTATTTGTAAGGGAATCTGCGTTTTGAGTCATTTCATCAAATTACAGTCCCATAACACCTGTCAAAAGAATAAATATGACAGTAATAGGCATGCTTCCTTTCAGACCCATCTATAATTATAATTGAGGAAAAGAATACAGAATTTAAACTCAGAGCTACTGCCAGTATCATTCTTTGAAAATGAAATAATGCTGTTTTATTAAATAGGCTCTCCCCGCTCTCTAATGTTTAAAGCTAAAGTGCTTCTCTGAATTGATTTAAATACAAGTTTTACATCCTGAAAGAAATAAAGATGAGTCTTTATCTTAAGACAAACCCCCTGTTCAATGATGCTGCTGATCTTCTCTCAGCTGTCTGAGAGTTGGGTTGTTAGTGGATAATATTGCTTCTGTTCACGTCTCACTTCTCCAGGGCTTTTTAAACCCATTTGTAATGAAAAGGCTGATTTCCTTACACAGACTGACTCCATGTGTAGCTGATTTAACAGAACAACTTTTTTTTCTTTCTTTTCTTTTTCTTTCTTCTTCTTCTTTGAAAGGAAAGTATTGCTCCCTGGTAGCACCTGAGAATCTATTTTTCTTCTTTTAGACTTCTTTTAGAAGCAGGGGATATTTCTTAACAGAAGTGGGTTTTTTTGTTTTTTTAGTTTAGGCTTTTCTCTCTTGTTTTTTGCTAACCCCCTTTGGAGTTTTTTCTCTCGTTTTTTTTTTGTTTGTTTGTTTGTTTTTTCTCTTCACCTAATATACTAGCCTTCACCTAACATATGAATCATGTGGGCGTTCCTCCCCTGAAATATTCTGGTAATTGCCTCAACCCTTCAATTTATTTTCAATATGTAGACTTGGACCAAATACATCTGAAAGACATGATTGTACCCTCATAAATCAGCCCTCTTAGTTACACACACAGAGTCAAGGGCACATCATTAGTGAAGATCCAATCAATAAATCATTAAGCTTTTAAATTCCTTATTAGGAACAATCTGCAGTATCACCATCCATTGCTGTTTTCAGCCTTGGGATCACTTGATATTTTGAGGAAATTTCACAGTCCGTTCTTTGGCCCCATCTCCCTTTTGTTCCTAGATCGCTGTGTTCCTGCATCAGAAACATTGTTCTAATACCTAGATCTCATAAAATATTTAAGACGCAAGCTGTTCACTCTACCTCAGAAAGACATCACCTTCAGAATTACTTGTGCCTCTTCTGTCTTTATAAACACACATGATCTTACGGTTCACAAAAATTCCTTATAAGCATCCAAACAACAAGAAAAAAATAATCCAAAGTTGAATAGGCTTGGACAAAAATTTCCAATTTTTGTCTAAGTCATAATGGAAAACCCAGTTTTTCAAAAATAACTGGATTATAATACCTTCAACTTGACAGCAACCTTAGATTCTTGACAGCTTCTGTTGTAAAACTAAAGCATTCTTACCAGGCCAAACTCACTCAAATGACACTGGACCCCCTAATCTAATGAAAATCCAACCATTCTTACTGTGTCATTTTCTTTTACATTGAAATTTTAGCAGATGAACGCCCTCATGTCAGACAGTGCAGGATATCTTACAGATAAATGGAATTGAAAGACTTATGTGAGAAATTTGTCACCCACGAGTTGGCTGGCCAGGGGACATGTTCTCACAGGGGAGTTTATCGACTTTCCCAAGAAATACATTGCCACATTCTCTTGATTTCTGACATTATGTCATTTAACCTGACAACTGCTGATGTGTAACCAATATTTGTAGGAAAAGATAGAAGTCGTGATGCTTCTTCCAGTTTAAACCTGTTTTTAGATTTCAAAGAGAAATGATACATTTGCATCCTCTGGTTAAATCAGGTTATTGTCTCAAAGGTTGACCATGTAAATAATTCAAATTAATTCATCACTGTACAATAGATTTAATAAGCATAATAAACACTATGAAGAAAACACTTAGGACCCTCGGTCTGCCCTTGCTCTCACTCCCATTATCTCAGATTTCCCTGTGAACAGAATGAGTGGTACGGTGTTGCTCCCTTCTATTGAAAATATGCAAAGTTGTTATTTACCAGTTTGCAATTTGCATGTCTCAAATCCTGCCAGAGCACAGGCTGAGGGGCACGGGGTGACTGTTGAATGTGCCAAAAGGGTACACCAGGGCAAAAATGGAAAACCCAAGGAACAGATCTTCTCCACCCCAGGCTGTTGCAAAACATAACCCTCACCAACTACTGAAGATTTGTCTTTAAGACAACAAAAATATTGGGTATAAAAGGTTATGTAAATTCTCGGACACCTAGTGTCTTTTTTTCTTTAGCTGCTGGGATGAAGAAGAGGATGAGAGGGGATTTCAAGATTTTTGTAAAAAGGAGTACAAGAGGGGCGCGTCGGTGGCTCAGTCAGTTGAGTGTCTGACTCTTGATTTCAGCTCAGGTCATGATCTCAGGGTGGTGAGATCAAGCCTCGTATGGAGCCAACATCGGGCTACGTGCTCAGTGGGGGAATCTGCTTGGGATTCTCCCTCTGCCTCTGCCCCTGCCCCGCTCACACTCTCTCTTTCTCTTTCTCAAATAAATAAATAAATCTTGAAAAGAAAAGAAAGAAAGAAAAAAGGAGTACAAGAGAGAAAAGAGAACAGTGGTGACTATTTATAACATATACCAGGAGAGTAATTTACAGTCTGGGTTTTAGCCTTCCTGGACCTCTGTCCTGTGTTACTTTCTGCAGCTCCCTAAATCTAAACTCGCTGACTGGTGTATATCATTCAATATCTCCTCGTGTGTTCGGTAGTAATATATTCACAGTGGCCACACGTGAGAACACACTGATGATCAGATGTTTGTCATCTCTGCATATGAGTCTGAATATGAATAAGAGGGCCACAGATAAGAGTTAAATGCCCCAGTTAATAGAAATGGAGACTGTGAGATCTGATCAACTTTATTAAATAGGATTATTGGGGAAGAGGAGAGGCAGGGAGGTGTAAAGGAAAAGTGGGAGAGAGAAGAAGAGAGAAAAACAGGACAGTGGATAATGAGAAAAGGTAGGAGGGAGTTATCATTTCGGTGCTGTCCCAAAGAGAAAGGCCTCATAAAGTTAAGTGGGGCATCGTGAATTAAGGAAAACCATTATTCATTTTGGCCAGGCAATAGGGTATTCTGGTCAATCAAATATGTAGTTAATAGATACCTTCCATTTCAGCAAACATTTGTTGAAACTCCATACGTGCAAAGCCCTGGGCCCCTGCAGAGGCCTCTGGACCCCTCTCTCCCGCTCCCCTTCTCCTTTCCTTCTCTATTTCTTGTTTGGGGGCAGATCCCATTTCGTCACCGGCCTGCCTCAGCCCTCTCAATGGCCTCGCAGCATTCTCTGCATAGAGGTGCTAGACTCCTTACCTGCAGGATCTATCCTCTTGGGCTTCACTCCATGGCCCCGGTCCCCTGCTGTGGACTTTCTGACCCTCAAATGCACCATGTTCCTTTCTGCTCTGCTTTTAGATCCCAAGTCACAGGTCTCTTTCTCAGCTTCCCTGATGCGCCTACTCCCATTTGACACTGGGGCAGATAACCTTTCCCCTCCCCCCACCCACGAAGAGTAGCCTGTACCTTGCCCCACGGCATGTGTCACAGTTTATAATGGTAGATACCTTACTTTGGAATCCCCCAGAAGAAGACTTGGAAGCTGTTAGTGAGGGCTGCGGAAATGGCACCGAGCTGATGTATTTTACTTTCAATTTATGGTCTAGACTCCAAGGCATTCTGGATGCTGCCTGGGAAGAGAAATGAGAGTCTCTCCGAACTCCCACCCTCGCTCTCAGCGGATGACCTCACTGAAAAGTTAGACACCATCAATGGAGGGCTTCCTCCTCTTCTCACCCCCTCTTCTTTCCTGGGGAGTTGTCTTTGAAAACCCAATCCCTCTGCTGGTTCTCTGGACTCTCTCCCCTCTGCCTTCCTAAAATCTTTGCTTCTACAGTTATCACTTCTCTCCTGCTCCATTAATTTCCTTTTCTTCACCTGTTCATTCTAAGCAACATACCGATGTGGTCTAAGGGCTTTGCTACTGAAGATGTGATTCATGGAGCAGGAGCACTGGCCTCATTTGGGAGCTTGTTAGAAAGGCAGATTCTGGGGCGCCTAGGTGGCTCAGTTGGTTGAGCGTCTGCCTTTGTCTCAGGTCATGATCCCGGGGTCCTGGGATCAAGCCCTGTGTCAGGTGTCCTGCCTCGTTTCCTCTCTCTCTCTCTCTCTCATGATCCCGGGGTCCTGGGATCAAGCCCTATGTCAGGTGTCCTGCCTCGTTCTCTCTCTCTCTCTCTCTCTCTCTAATGCGCACGCTCTCACTCTCTCAAATAAATAAATTTAAAAATCTTTGGGAAAAAAAGGCAGAATCTTCCACCCTAGAGCATTAACAAGATCCCCAATATATGGTTCCTAGGCATATTAAAATTTGAAAAGCATTGGGCTATTTCTCCACTCTCCATTATAGCCAAACTTTTATCAATCCATTCAACAAATGTGTATAGAACATCTTCAAGGTACCAAGTGGACTTTCAGGTTCTAGAGATACAGGAAAAAAAAACAAAAACAAAACCCCACGCTAGAATCATGTATGTGTGATGTCCTAGGGGCAGAGAACAACAAAGAAAGCAAGAAGATATGATCAGATCATAAGTAAATGTTTTGCAGAGAAATAAAATATGGTCACGTGATAGTCACCAGATGGCTACTTTAGGTCACTCCAAAGAGGCGACACTTAGACTGAAATCGAAATGACAAAAAGCCATCATTAGAATTGTCTACATAGGCTGTCTTATCTCCTCACTTGTTCACCCATTCATCCTTCTGGAGGTACCGTTGGTTCCCACCTTCATGCCACCGAAACTGCTCTTCGTGGAGTTTTGGATGGCTTCCATATTGTCAGAAGCAACGGCTCCTTCTCTGTCCTTAGCTTCCTCTACTTCTCCAGCAGCCTTTGGGTCCTCTGACCACACCCTTCTTCTTGAAGCATTGTTAAAATTAAGTTAGTCCCCTACGTAACCTTTTCCTTCCCATATATTGTTCAATGTAGCTATTGTTAGGGGAAAAAAATGAAAGACTTTTATGAGGAAGAGAAGAGAGGGTGGAGAAGAGAAGGGGAAGGAGATAAAAGAGATCCTTTTTTATTCCAGCATAAGCATGGAATTCCAAATCAGAAAAAACATTTTTTTATTTTATGTTTCTAAAACCCCTTGTTATGTCAGGTGTATCTGGAAAGTGAGATAGATAGCTGCTTTGATCCAGCTCACAAAGGAAAAAGCTGGTTCAACATGCCTACCAGAGCTGCCTCCCTGAGCCCCGAGTTAGGTCTCAGGGAATCTGGGCGGGAAGGAGAGTTGGCAGGGGCTCTGGGGTTTCCCGCAGGACCACCAGTCTAAACTCCAGGCTAGCCCCACATCAGGCTCCCTGCTCAGCAGGAAGCCTGCTTCTCCCTCTCCCACTCCCCCTGCTTGTGTTCCCTCTCTCGCTGTGTCTCTCTCTGTCAAATAAATAAATAAAATCTTTAAAAAATAAATAAATAAAAAATAAACTCCAGGCTAGTCCTGGAGGACAGGCTAGTCCTTAGAGGGGCTTTGGGGCGGGCAAAAGTTGGGGAGGAGGAAAATCACTTGCTGGAAACTTTATAACCTCACGCAGGAGATGGATGGAAGTTATTATTAGCTGCTGATGTATAGAGAGACCTCATGAAGCACAGGGAAGGTAGCTGAGGGATGTGGGTTCATAAAAGCAAAGAGCAGTCTGTGTTCCACGTTTTCCACACACGTATGGTCAAAACGCTTGACCCGGGCGCCTGGGTGGCTCAGTTGGTTAAGCGACTGCCTTCGGCTCAGGTCATGATCCCGGAGTCCCGGGATCGAGTCCCGCTTCGGGCTCCTGGCTCGGCGGGGAGCCTGCTTCTCCCTCTGACCCTATCCCCTCTCATGCTGTTTCTCTCTCTCTCTCTCTCAAATAAATAAATAAATAAAATCTTTGAAAAACGCTTGACCCAAGTATTTATTTTTTTATTACTAAATACTGTCAAGCCCATGGGGAGCGCATAGCCCTCATGAAGCCCTAGTGCTGGATGCTGAAGCTTGGTCCTGGCCCCCGACAGTGCAGATAACACGCTGCTAATGTCCACATGCACCATCAGAATCACCTGCCGCCCTGACATCCAGCGGATCCAGGCTCATCAGTGCTCGGCTCTCTGCTTACAGGCATAGGGCCAAAGCTAAAGAAAAGCTCTACAGGTTAGAAGATAGTTGTAGCTTCACATCCCTGCCCCACCCCCAACAGCAGGGGACAGTAGTACAATCAAAAGAAGAGTATTTTGTGACACATAGAGATGATACGATATTCATATTTCAGTGTCCACAAGTAGAGTTTTATTGGAACCACCCTTTTGTTTACTTGTCTGCGGATGCTTTGGGCTACAATGGCAGAGTTGAGTTAGATGGGAGAGAGACCGCATGTCCCCCAAAGCCTAAAATATTTACTCGCTGGCCCTTAAAAAAAAAAAAAAAAAAAAATTTGTCAGTCCCCTGTCTACAGAAAGCGGTGTGGATTCTAGGTTCTGCATGGTGGAGCCCTGTCCTCCCTGCACAGCATTATCTGCGGGGCTTTCCTTCGTATTCTTCCTGGAATGGCTATAGTAAACATCTTGTTCTTCATTTAAATTTCATGCTATCCCACCTCTGTGTTTTCTTCCTGCTGTTCCCCTTGTCTGGAAACCACACCCGATACTCTCAATTTGCTTTTATGCCAATTTTCCCCAACCTTCAAGCGGGCCTTCCTGAATCTCTCAACTATAATTTATTTCTCCACCCTCTTTTGGCCATAATTCTTTCTGTACTGTCTCATGACACACCAGTTTCCTACTTTGCATTATAATTATTTATGCACATGTTTTATTCCCCCTCTAGACTATAAACTCCTTGAAGAATGCATTGGCTCATTACAAAATTAGCATTCTGAGAACCCTTATTTGCATCACACATAAGATCTCTTGTCTTCAGCAAAAAGAAGTATACTTATGACACATATAATTGGCACTTATCACACAAATCAATGATAATGGGGAACAAGGGCAAGATGGTTAATTAAAACCCACAGCAAATTCCTCCAAAATTCATTTTTGCCCTACCATTTTCCCAACGTGATATGCACGGGTTTGGACGAAATGCCCTTTCCACATACTTTGTTGATGTGTAACTGTGTTGGCCACCAGGCAGTTGGGAGCAAAAAGATCAGAAGTGAATAATAATCCACCAGCTGAAATCATCAGGCCTCCAGTAATGGAAAGCTTTCGGGGCATCTTTCCAGGGGAGGTTATGAGCCTCTGAACTTTCCACCCCGAGGGCTCCATAAAGATTTGAATTTGTGTGTATGACATTTGGAACTTAGACATGGAACAATAATCTTTTAGTATGGCCTGGGTGCTCAAAAGAATAGACAGATTTAAAGTAAAAAAATAAGTAAATAAAACAATCAGGTTCCCCGCACATATGCTTGATTAGGCAGGCCAAATATTCTCTTGCAAACATTAATTCAACAAGAAATGATAAGGCAATAAAATAAATATGAAGAGTAACCCTGCTTGCCAAAGCAACATATGCGTTTGGGCTGATTCTCTGCAGCCATGACTAGCGTACACAAATATTGTGTTAAACCTCTCCTCCTAATAGCCTCATTTCTCACATGCTCTTCAGAGGGAAAAATGTGATGCTAATTTAAGATGACTTATCCTGCTAAGCACATAAATAAAAAATAGTTCAGAATCCAGAACATGACAGAACTCCCCTTTCATGTCTAATTAAGTACTTTTAATTGGCAATTCAATTGGCAGACTGTATATTTTGCGCTGGAAAGTGGAAGGCAGAATAGACCCCTAGTAAGATACAAAAGAGATGTGGGCCATGGACAATTGCTTTACCGTATGTGATGCAGCGAAGTTATGTTAGGCATGGAAAAAAAGGCAGCTATCCGTACATCTGGGAAGGAATTAGCAGGGAACAGGGCAAATGCGAGAGGATCTGATCGTGATTATAAAATGTCATTTAGGAAGATATTTACATTGTTAATTAAGCAATGAAGCTGATAACCACTACTCTGTAAATTGTGCTAATTACCCCCGTGCCCTGGAAGGTTCTCTAATCAGCCAGATCAATAGGTTCCTGGTTTATGCTAATAATGCAGCGTCATCCTCCTTCTGAAGTGCTTTGCTTACAGCATTCTGAACCCAGTACAGCTCCCGCCCACTCTCCTGTGCTAGAGGCAGTCAGCATTCATCTGTCGGCCCACATCACAGCGGCGAAGCTGATGCCCGCTCGCCCCCCAAGGCCCACAGCGAGAAAACAAGAATCCTGCCAGGCACCGCGTCTCCATCCATTGTTCAGGGGAGGGGTCTGAGCCTTGTGTTTCATGAGATTTGTGTGTGGCCACAGCCCCATTTTCTTCCAATAATTAGAAAGATCCCATAGTCCTGAGGGATAAGGGCCACGAAGGAAGACCTAGATTCCAGGGTCCACTCTGCCACTGACTTGCCACCATGACCTTGAAGCGGGACAGGCCAGTTGTTTCGATGAGCATGTGTGCGGACCGGGAGGGTCAATTCAGTTCAACTACCGGGTGGACTTCCAGGGGTTTTTGTCTGTTTCGTTTATCGCTGAATCGAGTGGTTGTTAGTATGAACAGACTGGGCTTTTGAGCCAGAAGAACCTTTGCTGTCAGCTTCTCCAGGGCTCCAGCATGACACGAAGAGGTCTGAAATATGTAACACAGGCCAAGACAGTGTCATGCCTAGTGCTCTCCTGGGTTCGCCTGGCTCTCGGTCATCCAAGGAATGGGGAGCGTGTGCATGAAGGAGACCCAGAGAGAACTGATTTACCTCATTGCAATTTACTCTTTCTATCTCTTTCCTCCATCAAACCTCAAACAAAAAAAAATCACCAGCCGGTAGCCAAGTGTCCTGGGTTGAAGATTAACTGATCTGCTTTCTCTCTCATTCCTTGGTAGGTGTCCCCATGAACAGTCAAAATCCCACCTGGAGGGTAACAGCGTAGAGAAGAGAATTAGCCAAGGGCTCGGGTAACTCATGGATTGATCGTCAGCCCCCAGGTAACTGTGAGCCGACTACCGGGGAGCTGTAAGTGGCGGCCAAGAGAGTGCTTGGAGAGGGAGAGCCAAGGTGAAGAGGGGTGCAGCAGCACAATTAGGGTTGGAAACAGCTGGGATCCATTTCTTCACTTGAGAAATAGAACTCCTTCTGTGCACCTCTGCATGGGGCTCCTGAGCTTTCATCGCCAGCTCCCCAGCCCCCGCGGGCGGAGCCTCGGAGTTCAAGGCCAGCTCCTGTGCTGGGCTTTGGGATGGAGCCAATTTGTTGAGTTGTCTCAGTGCTTTGATGTGTGAACTAATCATCCATCATTGTGCCCTAATTAAACCTAAGTGGTGCAATGGATTTGCTGTCATAGAGGCCAGGGCCCTTCCTGGGTTGGGGGAGGGAAGGGCAGCATCCGCTGAAAGCAGCCCAGCCCCAGGAGAGCCAGAGCAAGGAAATGCCAGATATGAATATGAAAGAACTGGAAAGCCTGTCCTGGTCCAGGAGGGCTGGAGAAAATGTGACAAACCAGAAATCAGGGCGGATCTATGCGTTTCTGATTTCCTGGGTTATGTTGCCCTCGGTGTGAGTGTCTAGACATAACAAGCTCAGGTCAAGCGGGTAATCACAAGGTGACCTTACTGTTTGCCATGGTAACAGACCTTGCGGGGCCAGCTGGACCTGGCATCGTCAAAATGTAACCCAGTTTCATAAGGCGTAGGAGCAATTTCCACCTCTACACGGAAACCAGATGACCAAAATGTAGAGGGAGGGCAGTTTCAGGACCCCTTAGAAAATGCTGATCTTCGTGACTGTTTTCCTTTTCCCTCCAAATATTTGCGTTCTAACTCAAAAGATGTGCTTCTAAAATTATGAAGGGGAGAGTGGGTCCTCCTTAGGAAGGAGAGCCAGAGGCGAAGGAGAGAAGATGGTGGTGATACAGTTGACATTGTGACATGTGTCCTGGGAGTAAAGCCACCTAGACTCAGATCCGACTCTCCCTGGCTCAAGTGCATCACCAGAGAGGGCAGGCAAGAGGAGGTTTATGTCCCTCTCTGCTCCACCATTTTGTGAGTCCTCAACGTGGATAATGCTGATTTGTGCCCTTAGCTCAATGCAATTGATAAATCCCACTCCACAGAGAGTAGGTAATGGCATAATGAAAAAGGTCTTCTCTCCTTCACCCATGTATTCATTCAGCACTATTGATTGACTATCTAGGTACAAAGCATGCTTTAAGATCAAGGGTGTGCAAGATACAGATTAAAGAACTCATGCCCTCAGAGGACAGATAAGATGACCACACATTGGACAATTGCAAGTAATTCAATAGTCAATGTACCTTGGAAAGAAAAAAAAAAAATAGGTCAAGCATATCATATGGAACTATCTGGACACCTACGACAGGGCAGGGTAGGAAAAGAAAGAAGCAGACTCTGCCACCAATCCCTGCCCTCCCCAAGCCCCATATCTGCTCTCTCCTTCTCTGGTCATAGAAATGGGGTCTTTGGTGGTTGCCCAGACCACCTTGTAGCCAGCTCTGGCCCCACGACTAGGTCCCGAGAATGGGACCTGAATGGATGTGATGTGTTCTCTTTTCAGGTTGCATCTTTAAAAAGAAAGCAGCCTGTCTTCCCTTCCCTCTTCACCCCTTCCTGCGGGCTAGAATGAAGATGTGGTAGTGAGTCACCTTCAACTATGCAAATGAAAGGTGTGTACTGGGGCGGGGGGGAGGGGAGTGGAGAGAGAGGAACAGAGCTACTGGCTAGCAGGATCCTGGACTGCCTACCTTGCAAAGGCTCTGCAGCACTTTGGACCCCTTCTACTCTTATTCCTCCATAGAAGCAATACACTATGTTATTGAAATCACTGATATAGGGACACCTGGATGGCTCGGCCGGTTGAGTGTCTGCCTTTGGCTCAGGTCATGATCCCGGGGTCCTGGGATTGAGCCCGGCGTTGGGCTCCTTGCTCAGCAGGGAGCCTGCTTTTCCCTCTGCCTGCCGCTCCCCCTGCTTGTGCTCGCTTTCTCTCTCCCTGACAAATAAATAAATAAAATCTTTTTTAAAAATCACTGATATATTAACCTTTGCTGTTTCAGGGGTATCCCAACCAAAACAGAATGATACAAACCAAATAACAAGGAGGTGCCGAGGAGAGGAAAACCATCATGAAAAGTATTCAGTTAGTCCAGAAATCTTTTTTTTCAAGTACCCATTATGTGCCAGGCACTGTCTTGTCTCTGGGGATTCACACGTGCATGAAGCCAAGTCCCTGACCTCAAGAAGGAAACATGCCAAACAATCATTTAATGTAGCAATAGCAGTGATAGAAATAATCACGGGGTGTCAAGAGGGAGTGGGAAGTGGACACCTATTTCGGCCTAAAGGAGTCTCGCATTCCTTAACCTGGGCCTGGAAAAACCAGGTTGGATTTTAGTGGTGGAAAGAGCAGAGGAAAACCTGCTAGCAAGAGGCTGCCTCCTTGCCTGGCTTGTGTTGGTCCCCACAGGAACGGCTGCCTGGGAGGTTCACCTCTCTCTACAGGTTCTAACATTCTCACATGCGTGGTTTCAAGCCCTACCTTCTCTGGAAGACTGCTGAGCCTCCCTCACCCTGACGCTGAAGGGCTATTTCCAATGACACTGCACCAAACTCCCCATGCAAGGCCACATGTCAAGAGTGCTTGCATGATGGACTTCTCTCCCCACTGAGATGAATCCTCCAGGGTTGGAATGATGTTTTCTGAGGTTCTGTGCATCCCACTCAGCACATGGCCCAGAGCCTGGAACCGGGAGCCCAGAGCAAGGTAAAAAGACCTTGGACTTTGGACTGAGGCTGACACGGGTTCAAGCTCCAACTGGCTGCGTGTGACCTTGAGCAAATTATTTATCCCTCTGGGCCTCACCTTCCTCATACACGAAAATAGGAAGAGCAGAACCTATTTGGAAGAATTGTTGTAGCTACTGAATAAGATAATGTTTGTAAAAGAACCTAACAGGGTGCCTGGCACAAAGATAATTTCTTCTCCTTTGTAAAATAAATATTTGTTGGAGAGCCTGGCTGGCTCAGTCAGTAGGGTGTGCGACTCTTGATCTTGGGATCGTGAGTTCAAGCCCCGCATTGCGCAGAGAGATTACTTAAAAATAAACAAAAAAGGGGCGCCTGGGTAGCTCTGTCGTTAAGCATCTGCCTTCGGCTTAGGTCATGATTCCAGGGTCTTGGGATCGAGCCCCACATGGGGATCCCTGCTCAGTGGGAAGCCTGCTTCTCCCTCTCCCACTCCCCCTGCTTGTGTTCCCTCTCTCGCTGTGTTGCTCTGTCAAATAAATAAATAAAATCTTTAAAAAAATAATAAAATAAAATAAAAAATAAACAAACAAATAAATGTTTGTCCAAAAATACCCTTAACTCTGCACATTATATTATTTATTAGAAACTACAATATAGGGGCACTTGGGTGGTTCAGTTGGTTGGGCGTCTGCCTTCAGCTCAGGTCATGATCCTGGGGTCCTGGCATGGAGCCCCGAGTTGGGCTCCCTGCTCAGTGGGGAGTCTGCTTCTCCCTCTCCCTCTCCCTGCCGCTCCCCCTGCTTGTGCTCACTCTCTCTCCCTCTATCTCTCTGACAAATAAATAAAACCTTTAAAAAAAAACTGCAACAGGGGCGCCTGGGTGGCTCAGTCGTTAAGTGTCTGCCTTCAGCTCAGGTCATGATCCCGGAGTCCTGGGATTGAGCCCCGCATCGGGCTCCCTGCTCGGCGGGAAGCCTGCTTCTCCCTCTCTCACTCCCCCTGCTTGTGTTCCTTCTCTCACTGTGTCTCTCCCTATCAAATAAATAAAATCTTTAAAAACAAAAACTGCAACATACAAGCAACTCTGCTTGTTCATATTGACGACATGCTGAGGAGTTTGGAAGATTCCCATAGCTAGAGCCTTGATTCAACTGGTTTAAGTGTTATGGTCGTTGCTGGTGCTAATTGGGGGAGGTGTGTGTTGAACGTGTGAGAGGCAGAGAAGGGGAGTTTGCTGGTGAGTCCTGGACCTCATTTACAAAGTTGGTTATTTATTAAACCTTTAACACTTGCCAGATTGGACCTACAAAAGCAAAGATTGTTGTCAGCAACCCAAGCTGGGAAAACAGATCATCCATGTCCTGCGTGCCTCCTGGAGGCATTTCTCATGCAGAGAAAGGAGATAAAGCATAGTATTTGCAATTCCATGGCCTTGAGTTTTTGATCCCTCCCCAACACAGTTTCCACGCCCCCCCAAAAAACCCATCCCTGCCCTGTGTCAATAAATGGTACCAGCAACCCCCAGTTCCCAACGCCATGAACCCAGAAGTTGTCCTTGATTCTCCTTTCCCTAGTTCCGCATAGGTCCTTCAGGAAGTCCTGTCAATTCTCTCCCCAGCCTATCTCTTGAATCCACCTTTTTCTCTCCATTCCACCACCAAGCTGGTCCAAGCCACCGTTGTCTGTTGTTTGGAGCCTTGGTACTCAAACAATGATCTGGGGACTGGCGGCATTTGGCGTCATTCCATAGCTTGTTAGAAATGCAGTCTCAGGCCCTGACCTAACCCTAGGGAATCTGAGATCTGCACTTTAATAAGATCTCCAGGAGATTCGTTTGCAAGTTAGAGTTCAAGAAGCACCCCAAATCCTGCAGGAGCCTAACTGGTCTCCCCCTCTTCCTGGCTACTTCTAACCCATTGGGCTGGGATCAGATCAGCTAATTCCCACACCTCTCCGTATAATTATTGCACTCCAGCCCTCCAAAAGGCACCGGACTGAGATGTCTTACAGATTCTTCTTTTCTGCAAGACAAAGACAAGATTTCTTGCTTCCTCCCTGGGTTGCGAGGGAAGGCATTTTAGGCTGTTTCATTAGGGGATGGGGGACCCCCCTGAGGGTCTTGCCTTTATGAAGGGTTTCAGTTCTAAGTCCCCTTTACAAGTAGGTCCAAGCCTGTCCCTTTTCCCAGCGCAAGCATGAAAACTCCAGCTCATATTTGTATTCTGGAACTTTCCTCCAACCCCACTCCCACCTCCAACCAGCCAGAATCCACTTGGGATCATCCTGCTGTGTCTTTAACTCCCCCTCTAATTCTCTGACTCAAGATTATTTGGCTTTCTTTCTATCAAGGTCAGATACATAGTTCAGTTTAGTTTTGTTTAGCTTTTTTTTTTTTTTTAATGAAGGCATTTCTATGTGTTTGTAGGGGGAAGGGGGAGGAGAGGGGTCTCTATTAGCCCAATTTACCCTGCTACCAGCCAGAGCCACCTTTTAAAAACTTAGATCAGATCCTGTTTAAAACAGATCAGTGGTTTCTCTTCATGTTTAGGAAAAGTCCAAAATCCTGAGTAGGCAGTCTGGTCCCTGCCTACTCAGCTCTTTAGCCATTTATGCCCAGACACACAGCCATCCTTTCTGTAGCCCCCATGCAGAGGGCTTTCCAGCCTCAGGGCCTTTGCACTGCCTCTGGCCTCTGCCTAGAAAGGTCTGCCCCTCCTTAGACTGCCAGTTCCTTCTGTCCTTCAGGTTCCAGCTCAGATGTCCCCTCCTGAGAGAAGGCTGTCCCCCCCCCCACCCGCCCCAGCCCACCATGCTCATGCTCAGGTGTCCTCCCAAGTGACTCTGAGGTAGCTGATCATCACAATCTATAATTACCTGTATATTTGCATGTTTACTTGTTTACTGTACATTGTCCTCTCTGGAATGTAATTCCATGAGGTCTCAGCTAATGTAGGCACCTCACAGGCGCTCATATTCGAGAAATGAAGTTGCGGAAAGAGTTATGGTTTATAGCTGTGTTATCCAGTATAATGGCCACTAACCACATAGGGCTTCTGAACACTCAAAGAGTGGTTAGTCCAAACTGAGTTGTGTGCTCAATGCAAAATACACACTGGATTTCAAGGACTTAATATGAAAAAAAAATGTAAGGGGCACCTGGGTGACTCAGTCGGTTAAGCGTCTGCCTTCGGCTCAGGTGATGATCCCAGGGGACTGGGATCGAGCCCCCCCCCCCCATCGGGCTCCCTGCTCAGCGAGGAGCCTGCTTCTCCCTCTCCTTCAGCCTGCCTCTCCCCCTGCTTATGCTCTCTCTCTGTCAAATACATAAATAAAATCTTAAAAAAAAAAGAAAAGAAAACAGAATGTAAAATACCTCATTAATAAATTTTCACATTTTTACCTGTTGAAATGATAATATTGGGGATTATTGTGTCAAATAAAATGTATTTTTAAAATTGATTTCACCTTCTTAAAAATAGAGGATTTTAAATGATGTATGAATCTCGCGATGTATTTCTATTGGATATTGCTGTCCTAAGAGTGAATGAAGTCCGTGGAACCCAAGGTGATGGCAGGCATCATTTGAACTCACACCTCATTTCTGTTTGCTCGAATAGTACTGGATGCCTCTGGGAAACCCAGTGATTTGGGAAGCAATTCATTCAGCGCTGAGCGACATCTGAGCTCATTCCTGACTGTGTTGAGGGATGGGCCACCTCCATGGGGGGAAAAACAAACAGCCCCATCAGGCTTTGTTCTTTTTTTTTCTTTGTTCTTAATGCTACTCCTAAGTGCTGACGACACCCCTGCTGGGTCCAGCCTCCTGGGAAACAGTGGGGAACTGATTGACAGCCATGAAGAAAATGGAATCAAACACCTCAGATCAGACATCAAGGCAGAATCTTTATCAAGCAAGCATCAGACCTTGTCGGCTCTCCAGCTAAGAAGAAGGCTTGCCTTGAGGAACTTCACTGCTTGTGATTGTGTGATAGTCTCCTATCCTATTTACTATTCCAGAATTAGAATTGTAAAGGGACATTACTGTGTAACTGCCTGCTATTCACTAGGCGTGTAGGCAAGTTAGCTAACCTCCGTGTCCCTCAGTTTTCTCACATGTAAAGGAGTAATAAGAATTGTGCCTACCTCACGGAGCCTCCCGGAGTGGTGAAGATGGGGTGAATGCCGAGCAGCGCCCTTAGAACAGTGCCCAGTACACACTAAGTGTTTGATAGAGATTAGCTGCTGTCATCATGAGTGCTATTTATGTTAATATGAAAACTTATATAGGGGGGCCTGGGTGGTTCAGTTAAGTGTCTGACTCTTGGTTTTGGCTCAGGTCATGATCTCAGGGTCCTGGGATAGAGCCCGCGTTGGGCTCGGCGCTCAGTGCAGTAGCGTCTGCTTGTCCATCTCCCTCTGCTCATCCCCCTGTTCTCTCTCTCTCTCGAATAAGTAAATAAACAAAATCTTAAAAAAAAAAAAACAGAAAAGAAAACTTATATATAAAAACCTTTTCCTAAACCCCAGAATCTTAAGCTAAAGCTGAGAGACGTGCTCCTTATCACCCCCACAAGCCCAACCGCCATTTCTGGAGGCTGGTAATGAACCTGTCCTGAAATATTTTGCAAAAAGGGATCCAAGTTAAGACTCTTCTGCTGCTGTCATGGTCTTATATCATTTTGGCTGTCACACATGCATTTCCCTTCTTAATAGTACCCCAATTTTCTTTTGGGAAATAGAGCTCCCCTTGTTTTCTGTGGGTGGTAATTCCTAGCACCCCTCCCGGTATAAGGGCATGCCTCTCTCTGTGTCCAGGTACACACTAGGGCAAGCACGCGATCTAAGCTACTCCACTGGACAGGTGTCCTCCTGAGCACTTTGCCCAAAGAAGAAGGGGCCAGTTCCAGGTTAGTCTCTGCAGCTGCAGTGGACTCACCAGGCTGTCCCTGCGGTGAGACCATTGCTAGGGCTCTTGTGATCCAGCTCCACGGCCCTTTTTCCTCTGAGCTGCCCGCCTCAATGACCTTTCTGGGTAACTTGATGAAAGTCAGTTTCTGGGGGTGTCTGGGTGGCTCAGTTGTTAAGCGTCTGCCTTCGGCTCAGGTCATCATCCCAGGGTCCTGGGATCGAGCCCCGCATCGGGCTCCCTGCTCGGCGGGAAGCCTGCTTCTCCCTCTCCTACTCCCCCTGCTTGTGTTCCCTCTCTCGCTGTGTCTCTCTCTGTCAAATAAATAAATAAAATCTTAAAAAAAAAAAAGTCAGTTTCTGTTGCAACCCAAAGCCCCACTGACAAAACCCTTCTTCCTTCCTTTCCTCTCTCCCTGTTCCCCTCCCCAGTCTTTCCTCCTGATGCCACCAGAATAGAGAGCAGAACAGATGGTCACAGGAATTGTACTTCTATCAGTTCTTTCGTCAGAGTTCGGGGGTGAAGGAGTATTCCGAGCTCCGTCAACAGCCCGAAATCACAGGTCTTCTTGCCTGCAACTGAAGTGTTATGACTGGAGTGATAGCATCCTACGTGGGAAGTCAGCTTTGTAGTAAGAGAGACCCAGGTTCAGGTCTCAGCTGCCACTTCCTGGTCACATGACCCTGTGCAATTACATCATTTCTCTGATCATCAGTTTCCTTACATGTCTTTACACACACACTCACATCCACACACACTCACATCCACACACACTCACATGATTGTGAGGGCTGGTAAGGATGGAAACTCGGGTAGGAGTTATTGTTGGATCCTGAGGCAGAATTTCCTCTCTGGAAAACCTCAGGTTTTGCTCTTCAAGCCTTCAACTGATTGGACTAGGCCCACACACATTATTGAGAGTAATCTCCTTCACTTAACTCACCTGATTGTAGCCATTAATGACACCAACAAAGCTCTCACAGCAACACCTAGATTAGTGTTTGAGAAAATAAATAGGTACTGGAGCCTAACCAAGTTGATACATAAGAACTATCATAGAGATCACAATACAACTTTGTATCCTTGAGGATGAAATAAAAAATGCACATAAAGTACATAGCACAGTGCCTAACATTTAGTAGGTACTTAATTAGATGGTAGACAATATTACAGGCAGGAAAGGATAGCGTCATTCATGCAATGTCCTGTACCCTGGGCTCTGTTCTAAACAATACAAATGTTAACTCTTAATTTAATCTCCAGCAACCCTAGGAGTTAAGTGATACTCTTTAAATGAGGAACTGGAGGTCCAGAGAGGCTAGGTAAATTGCCCAGGGCCATACAGCTAGAACATGGCAAACCTGGATGCGCGTAACTCTCCCTCTGAATCAGGCCGCCCCTGAGCCATCTCCCCAGGATGTATAACCCAACCAAACTCAAAATCCTGACATAAAGTGTGCCTTGCCTTGTCTTTTTAAGTAAAGCTTCACCCAATCCCACAAACATGGCCAGATTTAGCTGCCAATATGTTTTAGAATAATATTTTAGGGTAGAGTATCATACCCCGCCATCCTCCCAGCTTCACTGTCACCCCCTACCCACGATGATAAAAAGCCAACACCTTTCCATCTATGAAAACTTGGCAGCAGTCCCCACACACACGACGAATGGCTCCTTCTGCCCACTCCCATCAGGAGCCACACACAACAAATGAACTTTCCAAACAAAGAAATGTCAAGGCAGAAATAAAATCACTGGTTAATTGCGGTTTTTCTGGAATGGATGACTGTATAATATCCTAATCAAAAAGTTGGAACCACATTTGCATTTAGATAAAGGCTTATTAGGAAAAAGATGGCAGGGACGCCTGGGTGGCTCAGTCGGTTAAGCGTCTGCCTTCGGCTCAGGTCATGATCCCAGGGTCCTGGGATCGAGTCCTGCATCAGGCTCCCTGCTCTGCGGGGAGCCTGCTTCTCCCTCTGCCTCTGTCTCTCTCTCTCTGTCTCTCATGAATAAATAAATAAAATCTTTAAAAAAAAAAAAAAAGAAGGGCGCCTGGGTGGCTCAGTTGGTTAAGCGACTGCCTTCGGCTCAGGTCATGATCCTGGAGTCCCAGGATAGAGTCCCGCATCGGGCTCCCTGCTCGGCAGGGAGTCTGCTTCTCCCTCTGACCCTCCTCCCTCTCATGCTCTCTCTCTCTATCTCATTCTCTCTCTCAGATAAATAAATAAAATCTTAAAAAAAAAAAAAGAAAAGAAAAAAGATGGCAATAAAAGAAGGCTCGAGACTATGGGTATTTCTCCCAAGGCCAGTCTCAACTGATACAGGCAGGCGGCCAGCAAGTGTCAAGGTGCCAAATTTTGGTCAAGCCCAGGGCTCTAGGAGTCCAGGAATGTCCCCTTGTGTCCACAAGTTCTTTCAGGGACCCCCAAATTCTACTTCCACTATGGCCATTAAGGGCCTTCAAGCAGCTCCCCTACCAATTTGCTGGAACCTTCTCTCATAGTAGGTGTTTCTTTGTGTTTCGAGACTGTCCTCTGAATTTATAAATTAATTTATATTAATATTAGTTTGTATTACTATTCAGTAAGATTGAATGCCATGATAAAGATGTTTAAAATCAAGGGCCAAGGAATTCTATTTTTTTTTTAAAGATTTTTTAAAATTTATTTGAGACAGAGCGAGAGAGAGAGAGCACAGAGGGAGAGGGAGAAGCAGACTCCCCGCTGAGCAGGGAGCCCGATGCAGGACTCGATCCCAGGACGCCGAGATCATGACCCAAGCCCAAGGCAGATGCCCAACCGACTGAGCCACCGAGGTGCCCCACCAAGACATTCTTGTGAATACTTTTATTTGGGCAGAAGACAATTCCATATGGCGGGTGTGGGATAGTAAATACATAAGCAAACATTCCTAGGTGTTGCTTTCCTCTCAGAATAAGAAAGATATCACACAGACTATGGGCCGTGCTTGGGTACAACTGTGAAATACAAATATCTCATCTTTGTCCAGCTTCACATTCTCTATCTCTCCTTGTTCCTCCCTGACGTCAAGCTCTGTCTCTTCTCCCCAGAACCTGGACTTGGGAGCCCCAGATCTCAATATTAGGATTTCTGATTGGGCAAAGAGCTCCTCTGGGTGAAATTCCAGAAGTTACTCTCCACTTCCAGACCAGGCAGTAGAGATTGAGATTCCAGGCTGCCATGATCCTGAGATCCTGAGAATTAATTTGGTGGAGTTTGAATGATACGGGTTACGCCCTGGGGTTTGGCTTCCCTCCTGTCTTTATCTGTCAATGTCAGTGTCAAATTAGGGAGAGAAATGAAATAGGACAAGCCAAGGGCAGCCTTTCTGGGAGTTATGCCAGGCTGGCAAGATAAGGCAGTGTGCCGGCAGGAGGTCACGACCAGGTCAGATGACAGAGAAAGAGGTGTGTGCGGGAAGAGAGATGGCGCTTTGAGTCCAGAGGACCGAGCTGAGGTCAGAGGTCGGGGAGGTAAACCGGAGTCAGCATTCAGAAGTCCAAACTGGACAGGAAATGTGTGGTCTAAGCGTGAGCTCCAGGCCAGTCACAGAGAGAAATAATCACAATGTAACTATGTTTTCCGGGCCTGGAGATAGAGAAGAAATCGAGCACGTGAATAGTAAGGGAACACATTTTTTTTTAAAGATTTTATTTATTTATTTGACAGAGAGAGAAAGAGCACAAGTAAGCAGAGCGGCAGGCAGAAGGAGGGAGCCCAATGAGGGGCTCGATCCCAGGACCCTGGGATCGTGACCTGAGCCGAAGGCAGGTGCTTAACCGACTGAGCCACCCAGGTGCTCCAAGGGAACACATTCCTCTCAAAAGAGGATGAGAAATCATCCCTGTCAGCTCCTTCGGCAGCACAAGGGCCCCTGCAAAGACATTCCTGTCCCACCTCCCAGTCATTTCCAGGAGGCCAGGGGGATTCTCAAGTGGTGGCCTCTGAAATACGTGGTATGGCGACTGTGAGGCTCTCGTTTTCCCTCTCCAGCCTCTGTTCTGCAAGAGTCCTGGTGGAACCTCCACTGTCCTCCCAGCAGCAAGCACACGCTTCCACACCACCAGCCCTCACAGGCCAGGCAAGCTGTCCCCCAGCACGCTCCACGTGCCCGGGTTTCTGTGGGACCCTCAGGAGAATTACGTTCTGGTTTCCCACAGTGGTAGCTCAATTCATACATCTTTCTCTGACTCCTTTCCCTTCCCTGTCCCACTTCCCTGCATCTGTCCTGGCCTTTCTGGGACCCCTCCCAGATAAACTTCTAGCACTAAATTCCTTGACTCAGGCTGTGCTTCTGGGTGAACCCATGGGACGTCACCTCCCAGCCTATCTCCCTGCCCTGTCACTGTTGACTCTTCACGTAGCAACCTGAGTAGCCTCTGATAGCAGCCATAGAGCAGATCACCTGCCTTGCTCAAAACTTGCCCATGGGCTCCCTGCTCAGCAGGGAGTCTGCTTCTCCCTCTCCCGCTCCCCCCTCTTGGGCTCTCTCTCTCTCTCAAATAAATAAATAAAATCGTAAAAAAAAACAAAACTTCCCAGTGGCTTCGCCTTATGTCTAGAATGAAAAGGTAGAGACCAGCTAGGGAGCTGCAAATATTCTGTGCCTGGATCTGGGTGGTGGTAGCATGGGCATATGCATATGTAAAAAATGGATCAGTTTGCACATTTAAGATATGTATACAGATGAGATGTGTGTAAATTATGGACAATAGACTGAGGAGGAGACTGGAATTTTATAGAACCAACCCCGTTCCCACTTTAGGCCTAATGAATATCAGAGCTGCTGCGGATATTTTGGCAAAGAAGAAAAAGCTGAAGCTGAAAAAAGGCTCTAACAATTATTTATGAATTACAAAGGGAAAATGGTAACTTTATAGTAAAAACAAAGACAAAAACCACCAAAGTTAATATCACCAATACAGAACCAACATCATGTACCCACTGATATGATGCACTAAGCAGGATATAATATCACTTCACTGATGTTTCTGGCAAAAAATGTGGAAGCTGAATCTAATCATGAGAAAACACCAGACAAGCACAAATGTAGGTACATTATACCGCATAACTGGCCTTTAATCTTCAAAAATGTCAAAGTAAAAAATACAAAGGAAGGCTGAGGAGCTATTCCAGATTAAAGAGATGTGATAATTTAATGCAGCAAGTGATCCTGAAATGCATCCTAGACCTGGGAACATATCTATAAAGGACATCATTGTAGTAATTGGGAAAAACTTGAATATGAATTGCCAAGTAGATGACACTCTTGTATCAGTGTAAAATTTCTTGATTTTGATTATCACCCTGGTTATGTGGTTGTTCTTAGGAAACATACACTGAAATATGCAGGAATGAAAGGGACACGATGTCTCCAACTTAATTTTTTTTTTAAGATTTTATTTATTTATTTATTTAATTTATCAGAGAGAGCACAAGCAGAGGGAGAAGCAGGCTCCCCGTTGATCAGAGAGCCCGACGCAGGACTCGACCCCAGAACCCCAGGATCGTGACCTGAGCCGAAGGCAGGTGCCCAACCGACTGAGCCTCCCAGGGGTCCCCCCAACTTACTTTTTTTTTTTTTTAATATTTATTAGACAGAGAGAGAGACAGCGAGAGAAGGAACACAAGCAGGGGGAGTGGGAGAGGGAGAAGCAGGCCTCCCATGGAGCAGGGAGCCCGATGTGGGGCTCGATCCTAGGACCCTGGGATCATGACCTGAGCCGAAGGCAGACGCTTAACGACTGAGCCACCCAGGCGCCCCCCAACTTATTTTTTAATGGTTTAGGAAAAAATTCAGGGAGAGAAAACCAATGGGACAGAATGTAAATAATTGGTGAGTCTGAGTGAAGGTTATGTGGGAATTCCTTGTCCTATTCTTACAACATTTCTGTAAGTTTTTTGTTTGTTTGTTTGCTTGCTTGCATTTCTGTAAGTTTGAAATGACATCAAAATACAAAGTTATTCCAAAAATCTAAAGCAAAGCATGACGATTTAATGAACAAAACAACATCTGTCTATATAAATTTAAAGACTTTTTTTTAAAGAAGGGGATTGTGAATTATCTCTCCCTTTCCCTATACCTTTGCATGGAAAGCAGGGGGCCAAGGTCAGGTTTGTGAAAGACCAAGGAAAGAGAACACCATTTCTGCCCAGGGGAACATGACTTTCCTGGCTTGAAACAGGAAATGAAAGAGGCACTCTTGGACTAGCATATCTGGACAAGCAAACAGAATACAATAGACAGCTGAAGGACCAGGCCCCCAGCTTCAGGGATTTCCTGGTTAACCTAGTAAGACATTACAAAATTTTCTTCAGTAATAATAGTGTAAAAAAGAATCTCTGCAGCAAGGGACTAGCTTGAGACTAAGCTCTGTTCATGCTGATGTGACAATATCTCAGAGCAGTTAAAGTTACATGCCTTGAAGGAGTTTGTTTGCTCTGGGTTCAAATGCTGACTCCATCACTTACCACATGGACGGCCTTGGGAAAGCCCACTTGATCCTTGTGGGCCTCAACGTACTCAGCCTTGAACCAAAGCTTTCAATAGTATCTACCTCTTAGGCTGTTGTGAGAAATAAATGAGAGAATGAATGACAGGCCCTCCGTACTGTGGCTGCCACATAGAAAATGTTCAATACATGGAAACCAAAATATAAAAAAAAATAATAATAATCCTGAGCGCCTGGGTTGTGCAGTTGGTTAAGTGCCCAAGTCTTGGTTTTGGATCAGGTCGTGATCTCAGGGTCGTGAGATGGAGCCCCGCATTGGGCTCCACGCTCAGTGCAGAGTCTGCTTGAGTTTCCCTCTTTCTACCTCTCTCCCCCAAAACAAATAAATAAATCTTTAAAAAAACGGTAATAATAATCCTAGGAGTCAGATGTGTTCAGAAAACTGGTTAGGGGCTGAAGAGTTTCCTAAGAATAACTTATAATATTTATTGATATTTACTCCATGCCTGGCACATGGAAGACTTGATCTCATTTAATTTTCACAACCACCCAATGAGATAAGCATTATTCCCATTTTACAGATGAGAAAATAAGACCTAGAATGGTTAAGCCGCTTGCTGAAAGTCATGCAGCTAACAGAGTTAAATCCACTATAGAAAGTTAAGGCAACCTAGTTTCGTTCAAAGGAAAAGGGGCAGAGGGGTGATATGAACACAGCCAAATCTGTCTCTGAGGTTGTCCTTCACCTGGTTAGCTGGAAGATCCTGACCTTTGGATGGGGATCAAGTGGGCTCCAGGGTCAAGGGGGCTGCAATGACTCTTGAAGAAAGCCAGCAAAAGCCAAGCCTATAATACCCCAGCCTGGGTTCTAGAAACTTAGACCACAACCAACGATGACTCAGAAATGGGTCTGGCTGTAGCAGGAAATGGTCTTCTTGGCACAGATAGAACAGTTCTCAACACTGGGCCCTGGCAGCCTCAGCAGAGCTGCTGGCGGGCATCAGCTGCCATGTATCTTTGGTTGGTATCAGCAGGAAACACCTGGTGACAAGCTGGAGTCCTAGAGCAGGAACATGGAGCTGGGGTGGGAGGGTAGGACAAGAGGACCAGACCTAGGGACACATAATAAGACCATTGCCGGGGATTCCGATCACAATGGGAGAGGAATCAACCACAGTTGGACCTCCCCAGGGCAAGTGGCAGGAGACCAAGCAGTATTACTGCTGGGTAAGAGGATTGTATTTTTCACCCCTGGACCAACGAGGCTGGACGATTGATTATAGCTTACATATCAGAGAAGATTTCTGATGCTCACATTATATTAGCCAGACAGTAGAAAATAGCCAGACCATTTATTTTTCTTGTTTCTTACATTAGTGAAAGGTCTGGGGTTGGTTTGTCTAATAACAGTCCTCATTTAGATCCTTGCAAACAGCCTCAAACTAGAAATGTCCTTACGGGTCTGGGAATATACCAGACCTGGAACAGACTTTCTTAAGATGAGACTCACCCATTGAACCTCAAATACACTGACTCCTGCCTCTGGCTGGGTGGGGAAAAAATTCCCACAGACTCTAAATTTTAAAACAGGATTTTGCTGTTTTTAAGACCTGCATTATGGGTAAGAATAAAGACAATGCTTGCCCGCTGGGGCCCAAGGACCATCATACCAGCTTCTTTTTTTTTTTAAATGTTTTATTTATTTATTCATGAGAGTCAGAGAGAGAGAGAGAGAGAGAGAGAGGCAGAGGCAGAGGGAGAAGCAGGCTCCCTGCCTAGCAGGGAGCCCGATGCGGGACTCGATCCCAGGACACTGGGATCATGACCTGAGCCGAAGGCAGACGCTTAACCATCTGAGCCACCCAGGCGCCCCCATCATACCAGCTTATTAACACACTAATTTACATGCAGGCTTTCTCATACACCTGGGTATGCCTAAGACCTCCCCTTACACACACAACAGTCCAGGAATTGCTTTGTGGTCCACAGGGGAGAGATGCCTCACACTGGCAAAAAAACAAATTCCAAAAAAGAAAACTGGTAACTTGCATTTGCAAACAGATCAAATATACATTTGAAAACAGGGGGAGTTGGGGTATTCTGAAGAAGAAAAGGGAGCATGATGTTGAAGATCTATAAAGTGATCATGATGGTGGGTCAGAGGAATAAAATATTCGGAATCATTTCTGTTGGTTTGGTTTTAACTGGATAGATGACATGACAGATTTTGGAGCAGTTGGTTTCCTCATCCCCTTCTGTGATTCTGCACAACCAAGGATCCGTTTGCAGCCTGGATCCTAGCCGAGAGTAACTCCTGGAGGGGATATGGGTGTGAGCTGCGTCCCCCACCACGCCCAGTCCCCACGGCCACAGTGCGGATGAAAGCAACAGACAGTCCTTCGGTCCTTCGGTTAGGAGCAGAGCGCTGCGAACCCCACAGCCCCAGATGGAGGGGGCACAAAGAAGGAAACAGCCTTCCACAGACAGGGACTCATAGCCCAGTTCTTAAAGTCTGAGCATTGAGCAAGTAAAGAACCAAATGCTTGGTGTTTGGCTCTAATAATAAAGATCTGGGAGGGAAAGGCAGGCTGGGACTCAGACAGCTCAGACAGCTCAGGGCAAACCAGTGGGAACCCAGAAAGAGGGTTCTGGCTGACTGGGAACTGCTCCCACAGCCATTCGGGGCCACGAGGACCACCAGTCCTTGGAAGGGGGATGGGCAGGTGCTGCTGCAGGAGCCACTGTGAGGCTTGATCATTTACAGCCTATAAATATGTATCACACTCTACATCTAGGTCTCATTTCAGAGTGTGGGCTCACTTACCCTTAACAAATTCTTGTGTCACTTTCAAAGTCTCAGCTTAGAGAAACCTTCTACTGTTACAAATGGGCACCCAGGCCCACAGAACCATGCCTGCTAGGGTCAAGATGCTGGTGGTGAAGGAGTGCAAAACCCCCTATCTCTTGTCTTACAGAATACTGTTTTTTTCTTTTTTCTTTTTCTTTTTTTTTGAGAGAGAGAGAGCATGAGAGGGGGGAGGGTCAGAGGGAGAAGCAGACTCCCCACCGAGCAGGAAGCCCGATGCGGGACTCGATCCTGGGACTCCAGGATCATGACCTGAGTCTAAGGCAGTCGCTTAACCAACTGAGCCACTCAGGCGCCCCCAGAATACTGTTTTAACAAAACTAATCTCTGTCAGGGTGTGCTAGGTACATGTATACCACATTTTTCTTATTTTTATTTTGTCACTGGGGTCTGTGGTGTGTGTGTGTGTGTGTACACCAGTTAGGAATCTTTCAGTTGCCAATGACAGAAAACCCGATTTAAATTGGCTTAACCAATAAAGGGATTTTATTAGTTCATGTAGTCAACAAATATTTATTGACAGCCTATTCTATGTCAGGCAACTGAGAAATTTGGAGGTAATATTAGCTTCAGGTAAAGCCTGATCCAGCAGCTTAAAATGTTTCACCAAGAATTTGGTTTGTCTCTTTGTCTCTTGGCTCTACCTTCCATTTGTTCATTCTTAAGCTCCACCGGTTAATTGTTCCACTCTTACTTCTCACCCAGGAGTTCTCACCAGGAGCCTCACATTACACTGTCCTGTAGATGAGTCTCCCTGGATATCTCCTTCAGAATTCTGAGCACTCACTATGGCCAGGTGCCTGTTCCTGACCCATCTGGGTGGCTGGGGATAAGATATGCTGATTGGCCTACACTGATGAAGATCCACCCCCTGGAGCTGGGAATGGGGGCCACACCCACCCCAACCGCATGCAGTGTGCAGGGGAGTGAGCGGGGTAAATTCTGCAAGAGAGAATAGGGACGCTCTTGGCTAAGGAAGGGTGAATGAATGCTGGAGAAGGAAGCAACAAATAGTCATCTCTGCGTTCTATCCCTGTCCCAGCTACATGGCTGAAAGCACAAACCGGAGCCAACTACCTGGGTTAGAATCCTGGCCCCAGGCTCATGCACTGTGTGACTTTGGGCAAGTTACTGGGCAGTTTCTGCCTCTGTAAAGTGAGGGTGATGCTAGTACCTGTCTCATAGGAGCCTGATGAGAATTATAGGAGTTAATATTTGTAAAGCAGTTAGAACAGTGACTGGCACTTAGCGAGCACTTATAACCGTTTGTCAAATAAATGTGATCAGAACTAGTGCAGGATGGTGCACACAGCAGGTGGTCCAATAAATGCTTGCAGAATGAATGGAGTGAGTGACAAAGCTGGCAGGAAGTGCTGCTACTTTCTAGATTTCTTTCTCCCAGCCACTTCATCTTTTAGGGCTGGCCCTCCGGCCCTGGGGTCTGTTGTTCGGAAGCTGTTTTCCCAGGAAAGTGGCAGCTGGGCAGAGATGGGTGCCCCCCCCCACCGGCTTCTGTGATTAAGATGGCACTGCCCTAGAAGGCATCATTAGAACAGCAGACTTTCCTATAAACTGACAAGAAATCTGTGGGGTGGATCCTGGGGACCCATCAAGGCACTTCTGGAATAAATGATCTATATGTGTCACGATCATCTGTATGACGATTTAGGGCTGGTTTCTCCCCAGCCTGTGACTTTTCACGCTTCTCAAGCTGTATAAAAATGAACTGTAATCAGGCTGATCTATAGATAGACAGTTCCTGTTTCTGAGCATGCTGAATGAGGGTGGGTGTGTTTATACATTTGCATAAAGCTGATGGATGTAGAGGGCTATGGTGTTTTGTGTTGCTTTTTTAAAGAGGGGATGGGGTATTCTCCTAGAAGTGAAGCCAGACAAGGAGAGGTGGAAATAGGGGAGGCGAAAATAGGGAGGAATCACAGCTTTTCCAAATGACAAGGAAAGAGAGAGTAAACACAAGACAAAGTTTATCAGTGCTTTGTCTGCAAGGAAAGAATGAGCTGGCTAACAAAGAAACTGACCAACAGGTGAGTGTGAGGGACAGAGGAAGGAGGGTATGATCTGATTTTCCTGTCTGCCTCCTCCCTGCCCTTTTCCTGTATATACATTAGGGGAAGATGGAATCAGCTCTGTTTTCTATGTACAGGGATATTTAGATATGCAAATGAGCACAGCTTGTTAATGAAACAAGGGTGATTACACTGCAGGGAGCTGCCAGCCCCGCTGAACAATAGGTGAAGGGACACCAGGTGTCTGCGAGGGGGGAGTGGATTATTCTGAACACCCTCCCCGCCCCTGCCTCAATGTCACAGACCTGTCTGCAAAATCAAAGCGGTGGGTCAGTTTCTTCCTTCTGTTCCTTCTAGCTCCCAGATCCTAAATCTAATAAGGTAAGATGAGAAGAAGTGGGAGACCAGGTAGGACCTGGGGTCTCATCAGGGAACTGCCCCAGAGGCTGCTGAACTTGACTTGCAGCAAGAAGGGTGGGTGGCAGTCAGTGAAACATGAGGCTTCCTCAGCGGGGAAGAAACACCTGCCAGGTGTGGCGGAATGGGGACAGGAGAAGTTGGTTCCCGTGGAATGGGCAGGTTACTCGGTGCCTCTTCAGGTAGCATTTGGTTAAAAGATGGTGATTGGGAATCCACATGCTTTTCAGAAGTCAGGGCAAAGTTTTGCAGTGGGAAACAGGAAAAAAAAGAGTCTGCTTTGGGGGTGCCTGGGTGGCTCAGTTGGTTAAGCGTCTACCTTCGGCTCAGGTCATGATCTCAGGGTCCTGGGATTGAGCCCCACGTCGGGCTCCTGGCTCAGCGGGAAGCCTGCTTCTCCCTCTCCCTCTGCCTCTCCCCCTGCTCATGCTCTCTCTCTCTGTATCTCTGTGTCTCAAATGAATAAATAAACTCTTAAAAAAAAAAAGTCTGCTTTGGATTTCTAGGGCGAGATGCTCAGCATTATTGGAAAGGGCATGGACTTTGTAATTACACAGACCTGGGTTTGTTGAGCCAGATCCATTGGATCAGTTTTATCCATGGACCCTGGCTGACTAGGTGCACAGCTAACCTTCCCCTATTGATAATACGTGGCCTGTTCCATATTATTGTCCTGAAACCACTTGAGGATTACCTAGCATAGGAGGCAATTCCAGAAGAATCTTGCGCTCAGGCAGATGCCTAGCCTGGATAGCCCGGTCTGGAGGAGTGGTACAAACCCAGCCAGCTCAAGCAGGATCTGCAATGCACTCTCTGAGCTGTTGTTCTGTGAGCAACAGAACAGGACACCACCATTTCCCGTCAGCCTCCCGATCTCCATGACACCCAAATAAAAAACATGGGCTTTTTTCCAAAGGTGAGATGTCTCTGCTTGGACTCTTTTTTTTTTTTTTTTTTTAAGTAGGCTCCACACCCATTATGGAGCCCAACACAGGGCTTGAACTCACAACCCTGAGATCAAGACCTGAGCTGAGATCAAGAATCGGACGCCTAACCGACCGAGCCACCCAGGTGCCCCTCTGCTGGAACTTTTTTTTTTTAAAGATTTTATTTACTTGACAGAGAAAGACACAGCGAGAGAGGGAACACAAGCAGAGGGAGTGGGAGAGGGAGAAGCAGGCTTCCTGCTGAGCAGGGAGCCTGATGCGGGGCTCGATCCCAGGACCCTGGGATCATGACCTGAGCCGAAGGCAGACACGTAACGACTGAGCCCCCCAGGCGCCCCTCTGCTGGAACTTTTATAGACCCCCACGAAAGGCTTGAAACTATCTCAAAACAGCATAAGTCTTTGTTAGTTCCCCTCAAATCCCCTCCATCTGCCATGTGCCTGGATTGCTGCAGGATGAGGACACGTGCCTAACCTTCTATTAAGGACATCCGACCTTGCCCCATGTCACTACAGCATCACTCAACCACGTCTATAAATATGGCTGCTATGCTAACAAGACTTATTGCTAATTTAACGGCAATGGGGTACAAGCTTGTGTGCTGCGCACACACACAGAGAATGGTATTGAAAACGGGAAAGATAATTAGAGTTTAATAAATAGTAATTTGTTCCTTGCTGCTGTGTATGTCAGGGGTTGGGGAGGGATGAAATAGAGTGGGGCCTTCCAGAAAGTGAAATTTAGATGGTGGGTCTACCATGACAGCTTCATTTTGATTCTAATATTGCCCAGGATTGAAGTTAATTCTCATTTACCTACGAGAAATCCTCTTCCCTGAAAATACCCCCCAGTGGAACATGAGTAAGAGAAAACAGTTAGATCAGAAATATTTATCACTGGGACCAAATTTTAACTAGAAGTCATAGAATGAAGAGGCCAGGTCTCCAGAGACAAAGTGAAGCCGGGAATTAAAACACTTACCTGGATTGTTCAGAATGAAAAAAAAAATCATCATTTTTGCTTGAATAAGTGTCTGAATTATCTGAATAATTGTTCCCACCCTCTTTGTGGTCCAGTGGCGAAGACCTGGCCAATAGACCCAGTAGCAAGGATTGGAAGTTGTGAGTAGCAGAGAGAGAGGACAGGAAGGCTGGTTAAGCCTGAAGTCCCTTGGCCCCCTAGAGGGTTGTGGGCAGAAGCTGGGCTAGTCAGGAGCTGTGGGGTTCCTTTGAGCGGGTGGCAAGAAAGTAAGCAAAGCTAAAACCAAGGCCCAACAAACCAGAAATGCAGCCTGAAGGGGACTGGATTTGGTGTGGGAAGTCAGGAAGTTAGAAGATCAAGCAAAACAGAATCAGAAGTTGTGTGTGTGTGTGTGTGTGTGT
>NC_138383.1:36060134-36083366 GCF_054177405.1 Leptonychotes weddellii
TCTCCTTAGGCTCCATTCGGCTTGGGTAGTTTCTCAGACTTTCCTTGTTTTGATGACCTGCACTTGATGTTCATCCAGGTCGAGCCTGGCCGCCAGGGTGAGGCGTTCCTCGTAGCTCGGGTAATGGTTCATCGTGAAATATTTCCTCAGCTCCTGCAGCTGCTCCTTGAGGTACACCGTGCGCTTCTTCCAGGGCCTTGGGAGCCTTTGGGGTGCTGGGGGGCCTGCGGGAGGGTCTGGCTCCTGCATCCTCCCGCTCCTCGGCTGCTGCGCGTCTAGTGACTCACTTCTAACAGACAGAATATAGCAGAAGTGATGGTGTGTACCTTCCAAGGCTGGGTCATAAAGGGCATTGTAGCTTCTCTCGTGTTCTCCCTTCTGGGTTGTTCACTTTGGGGGAAGCCAGCTGCCATGTAAAAAGGACACTCAAGCAGCCTCTGAAGATGTCCATGTGGTGAGGAACTATGACTTTCTACTAACAGCCATGGGAAGAAGCCATCTTGGAAGTAGACCCTCCAGCCCCAGTCAAGCTTTCAGATGATGCAGCCCCAGCTGACATCTGACTGCAACCTCATGAGAGACCCTGAACCAAAACAGCCCAGCTGAGCCACTCCTGCTACCCAACCCTCAAGAACCGAGTTATCTAATAAGCATTTGTTGTTTTAAGTTGCTAAATTTGGGGGTAATTTGTTAATCAGCAATAGAGAATACACCAATCATAGCTAAGATTTACTGAACATCTATATATGTTCACATATGTTAACCTATTTAAATCTCAAAGCAATCCTATGACATAGTTACTATTATTTGCATTTTTAAGATGAGGAAACGAAAATTTTCAAAGTTAAATATAGTGGATACTGTTAGCCTCCTTTCCTGGGTAGTTGCTGCCACTCCCCAAGTGCTGATCATGTTGGCTTCTAGGGGCACCTGGGTGGCGCAGTTGGTTAAGTGTCCAACTCTTGGTTTTGGCTCAGGTCGTGATCTCAGGGTGGTAAGATCAAGCCCCGCATCGGGCTCTGTGCTCAACAGAGTCTGCTTGAGACTTTCTCTCCCTCTCCTCTGCCCCTCCCCCCCCCCAAATAAATAAAATGAATCTTTTTTTTAAATGTTGGCTTCTGACTCACAGTCTCCCCCCTCTCCGGAGAAATGTCCTTGGCTGAATGGGTATGGTCTCACCTAGCCTTTTTCCATCAGCCAATAACTAACTGTTGTGGGATGGGTCTCTACAAGGTGGGACTAACTCTATGGCACAATTTATTGTCCAGAGCTACCTGTGAGGTCAGGGGCAAGACTCTAGCTGGGATTGCATCCTTGCTTAGATCTGTCTGCCACCCCTCACCTGCCTCCCTCACCCCTTTCCTCCCAAGAACACTCCCTCAATAATCAAATGTGCTGGAATCCTGTCCCAGGCTCTGCTTTGAGGGAACCCAGCCTAAGTAATTTGCCCAAAGTTATGCAGCCTGGATTTGTACCCAGGCTGGCTGACTTCAGGGTCCACATTCTTATCAATGCCTTTGGTAGACCAACTAATACAAGTACGTACTGAATTCCAGACCTCTATCCCACCACCAGACAAGTGGAGTCTGGTTTATTTTGGATTTTCGGAGGTGCTAGTTCTGCCTACACACCTCAAACCACATAAAAGCCAGCCACCCACCCCATCTCCACGGTCTTCATCTCTTACCACCCCCCCTTCCTCCGCCCTTACCAATCTGATCCTCACCCTTTCCCTTGGAAAGGATTTAAACTTTCCTTCCTGTAATGGGTTGAATGGTGTCCCGCACAAAAAGATACGTCCCAGTCTTAACCCCCGGCACCTGTGAATGTGACCTTACTTGGAAGTAGTCTTTGCAAATGTGATTAAGGTAAGGATCTAAAGATAAGATCATCCTGGATTTAGGGTGGGCCCTAAATCCAAAAACTGGTGTCTTTATAAGAGAAAGGATAGAATGGAAACAAAGAGACACACGGGGAAAACCTGTGAGGACAAGCAGAAATTGGAATGGAACCAGACCCACAGGAGCTCAGAGAGAAGCATGGAACAGATTCTCCCTCAGAACATCCAGAAGGAATCAGCCTGGTGGACACCTTGATTCCAGTCTGCTGACCTCCAGAACTAGGAGAATAAGCTTCTGTTGTTTAAAGCGCCCCCACACCCTGGGTTGTGTCCATTTGTCATGGCAGCCACAGGGAGCAAACACACCTCCCTTCAGGTCTCCTGCTTCAATGCAGCCAGAACCTTCACTGCAGAGTGAGCACAGGGAATTCTCAAAGCCACTTAGTTTACTAAGCGCATGTTTATCTCACTTGGGTCTAACCACAACCTTGCAATGTTTCTTAGGTAGGACAGTGTTATTATTACTCCCTTTTTTCTCTCTTCTTCTTTTTTTTAACAGCTCAGGAAAAGGGCCCAGGAAATTTACGTGATTTGTCCAAGGTCCCCCAACTGGATGGCATAGAGCCTGGAATTTGGGTCTCCAGATGCCAAATTCTGACCTCTTTCGTCCACAAGAGGAGACTGGCGGGAGTACAAGGACACTGCTAAAGTCTGCCTGTTCACTGTCTGCAACCCCTCACTTGAGAATGTAGATACTGAGTGGGGGCAGGCAGGGAGGCGGGGTCCAGCTTGTCACCCTTCTGCCTTGCGCAGAATTGCAATAGACCTTTGAGAGCATCTAATATCTTCCATAAACTCCAGCAGCAAAGCCTAACTTAAACATTGAAGTGACCCCTTCAGATCCTTAATGATGCTATAAATGCAATCCTGGTGTGATTTCTACAACTATTAAAATAAACGCTTCCACTAAAATAAACATTGCTACCCTCAGCATATGTTTACTTGCATAACACAGGCACAAACTTACCTGAATATGCAAAACCCGAAGCCATGATGATAAAGGCAGGGAAAGGGGCTGCACACAAAGGAACAGGGGGTGTGCATGTCTTCAGAGCGTCTTCTTCTAAGGAGAGGTGGTCTTTCAACCTTGAAGCCCTCACCTCGCATCTCGGTTTCGAGAAATGCCTCCATGGCCTGATGCCCAGCTGCCACTCCATCCATGAATTTCAAATTATGCACAGAAAAGCACTTTTAAAAATGCTCTCCCCGACCTTTCCGCGTGGTTCAGCTCACATGGAGAGCCTCACTTGGGTCTTTACCATTTCTGACGTCACAGAGATGTCTGTAGGGCCCGGGACCACAGGAGGTTTGGGAGCACGGGAGGGGCATGATCAGATTTGCTGATCACATCTTGAGTCATGAGCTTTGGGGGCTCTATCTAAAGGAAGCATGAATCCAGGGCCTGAATTTAATTCATCTTCAACATTACAGTTCTTTGATCTGCTACGTTTGTTCATTATGGGAGACAGAACATTTGAGAAGAAATTAACTAGGTTTGAGCCGAGGCCCAGGGGTCAGAGGACTCAATGAAGGAGCAACGGGAAAGAGTTTGGTCTTGTCTGTCTTGTTCACTGTGACATCCTCAGTGTCCACTCTGGGTGCCTGGCACACAGAGCAGGCTGGAAATAAGTGCAGAAGGAAGGGAGACAGAGAGGAAAGAAGGGAGGACAGAAGTGGAGAAGGAATGCTATATAATCTACAGCACACAGAGACCCAGCTTCAAGCCCCCGTTCCACTACTTACTGGCTGTGTGACTTCCGGAAAAATTTCTTCATTTCTCTGAATCTCCATTTCCTCCCTTTTTTAAAAAAAAGATTTTATTTATTTATTTATTTATTTATTTGACAGAGAGAGACACAGCGAGAGAGGGAACACAAGCAGGGAGAGTGGGAGAGGGAGAAGCAGGCTTCCCGATGAGCAGGGAGCCCGATGTGGGGCTCAATCCCAGGACCCTGGGATCATGACCTGAGCCTAAGGCAGACCCTTAACGACTGAGCCACCCAGGCGCCCCTCCATTTCCTCCTTTTGAACTGAGGACAACAATACCTTCCTATCATGAGTCTTACACAATATCTCTTGTATATAAAAATATCTAGAACAGTGCCTGGCACAGATTAGGTGCTCCATTCTATAAATGTCTGTTGAATGAAAGAAAGGAAGGAAGATGGAGGGAAGGAAGAAAAGAGAGAGGGAGTGGGGGAGAAGAGAAGGAGGAAAGGAGGGAGGGAGGAAAGGAAAGAAGGAAGGGAGGAAGAAAGTCCGGTTGTCTCCCTGTGGATAAATGGCCCTGGAGCTTGGGGGCATCGGTCAGGTACAGAGAGTCAAGTCAATCCGTTCCCCAGGCGCGTCAGTGGAGCGCTGCCTGCCTTGTTATTTATGTGCCAGATTTCCATCATTGACCACGCACACTTAGGGGATTCATTCCTGGGAAGGGCAGCCAGTAACATGCCCACTAGTCAGACAGCAACAGAGAAGAGCCGCTAAGGCTGTCATTTCTATCCCATCGACAGCCCTTCAACAAAAAGAGGAAGAATGGTTCCACTGAAAGCTTCTATTCAAAGTCAGTAACAGTAAGTTACAAGGGGCGCCATGAGTGCAGGGCAAGCAAGAGGTGGGCAGGAGGAAGGTGGGGAGCCAGCCCCGCTCTCGGTGGCAGCCGTGAAACAGAAGGTCCAGTCAAGCTGTGCGCCATGAGCCTGCTTAGATTTTAGGAAAACCATTTAAATTTTCCAGTTTGGAGAAAAGAGCTTACTTCTTTCTTCTTCTTCACTCAATACCTTTGGAAGCTTTACCGTTGTGGCATTTGGAATACAAAATGTCTCAGCTGCTGTAGATAACAGTCTGGTGGTTCCTCAAAAAGTTAAACACAGAATTACTTGATGACCTCACCATCCCGCTCTTAAGCATATACTCAAAAGGACTGAAAAGAGATTCTCAAACAAGTACATGCACACACACATTCCTAGCAACACAATTCACAGCAACCAAAAGGGGAAAACAGCCCAAATGTCCATCATCGGATGAATAGATAAACAAACTGTGGTATATCCATGGAATGGAGAAGTATTCAGCCATAAAAAGGAATGAAGTACTTACTCTTGCTACAATACAGATGAACCTCCAAAGCATTATACTAAGTGAAAGAAGCCAGACACAAAAGATATGATTCCTTTTATACAAAATCATATAAAATGAAATGAAGGGACGCCTGGGTGGCTCCATCGGTTAAGCGTCTGCCTTCTGCTCAAGTCATGATCCCAGAGTCCTGGGATCGAGTCCCGCATCGGGCTCCCTGCTCTGCCGGAAGCCTGCTTCTCCCTCTGCCTGCCATTCCCCCTGCTTGTACTCTCTCTCTGACAAATAAATAGATAAAAATCTTTTTTTTTTTTTAAAGGAAATGAAATATCCAGAATAGGCAAATCTAGAGAGACAGAGTAAAGATTGGTGGTTGCCAGGTGAGGAGGTAATGGGGAGAAACTGCTTAATGGGAAAGTGGTTTTACTTTGGCATAATGGAAACGTTTTGGAACTAGATAAGTTGCACACCACCACGAATATACTAAATACCACTGAATTATTCACTTTAAACTGGTTAATTTTGTATGAATTTTACCTCAATAAGTGACTTAAAATTAATGTACTTATTTTAATATGTGCACATGATAAAGAAAATTCCAATCCCATGGATGGGTATAAATGAAAGATAGGTCTCCCTTCCACACCTGACCTTCAGATCTGACCATTTCTAGAGATTTTTATGTTCCTTTCAGAGATATTTTAAGCCTTTGCAAGTATATATATAAAATGGAAGCACACTCTATGCACTGTTCTGCAGTGGAGAATTTTTTAAAGATTTATTTATTTATTTGAGAGAGATAGAGAGAGAATATGCGCGTGCTGTGGGGGGGGTCTGCTAGGCTCCCAATTTCCCAAGGCCACGTCTGGCCCTGCCTGTTGGCTTCTCTCAGGCCATTGCCCAGGGTCAGCATCTTAGAGGCTAGATCGCTAGAACCTGATGGAATTCTCCCCTTGATTCTCTTGCTACCCAATGGCTAAGACACCAACTCACAAAAGGCTGACTGACAAATCAGAATGTTAATGAGTTTCAAAAATGTCTACCGTCCATTGAGCCCCTACTATAGGCCAGGCACTGGGTAGGGCATATCTTACAATAGCTCTCTCAGTGTAGATCTTATTAAATCCCATTTTACAGGCAAGGAAGGAAACTGAAGCTTAAAGACGTTAAGGAGCTGGTAGGCTAAGAAGTGGGGAAGCCAGTCTAACCCTAAAATGCATATCCTTTCCTCCACATTGCCCCACGGTCCAAAACCTGGCAGTCATGACGAGAAGTAGGCCTTGTCAGGAACCGGAACAAAAACGTCTGCATCCAGGACGGCCCTTCCTGCTGGCGAGTCCCTAGGAACTAAATTATAATCTGAGGTTGAGAGTCAAGGGAACAGAGCATCTAGAAGTATTGTCCACAAAGCTACGGCCACCGTAATCTTGACCCACAACAGAACTCTTGTCTCTGCTGAACTGAATGTTGGCATCACCCCATCACCGTGAACCCTCCCCTTGCAGAATGCCAGGTAAACCCTGGCAGATTTCTGTTTTCTTTCTCTTCCATCCACATATTGACCAGCCCAATCAGCAGGGAAAACAAGCTTTGGAATCCGCAAACCTAGGTTCAAATCCTAGTTCCTCCATTTATTAGCCATGTGACTTTAGTCTCAAGCTGCCTCACTTCCACTTAGCCCTCCAGGATGTTTCCCGAATGTGTGTAAAGCTCACAGCCCGGGGGGGTTAGGGCTGCTCCCCGCCCCTCCTGCAGAAGCAGCCTTCCTCCAGGCTCTTTTCTTCTGCCACATTCCAGTCCCGAGGGCTGTCTCCGGTCATGTTTATGGGACTTGGGTAATTCTTAATCCTCTCTGTCCTGGCCCTCTGTCCCCTTTGTCCTCAATCCAAACAGGCATATGATCAGGTCCTGGTCCAGACACAGGGTAGATATAAAAGGACATTGTATCTGAGACAGGGATCTTGGAGCTCCTTGGGAGTGGATTTCTACCTCCCACAGCTCACTAATAAGGCTCGGGATGTCACATGGGGACACGTGACACCCCCCCCCCCACCAAGCCCAGATGGCCTCCCATCTCATTGTAGACTGGACAAGCTCCCTGGGACAAAGCAGCTTCCCACTGCCTGACTCCCACTTAGACTCATGGCAGTCTTACCTGAAATGTGGGGCAGCATTTGCTGAATTCTGAATTCATAAATCGAACCCTCTTGTATGCCTGATCATTATCATTATTTCAAGGGATCCTTGGCCTTGGCTTATATTCCCCAGCCAGACTGTGTCTGCTTAAGATGTGGGGCAGAACTAGTATCTACTGAGTGTTTACAACATGCAAAGTGAATTATACATGAGTTATTTCATTTCGTCCTCAAAACAGTCTTGGGGGGTGGGTATGTTCCTATCCCCAGCCCACAGACAATAACCAACATTTATATAGCACTATGTAGCAGGGGTCATTCTCAGTGCTGTAGGCTTATTAACTCAGTCTATCATCACTGCAGTCCTATAGTGTAGATACTCCAGATGACTCCCTTGACTGAGACTCAGAGAGGTTGAGCAAGTGGTCCGGGTCACACAGCCAGCGAATGACAGAGCCTATGGTTCAAGTCCGGGCAGTCTGGCCCCAGAGGTTC
This sequence comes from Leptonychotes weddellii, assembly GCF_054177405.1. Taxonomy (NCBI): domain Eukaryota; kingdom Metazoa; phylum Chordata; class Mammalia; order Carnivora; family Phocidae; genus Leptonychotes; species Leptonychotes weddellii. The sequence goes on from NC_138383.1 coordinate 36,067,740, forward strand.
CCGGCACTCTGCTGCACGCCCTCCTGGTTTTCTCAAAGCAGGTTCCACATGTAATTTCAGCAACCCACAGACACCATGACAAATCAATAGGGTGTGAGCCAGATGAGACCTGGCTCAGCCATACAGGTTCCCGAAGTGCTGAAGGACAGACCACACTGATTGATTTCTGGGCTGAGTCTTTAAATGTCAGCATGTGCGTGACCACCTCAGACCTTGGGCACAGAAATAAAATGCAGAAGGAAAGGGCATTCTAAAGTGGGCGATGAGAGGGAGGTTAGGCAACAGAAGAGCAATGGCCTGGGGCACACATGTGTGCAGGCTGGGGGGCATCCTGGGCTACCAGGAGGGGCCCCGTGCAGGCAGTGGGGGATGGGAGCAGGGTGGCTCGGGGGGTGTTGGTGAGAGCTGCACCCTTGACCTTGGGCTGCTGGGAAGCCATTTATAGCATGACACCAACCCAGGTGAGCCGGGTCTTAACCTGATTTAGCTCCTCTATCCGTATTGATTGGTCACTGTTAGGAACTGCTCATTTAGACCAACCTGGCGGCTTGAGCGCAGCTTGTCAGCACAGACGCAGTGTGGAAGAGCAAAGACAGCGCGCTCCCTCCCACTTCCAGAATTCACCCAAACCCCCTCCTGTCACCAGGCTCCACTGCATGGCCCTCTGGGCCTGCCCAGTTCAATCATTCACTGCTCTAGCTGCTGAGGGGACAGACCCACACAGGACAGATGGCCCCACCTACTCTCATGCAGCCTGGAAGGGGAGACTGGCAGGATAAGGAGGAAACAGATACATACCTAAGATGAATTTCACATGAATGCAATAAAGAAAATAAAATAAGGTGAGGCGAGAGAGACTGGTGGCCCGGGGTGGGGGGTGGTGGGGGGACAAGGCAGCCCAGGAAGGCCTTTCCAAGGAAGTGACATTTGAGCTGAATTCTGCGTGCTGGGGGAATATGGACCATTCTGAGATCTGCAGAGGGAACAGCAGAGGCAAAGGCCCTGTGGCAGGAGCAGACTCAGCCTTTTGGCCCATGAGAAGATTAGTGCTGTGAACGGCAGAGAGGTAGGTGGTGAGGGGGGAAAAGGAGGGCGGGATCAGATGGACCCCCAACCCCTGGTGCTTTGTCCCTGTCCTTCATAAATAGCCCAAATTCACCACCAGGACTTGACATCGATGGACCTCTTTCTCCTCTTCCCATCCGTGTTCCCGGATACGACTTTGGGTTGGCCCCTTGCCTTCGCAGTCTATGTCAAAGATTACAGAAAGGAGATGACTCTTGCCCAACCGTGCTTTAGAGGGAGATCCAAAATGGGAGGCTCAGAAAGGACCCTGGGGACCTTCCCGACCACTCACACATCCAGATCTGCCCTAAGGCTCTGTCCCCGGGCCTCTGCTCCTGCTGGCGCAACATTGGCAATGACCTTGCCCACGTTCCACTTAGGGAAATCCTTCTCACTTACCTAGCATAAATGATTCTGACTCTGTGTAGCCTTTCTTGACTCAAATCACATTTAATTGCTGGGCTGGGTTGGGTTTTGTTTTTGTCTTTGTTTTTTAATATTCAACTGGCATTTGTTTGAAGATCTATTTGATCTTTCATTTCCTTTTGTCTTATATTATAGTTTTCTGAATACCTGTCTCTTCCATTATACGGCAAGCTCTGTGGAGAGCAGGACTTCAAATGTCCCGGTTGTGACGCTCTAGGTGAGACACTGAGACTTTCCAGACTTCTGCTTCCTTTGATTCCCGCAAACCAGGATTTAATATCAGAAGTTGACTGGGAGGTGATCCCAGGAACTGCCAGAAGGCAAATGAGGGAGTGAGAGAGAGAAAGGCAGAACCCCAAATAGGGTGCATTACCAAGCAATTTACCACACGGGGTAACTGGAATCTAATCCTGCTGGGCGACCTGGGGAGACAAAGGAGAATGTTAAGTGCACAACTTGGCTGAACATGGTAATTGGTAGGGATTCCTCAGTCCCACCCACAGAGGTTCGGAAATAATTGGTCTGGGGTGTGACCTGGGCATCAAAGCCTTTTTTTTTTTATTCCCCAGATTATTGAATATGCAGCAAAGTTCAAGAAGGCAGGTGTAGCGTGCAGCCCGCGCTGAGTTGGGAGGTGAAAACAGCGGGCTGTTAGCCACCAGCTCTTCATCCATAGTTGATTGAAGAGATACTTCCCAGCGTGTTCTGTGGGTGGTCTTAGCCCTTGGCCAGAAAACAAAATAAGAACAAAAACCCCAAACTCCCAGATGTTGGTAGTCAGCAGTCTTGGGTGCATGAGGGTGAATATGGGTAGGGTGTTGATAGCATTGCTACGTCCTTCATCTCTAATATGGAAGTTTTTTTAAAAGAGTGAATTTTTGAGAGGATTAGCGAATGTCTGTTCAGCACCCGGCACACAAGAGGCCCTCGATAAATGTTGTTACTATGATCTCTGCCGTGGGTTATTGCCGTATTCCCTCCAGCACCCAGCCGGGGGATTTGCACACAGCGGATGCCCAGTATCAGTCATTACCTCCCCTCTAAGACAACAACACTGGAAACCTGAATCGATGGGGCTGCTGAGACGCATCATTCAATCCTGCAGTCCCCGAGCATCTAAAATAGTGTCTTCCCCTAGATGATCTGGTATTTTTAACCTTGGCAGCACACCGGAATCACCTGAGGACTTGACAAGAAAATCCGCACGCCTGGGTGCCCTCCCCCCACAAGATTTCTGATTTAATTGGTTGGGGGTGAGGCCTGGGCATTCCAGATTTGGTAACAGCTCCCCTGGAGACTTGCCTGGTCCAGACATGGTGATTATTAACCAAGGGTGGGGGGGTCAGGTGGAGGGGGGTGGGGGATGAGCAGGGCTAGGATCGTGGCATAATTCTCCCGCCTGTTCCATCCAAAGCCTGCCCTCCGCTGTGTCCTGGGGCTTTCAGAGACTCCAGTGTCTAGGAAAGAGGCGGGACTGGGACCCCGGTGGGCACGAGCCTGGCTGTTCCCCTCTCAAACGGTGGCCACTCACCAACACAGGTACCTTCTTGCTCTTTCTGACGTGTGTCCTCCCCCACATCCGGCTAACATGGCCTCCAATCCACATGGGCTCACCCCGCAGGCCCTCGCTGGGTGTCCCACGGGCCAGGCGCTAGGTGAGGTGCGGGGGCACAAGGAGGCCACGGGCTTCATTGACCCCGCTCCCAAGAGGAGAAAAAGCAGCAAGGCCCACACGTTCAGGGGACCTCGATGACAGTCGGCCTCCTTGTCGTAGGGCACAAGGGACGGGAGGAGAGTGCTTAAGACTCTGGAAGAGCCTTACAGAAACCCTCTGAGACAGGTAGCGATCTCTATTCAAAAACAAGGAGGGTGCCTGGCTGGCTCAGTCGGGAGAGCACATGGCTCAGCTCGGGGTCGTGAGTTCAAGCCCCACTTTGGGCATGGAGCCTCCCTAAACAAAACAAAACAAAAGGAATTGAAGTCATCAGGGAGAGGGATGGGCTAACCAGTCTCAGAAACTTCATGATGCTCCTTCCAGGCACTGTACACACATCGTTAATAAAAGCAGTCACACCTCACCCGAATTGTGGACCTGTTGGGTGTCAGGACTCTTCCAAGTGCTCATTTAATCCCCACTACTCCCATGACCCAGATGCTGTTGTTAACCCCATTCCACAAACAAGGAAACTGAGATGTGGCGAGGTGGAGTGACTTGCCCAAGGTCACACAGGGGTGGCGCCAGAACCACAGCCCAGGCTGCTGAGCCGCCTGCCTTAACCATCACATCCCCGGCCTCCCATCACCTCCTTGCCTTCCCACAACCCAGTGAACGAGCTATCATATTGTTCTTAATCAGAGATGGGAAAGAGTAAGGAGGCCACAGTCACACGATGGGGACGGTACAGGCCCTGATTCCAGTCCTGGCCTGCCCTGTTCAGAAACCTTCCTGGTCCTTTGCCCCGGCCTGTTTCCATGGCCCCGCATTCCTCCCATGGCCCTACCCTGTTTGGACAAGTCTGGGCTCTCTTAATCATCTCCTCCCCATTGAAGACCAGGCCTGCTTAGCCTCGCTGGGTCTCGGCCACAGCCAGCTTTCCTTCCCCACCGGACCAACTCCCACAGTCATCAAGTCAGGCCCACTCGGCCCAGAACGGATGTCTCTAGCCCTACAAGGATGGTGCCTATTGGTAGGGCCCAGGGTGGCCTGATGTTCCTGCTGGGGTGTCTCGCTGCGTCCCATTTCCATCGTATTTTTAACCAGGGCTGTGGGGGCACCGGGAAAGATGTGTTTTGCTGGAGTGAGCACAGCCCAGCCGGTCTCAGGCACCCACCAGCTCCTCATACCCAACTGGGCAGAGGGAGCAGGACTCGCCCTCTCTCCCCTCCCAGGCTCAGATCTTTGTCCCTTTGCGAAAGTTCAGGAAGGGTTCTCTGCACCTCCGGTAAAACACTGTTACCAGCCCAGGGGCTTGTAATGAACCAAACTATGCTGACTTAATTGGTGGTCATTAGCAGTGTCGGGGAGGGGGCTGGGGTGCAGCAGCTTCCACCGAGCCTGGGAAAGAGAGAGGCGGAGGCAGAACAGCCCACAAGACAGAATGCGCTGCACAGCTTGTGCGAGAGAAGAATTCCTTACTGTCAGCTCTTGCCAAAATAGCCGAGGCACCCACTCTCGCCTCTGACAGCACCTCTCTTCTGAAACTGGACTCCCAGCCTTCAGCTTTGAACGCTGCTCCTCCAGGTGGCTCTGTCCCTGTTCACAAGAGCCATGACACAGCTTTGATGATAAGAAGGAGGCTGTGCCAGCCCCCACTTCTCCAGCAGGCCTCAGGGTCAAACTACAAAGGAAAATCAGGAGGCCCCATCTCTCGGCTGCACATCCTCCTTCCCGCCTTGATGGAACAGGCAAGTGAGGAGTCCCCAAGTTGGTAATCACATCTAGTTAAGTGTTCGCAGGAAACAGAAGACAGAGGCTCAGAAGAGCGCATGTGATCTCGAGCTGGTGCAGAACAGCGTTGGCGTAGAGACAAGAGCACCTGCCAGGGGGACTCAAGCCCAGACGTCTTCTGCCTCTGCTACCTACCATCCGTATGGCCCTGGACAAGTCACTCCCTTCTCTGAGCCTCGGTGTCTCCAACACAGGAGGGTTGAAATGAATAGTTAATGTTAATCTGTGGGTCTCAGACACTGGGAGGAGGCAGGGGTCTTGCGGCCATCACGAAGATTTAGGAATCTTTGTGTACACCCTACACACACATGTCTGTGGGTAGGGAAAAGGATAGCCTCACACTCACATGTAGTATTGTTTTTCAAAGGAAGCTCGAATCGATGGTTATTAATAAAATAAAATTCTATTTTAAGACAGTCACTGAATTCATGGGAGTTTTTGGTCATCGTTTTCTTTTTTTGTTTTGTTTTTTTTTTTTTTTAAAGAGTTTATTTATTTATTTGAGAAAGTGAGAATGAGAGAGAGAGAGAGAGAGCATGAGAGGGGGAGAGTCAGAGGGAGAAGCAGACTCCCCGCTGAGCAGGAAGCCTGATGTGGGACTCGATCCCGGGACTCCAGGATCATGACCCGAGCCGAAGGCAGTCGCTTAACCAACTGAGCCACCCAGGCGCCCCTCGTTTTCTTTTTTTGATGAGACTTTATCTTTTTTATTTTTTTCTTGGGGTAAAATATACATGACATAAAATTTACCATCTTAACCAATTAGAAGCGTCCAGTTGAGGGGTGCCTGGGTGGCTCAGTCGTTAAGCTTCTGCCTTCGGCTCGGGTCATGATCCCAGGGTCCTTGCATCAAGTCCCGTGTCAGACTCCCTGCTCAGTAGGAAGCCTGCTTCTCCCGCTCCCGCTCCCCCTGCTTGTGTTCCCTCTCTCGCTGTGTCTCTCTGTCAAATAAATGAATAAAATCTTAAGAAAAAAAAAAAAGAAGTGTCCAGTTGAGTGGCTTTAATGAAATACACTCGTGCTGTTGTGTAACCAACACCACCATCTGTCTCCAAAACTTTTTCATCCTCCCAAACTGAAACGCTACCCATCAAACACTAACTCCTCATGATTCCCCCTCTCCCAACCCCTGGTAACCACTGGTTATTATTTTCTTCTTTTCTATTTTTTTTTTAGTGGGGGAGGGGCAGAGGGAGAGGGAGAGAATCTCTAGCCGTCTAGACTCGATCTAGAGGGGACTCGATCTCACAACCCTGAGATCATGACCTGAGCCGAAATCGAGTCAGATGCTTAACTGACTGAGCCACCCAGGCGACGCTGGTTATTATTTTCTTAATCAAAAGACACTAAAAAGGCAACAACTCTTCTCATGCGGGGTCTGTGGGATAAACTGATGTTAAGGAGTTCTACTTCCTGGAAAGTTAGGAGTTCTTGACCCAGATGTGCAAAACCCCTGCCTGGGCTGACGTCTAATGATACTATGTTTTCTTTTTTTTTTTTAAGATTTTATTTATTCATTTGATAGAGAGAGAAAGAGAGTGAGCACAAGCAGGGGGAAGGGGCAGAGGGAGAAGCAGACTCCCCGCTGAGCAAGGAGCCCCACGAGGGGCTCAATCCCAGGACCCTGAGATCATGACCTGAGCCGAAGGCAGACGCTTAACTGACTGAGCCACCCAGGTGCCCCTGAGTGTATGTTTTCTAATGTCAGGAGTTCAAAATCAACCTGGTATTATTTTTGTTTTTTTCTAGAATGAAGATAAATGAAGGTTTAAGTTTTTTCTTTTCATAGGGTGGGAATGTGGAAAGAGCAGAGAAGTCAAAGGAGTGGTTTCCTCCGCAGGCCTGCAAAGAGCCTCGTGGGCAGCAGGAATTGTTCTGTATCTTGATCTGCTGGTAGTTACATGGGTGTGGACGTATGTGAAATTCACTGAGCTATTCAACCATGAGTTATGCACTTAGCCGTATGTTTATTCTACCCTGTTTATTCTAACGTGGTTTTAAAAAGGGAGCAAGCCGTGAGTTCAAATGGGTACAAAGAACAACATCCCAGGCAGGGAAGGGCCACATCTTTCCCCTGGCTGGGTTGTGAGGTGAGTGTAGACCTTCCTTGTACAGACAGGGCAGGATCTGTTCTATCCTGAAATTACGCTGGGTTTAATCATTTGTTTATTCATTTGTGAGGGACACATCGTGCCTTCTTCGAGCCAGGCCCTGTAGAAGTCCCGGGAGATGCAGAGAAGGTCCCTGACCTCACGAGGCTGCATCAACCATTACATCTTCCTCGCCCACCTACAATATATACAGCCAGGCTCTGGGCCGCCGCACCCGAAAGCTCCCGCTCAGTCTCTCAGCAGAGGTCATCTTAAAGACTCTCCGAGGGCACATTGGGAAGCTCAGGCCAGGTGATCAGTAGTAGGGAGTAATCCTCTTTGTCAGGCAAAACAAACTCTACTCCTTTCTAAACCTGCTCCTCTTCAAACGCTCTCATCAAAGCACTTTGGTTTAACTCTAACTGGGGGGTGCGGCAGTTTAGCTGTTTCTGTTTCTCTGACCGGGAACTTCTGGAAGCCAAGGACTTGCTATAGTCATCGTTGTGGCAATTACATTTATCGAGCGCCAGATATGTGCATATCGCACATGGCAGGTGCTCCCGAAGTTGATTGAATGGATAGGTGAGCTTACGAGTGGGTAGATGGGTGGAGGAGCCGCAAGCCCAGAGTGGCCACACGGCAGGCCGAGGGTCACACAGCCGTGGCTGCACTGCGGGTGACGCTTGGGCCCAGACGGGGCCCCACCTTTCTTCTTTTAGCAGGCACCAGCCACCCCATAAAACTTTCTGTCTATCCCTTTGAAGAGGTGGGTTTGATTTACATCAGCCATCAGGAAGCACAAATGTGGTCCTTCAAGCTTTTATTGCCTTTTTATTATTCCTCGTGACGCACAGAAATATCATCCAAAACATTAGCAATTACTTTGAAGGTGCGTGTCCCAGAGGTGTGGGGATGGGGTGTTTTCTAACCTGATAAGTCGGGGTGTTTCTGCCAAGCAGGCCCAGGAGCATCAGCAATACCGCAGCTGATTCAAAAGCAGAGATGATCTTTCAAGCCTCATTTTCACCTCCATCAGCACCCTCTCGGACACCTTATGCCCGAGCCAGTTCCCATCCATGTATGATTTATACGTTTGATTTCAATAGATTAATCTCTGCCTCATTCACAGGGGGGTGGAGCAGGGAGAGCTCCCTCTTTTATTTTTCATGGTGAGCGATCATGTGTATTTCCAGAGATTGCATCCTGCTTCCACCTGGAGAATTATTTTTTTGAAGACGAATTCCAAATTCACTCTCATATTTATTAAGTTTTTAGGAATAGGTGGAATGGTGGCCAGGTATATGGTGATTTCGATTTCTGCCGGAGGTGGGCTCGTCACAAACGTGTCAGAGAGGAAACCAGCCTGTCACCTCCTGACGCTTCGGAATGGCCATCTACTTTGGGGCTGGAACAGGGATGCCAGGAGAAGGCTGAAGCCACGCTCCCCTGGTACCAGGGAACCCACTGAGCTCTGACCCGGGTATGGTTCCCCATCCCCTAAGCATCCAGCCCCTCCTCAAGTAGCTTAAGTAGGTCTCCTAGAAGAAGATCCAGAACATCACCAGAGAAAGACTAAATGCTATTTCCGAAGCCTAACAAATTCCCACAATTCCAGACTCTGGGGTTCTTCCCTTTCTCTCCATTTTTCTGCCCCATTGCCCCCTGTGAGAATCGAATCCAATTTTGGAGTCCCAGAGTTTCAAGAACGACAGTGACAGAACCCCTCTCCCCCACCTCAAGTCCCCCCTCTTCTCAAGGGACTTGTGCTTCACTACGCCCACAGAGTGACCACAGCCTTCCTTCTGGAAATTCTTCCTGGTGGGGCAGCGTGGCAGACGGCATTTTCCAAGATGGCTGCAACAAGGTCTCCCATCCCACGTTGTCCTTACACGGTGACACTGATGATTCTCCCACCGAGAGACGTGATCTAAGTTTCCTCCATGCAGATCTAGACAGGCTGGGGACTAGGGCAGAAGTAATGGTTTTGTTTCCAGCCGGTTCTCTCGGAACTCTCACTCTTGAAACCCAGCTGCCATGCTGTGAGGAAGCCCAGACCACACGGAGAGGCTCCGTGTGGGCGGCTGGGTGACAGTCTCTGCTGAGATCCTAGCCGACGACCAGCATCATGGCCAGTCATGTGAGGGAGGAAGACTTTGAAGTGACTCCACCTCCAGCTCCCGTCTGACGGCAACTGCCCAAGGGATCCTGAACAAGAGCACATAGCCGAGGCCCTGTTAGTCTATAGCACGAGAGATAATAATAAAATGGTTGTTGTTGTTTTAAGCCATTGCTTATGGAGATGATTCATTTCAAAGCAATAGATAACTAAAACAGGCCCGGTGAGCAGAGCGAGGAAAGACAAAAGTGGGCCTCAGGCAGCTTTTCCATCTCCCCAGCTAAAAAGATGCCCTGCATTTATACAAAATCACATGCACATTAGCAGACATTTGAGAAGGAGGACAAGACGGGGAAAAAAGAGAAACAATGTCCGTTCAGTGCCTGCCATATACGAGGGAAGTGACTTCTTGCCCATCATACAGAGGAGGAAACGGATGTCCAAAGAAGTTAAGTGACTTGAATGAGGTTACACTGAGGACAGGTGTGCTGTTTGTGAAGCGAGGTTTGCAGGAGTAGCCTGTGGTCTAAAACACATGTGGAGGGAAGAGGGGCTCAATACATATCAGCTGGATGAATGAATGAATGAATGAATGCACTCCACTTGCCTTCACTCTCTCTGGCCTTTTTCTTTCCCGGTGGCTCAGAGGGCAGGTTGAATAGTCAATGAGACAACCCACCTGATTTGCTTTTCCTAGGAAGGGGAAGAGAAGGGAGAGAATGGCCGTGAGCTGAACCTAGGACCCCACCCTGGCTAGTCTCACGGAGATAGGCTGGCCTTCCTGCCAGGCGACAGTCACCATCCTGTCCTCCCTCTCTGGCCAGGGCCTTGGGTCTCAGCTCTCTCGAAGGTTCAGCTCCCTGCCTGGGTTCCGGGTTGCCCCTGGAGGCCCACCTAAGCCCCATCCTGGCTGTGTGTGTGCAGTCTCTGGTGTCGGTCCCCAGGGCAACACCAAGGCCATGGTGATTGCGACCACAGAGAAGCAGGGCCAACGGGCTTCTCTGCGCACCCTTGTCCTCTCCAAGCACAACTGAAATCAGAAATAACTTTCTCCGTTGCCACAGATATTTGAGGAAGGCTGCAGGCCCTGCGGCTGCACTGCCTTTCCCTTGCTCATTTTTTATTCACCCCAGATAATCATAGTTTTCCAGGAAAGAGGGAGAAGGCCAGCATGCAGCAGAAGCGACACTGGCCAAGCACCTACCATGCCCAAGCACTGTATAACATACGTGTATCATCTTATTTGAGTCTCATAATCATACTACGAGGTACATATTATTACTGCTATTTTACAGATGAATAAAGTGAGGCTCAGAGAGGTTAAGTAACTTTCCCAAAGTCACACAGTTACCATGATCTGGAACTGGATTTCAAGCCCTGCCAAGCCTGTATCTAAAGCTCTTTTCTTCTTTCCCAGGAAGGAGAATCCTCTTGCCCCTGAAGCCTATAGGACCATTGCAGGACCAGGAGATAACCCCATCTATGCCACCCAAATATGGAGCTGGGGCCATAAACACTGGCAAAGATCACAAGCACCATACTCAGTAAAATGAATCTGAGCCGTCCCTGAGGTTCTTTGCTTCTGTCTGTAAGACAATTGAACCCCAGGTATTGGGTTCTGGCCTGAACTCATTCCTGAGCCAGCCACATACCACAACCCTGCCTCCCAGAGCTCAGACCAAGCCATACGCCTTCCCCGTGTGGCTGACCTAACCCACCACTGAGTTCCATTTCCGCTGGACGTGGTTCATGACAGCACAGTGGGTCAGCACTTAGGTTCAGGAGCTATACAGCCTGGGCTCAAATCCTGGTTCTTAATACTAATATGACCTCTTGCAAGTTACTCAACCTGGCCTTGGCTCAGTTTCCCATTTGCAAAATGGGGCTAATGAGAAAACTCACCACCACGTGGGGCTGTGAGGACTGGGCGTTAGCGTGTGAAAAGGCTTATAACGTAGTAAGTTGGCTAACAATGCTACTTCTGGTTTGATTGAAACTGCCTGAGCATACATCCTCCACATCCAGAAAGAACCCTTTCCAGGGCCTGCGGCATCCCATTCCAAAGACTATATGTAACAGCCCCGCCAGCCCCCTCACCTCATCTATCACCCCTTCCAGAGAACCAGGAAGGGACTGGCCGGGAGGCCTTTCCGCATAAAGGAGGATGCCCTTTGAAATGGCCAGGTGCGGCCAACAGTTCACAAGCCGGCTGAACCCCTGCTTCCCTTCATGTGGTACGGACTGTTTCACCACATTCAGGCCTCACCTTGAACCCTCAGACCCTTTCCTCCAATTGCCTGTGCCTGGCCTGGAGGCGGTGCCCTACACAGAGAGCAGGAGAAACAGCTGCTCATTATTGGCCTCCTCTCCTCCATTAGGATATGAAGCACTTCAGAGAGGGGACTCTACAGCCAGAGAGTGAACTGGTGACCTCACTGCTCAGTTCACTAGGTTCCAGGCATCCCAAACGGCCAGCGACCTTTTCTTTCCCTTTGATGAGTTGATGCCTGGCTTCGGTGGCAGAGGTCCCTCCCCCAAGGCCCCCGCCCACCCCCCAACCCGATCCGGGTGCAGAACCACTCTGGCACATCAAGAGATTCTAGACTCTCAATGGCACAGGTTAGAGTTTACTGTGTGTGTTTGTGGTTTTTCCCCATCTGTACCCTGCCCCGGTAATAGCAAAGCCAAGTTGAAGCCAGGCTGGCCCAGGATGCAGAAGCAGAATGCTAATTCTGTATCGGGCCTCTTTCAACTCAGCCATCCTGAATGCACCAAGGTAACTCCATTCATCCTCTCCTTCATGCCGCCCCTGTCCACCGGTCTAGTGGGTAGAGCAGTGCACCTTCCTTCCCTGGTCCCTTCTGTCAGCTGACATGTATTTCCTCCTATATCAGAACTTTAAAAAAAAAGATACTCACCGAGCTCCTGATTAGCAGGTCATGTGCTAAGTGATCAACAGGTACTCTCTCATTTATTCCTCACAAATACCCTGCAAGGTAGGTAGTGTTATTAACCCCATCTTATTGATGTGGAAACTGAGGCTCAGCATGGTTAAGAAACTTGCCTGGATTTCACATCCAACGAACAAACGGCTGAGCCAGGATTTGGATGAGGTCTCTCCAACCCTAGAACCCATTTTCATACTAGCACACCCGTGTGTCTTCCTGCAAGGTTGCCTTATCCTCCCTGCAGATGCGTCTTCACACTAGTTCTGCCCCCTCCATGATTCAAGGCAGAGGTTCTTTACCATGAGCACCCACTGCTACACACGGACACCCCTTAGCCACGCTGCTGCCTTAAGTCGCTTGTGTGATTCCGAGCAAAGCAGCTTAAGATTCTCAGTCTTGTTTTAATATCAAGAGGTCTGAGTTCCTAGACCTGTGACATATTCATTGACTGGCATTGCAAGAAATACCAAGATTAAAAATGAATGGGGATAGGGGTGCCTGGGTGGCTCAGTCGGTTGGGCGTCTGCCTTCAGCTCAGGTCATGATCCTGGGGTCCTGGGACGGAGTCCCTGGGTCAGGCTCCCTGCTGGGTGGGGAGTCTGCTTGTCCCTCTGCCCCTCCCCCTGCTCCTGCTCTTTCTCTCTCACTCACTGTCTCTCTCAAGTAGGTAAATGAAATCTTTTAAAAAAAATAAATGGGAAAAATAATTTAAGATGCTGAAATCTTGTAATGGATACCTAGGTGGGTATTATCATATAATCATCCCTATTATTGTTAACATTTTAAATTTTCATCATGTTTTAAATAAAGAATTTAATAATTTAAAGAAAAGAAAGAAGAGAAATACCAAAGTTAAAGACCTAGAGCAGCCCCACCAGTAGCTGGATTCAAAATCCACCATCCTGGTACCAGGATCTGAGCACCCCAGCACGGTCACCTAGACTTAGTATATGAAGAAAGCATAAGCCGTGTTTCCCAAAGTCTGTCCTGGGGAACTCTTACCCCAAGAGATGCTACACCAAAAAAGGTTCCATAGTTAAACAGGTCTGAGAGACTCTATATACTCTAGTTCCTGCCTAAGGGTTTACTACACTCCTTAGCAAATTATAAGGTTGAGAAGTTTTTCAGTGAAGAGGTCTGTCTCCCTTTATTTGACTCAGTGCCTCTTCAATTTATGTAATTCCAGAACCCTTTCATCCTTGTTAGGTGCCACAAACTCAGTGTTCAGCGGAACAGACTTTGGGAAATGCTGTCCTGGCATCTCCATCCTCGCCTGACTCAGACCAGGTTCGTCTGCTGATCACCAGCCTGCCAGCTCTAGCCGCCCACCCCGCGGGCAGCGCCCACAAGGCCGGCAGCGCGTGGCCCGGGCCCGCGGAGCAGAGCTCACACCCCCGCTCCCAGCGGGGCCCTCGGGCTGCCTCTCTGGCCCCTGGACTCTGGAGCCAGCAGCCTGCCCAGCCCGCAGCTGACCTCCCTTGACTTGATCCCCCACCTTTGGGCGCCCCCTGCCTCCCGACTCCTGGTGCCAAGTGTGCACGCCTGCTCCCCGCCAGGGAAGACACGCCGGAGAGCAAGGCTGGGTGACAAGCCGGGCCGCACTTGAGCAGAGCCATGTGCTGGGGAATCGGCCTGTGTCTGAGCAGAGGCATCCAACAGCTTGCAGGACAAAGACACAAACAGCCCCCAAGCTCCAAACGCCTTCACAGACTTCCAGCGTGTGAAAGAACCCACGTGTCTCTCCAGCACCCTACCCACCAGGGGACACCCGCCGCAGCCGCCTCCGCCCCCAAAAGCCAAAGTCATGCGACTGCTACCAGCCTTTGTCCAGCAGCTCAGAAGGACAGGGCCAGCGTCACTGGTACGTTCTGTCCAGCTCAAAGCCCAGGACAGAGGTCGAGAAATAGTAAGGACCGCAAGAGTCCCAGGATGGGGTGGGCTGTGGATGTGGGGTGTGTGAAATCAGGATAGCCATCTACTTCCTCATGAAGTTTGCTTCTCCAAGCCAAGTGTCCTCTTTTTACAGGACCGGGATTAATAGCATCCCCGACTAAGGACCCTGTGTGCCCAAAGATATCTAAAACAATGCTGATGGGTCCACGTGAGTCTGTGTAAGTAGGGGAGGGAGGTCAAGAACACAGGAAGAAGCCAAAACGGAAGGGTTCTATTAGACAGCACTGCCTTTAAAAGGTCCATGTTTCCCATGATTGACAATTAACTTTGGCATCAATGAACGGCTCCCCTTTCCCGCCTCCACTCCCCCCCCCACATGGATCCCCCCCCAACCATGAAATTTATAGTCCCTCTCTTGGATTGCTACAGTCTACAGCAAGCATAGGACCAAAACAACAACTAGAGGGCAAAGCAATTAACCATTTCCCCAGGCTGAAGTTCTAGCCTCTTATTGCCTTGATAATTTACTCTGTAAAGTGGCAGGTACCTTGGCTCAGAGTCACTTTCCAAATCTATTTAAAAGTCCCTGAATTCTGCTGAGTCTGATTTCACTCTATGAACAGGACAAAAAACAATAAGGTCTTCAACACTTCATTGTTTGGTGGTAAATATCAGCCATGATACTTACTTAAAAGCCTATAATTATAATACAACTTGGTTCTCCTGCAAAGCTTCCATTTCCTGGTATACTAGGAGAATAGAATTAGTGGTTTTATTGTTTTAGTGCATCTCTGGAGCAGCGGACCAAATATTGTATCACTGGGTATCATCCCTTCTCCACACATCTTCCTCTTCCCACAGAGATCCTGCAGCCCTCAGACCCAGCCTCATGGTTCCCGTGGAAAAGTTGTGGAGGTTCTGAGCTTTCAGGGAAGATACAAGAAATGCGAATACCAAGAGCGAAAGGAGCCAACATTTTATCACAATCTGTCCAATTCTGAACCAATGATATTGTCTGCTCTGACTTCTCCTCGCCCCCAACTGCATTTTCTCCTGCTTCCTATTCAAGGGAACAGCTCCACCATCCGCCACTGGCTCAAGTTACGAACATGGTGGTCCTCTGGGACTTACCCATTTCCCTCACCACTATCCCCATGCCAGATCCACCCAGTCTCCTAAGTCCTGTCAGGGCTATTCTTTCTTCTCCAGCCTACCAGTACCGCCTTTGTTCAGATCACCATCTCTTCCCCTGGGTTGACAACAGACTCCTACCTGGTCTCCCTGCCTCCAGGCTTGCTCCCTTCTCTCTATTCTCCGCACTAGAGCCAGGATGATCTTTTAGATCAAAACCAAAATAGATCATGTCACTGCTCTGCTTAAAACCCCCCAGAAACTCAGGGCCCCTGGGTGGCTCAGTCAGTTAAGTGTCTGCCTTTGGCTCAGGTCATGATCGAGTCCCGCATCGGGCTCCTTGCTCAGTGAGGAGTCTGCTTCTCCCTCTGCCTCTCCCCCACCCCCACCCGGGCTTTTGCTCTCTCTCTCTCTCGTTCATTCTCTCTCTCAAATAAATAAATAAAATCTTAAAAAAAAAAACCTCAGAAACTACCTGCATTCACCAGGACAAAATTCAAACCCTGATCA
>NC_138383.1:36083466-36104292 GCF_054177405.1 Leptonychotes weddellii
TCTAGCCTCTGCACGTACTGTTTCCACATTCTGGACCCAGTTTCCATCTTTCTCCTGGCTAAGTCCATTCCATTCTCCAAAGACTCAACTCATGCATAACTTCCTCTGGAAAACTTGCTAGAGAGGTAAAAAGCCCATCTTGCTTCCCTACTCTTCCCAAGGGTTCACATAAAATCATGCTGTTTTGTAGTTGTTGTTTCTTATCCCTCTGGTATGTGGCACAAAGTGAGGCAGATCTCTGAGCAACTCTTGACCCACAGCATTCATCTTTCTTTGCTCTTTCCTAACAGGGCCCCACTTTGTTCTGGTACTCACTCTCTCCCAAGAAGCTCCAAGTTTCAGGGAAAGCTGACAGCATCTGATTGGTCCAAGGGTAAATGCGCTTCCTTTCACAAGAATTGGCTCAAGAATGTCATGTGACCCAGTTCTGGCCAATGAGATCTGATGTTTCTTGAAAGAAACAAGAGGTGCTAGATGTCCTTGCTTCTTCTTCCACATAGGATGTATGTTTGGTGCCAGGGTCCCTTTGGCAGTTGGGTGAATTCTATGGACCCCTTCGTAGAATGATATTTTTAAATACATCAAATAAACTACATGCAAAGAATTATAACATAACACAACTACTAAAATATTGAAACAGCATATTTATGATATAATAATATATGCAATACTTTGTTAACATATTCAATATCAAGATCTAGTGGTGGGTCTAATAACTACTATAATTTCAAATTAAGCATAAAGTATATTCATGATATATTCACAATTATAATGCTACTTGAAAATACATGTGATTTCTATTGGCGACAAACCCACACTGCCCTACTACTACTGTAGTTTGTTACCTACATTCATAATTGAAGGAAATAACAAATTTTAGTTAGAGTTTGATGATGTGATTCTTTTTCCCACTCAGGTTCATGGGTCCCTGAGTTTATCCATGGAGCTCAGAAAAGAACCCCCGATCTGGACTTTGTACTCTCTGGTTGTGATGGCTGGAACCACTGCAGCCATTTTGCTCACAACCTAAGGATGAACTAGTATGGAGGTTAGCATAGCAAAAAGATGAGAAGAAACTGGGTCCTTGATGCTGATGCTGAGTCTCTAAACCAACCAATCCTGGAGCCCATGGACTTCAGTTATGAAGAGTAATAAAATTACTTATTGTTCAAGCCCATTTGAGCCAGGGTTTCTGTCTCTTTAGCCAATTTTCAGGGAATGAAAAATGTTTAACTTTATATCAGAGTCACTGTCATAGGACAGAACAAATGCAACATCTACATTGAGCTCCCAATCGAAGAGGAAAGCCCCTCTCCTAACTAAAAGCCATGTATTTTATTTTTTTATTTTAATTACAGTATAGTTCACAGAGACTAAAAGCAATTTAAACTACCCTGGTATGTTCACAGTGTAGGACAATACTGATCCTCCAGAGATCGTGTCAGCCCTGAGCCCTGGGCCACAGAGGCTAGAGAAGCACCTGTCTCACAGCACCATCTTTTTTTTTTTTTTTTAAGATTTTATGTATTTATTTGACAGAGAGAGACACAGCCAGAGAGGGAACACAAGCAGGGGGAGTGGGAGAGGGAGAAGCAGGCTTCCCGCCGAGCAGGGAGCCTGACGCGGGGCTCGATCCCAGGACCCTGGGATCATGACCTGAGCCGAAGGCAGACGCTTAACGACTGAGCCACCCAGGCGCCCATCCCACAGCACCATCTTGCAAAGCATATTGGATGGAGGTGAAGCCTTGCACAGGGACCAGTCGACGAGAACTCTTTTCCTAACTACTGCATGGTGAGCATGCCTGAAAGCACTAACAAGGATTCTGAATTTAAAAGCTGACATTCCAAAGACTATACTGTCAGGGATCATTTCTACAGTTCGTTACTAGAGAAGTTTCTCTGAACATGTAGAGTACCCAAAACCATGAAGAGGAGGTGCAATGTCCCTTTCTGAGCATGAAGCTGGCTCTGGGCGTGGCTTCTGCAGCTGCCCTTTGTCATTGATGATCATTCTTCTCCTCCTTTGGGAAACTAGGAGGGAAGGGACACCATCTGAGTAGTTTTCGGGGGGTGGGGGAGGATAAAGGCTGACACGCCATCATCTACAGCAAGGGGTGAGAACAATGTGGGACAGCCAAAAGAGCAGTACTATTCAAACTATTAGTCCCTAGAAAAGATGGAACTTGAGCACATGTCAGAAACACCTTGAATATGCATTAGGAACATGGGAGAGAGCTTTCAGGGCCCTGTCCCCATAGGTTCTGCTTCAATAGGTTGGCAATGGACCCCAAAATTTGCATTTCCAAAATGTTTGGGGTTATGCTGATGCTGGGGACCACACTTTGAGAAGCACTCAAATGTTTCTTGAAAGAAACAAGAGGTGCTAGATGCTAGGTGCCTAGAAGCTGTACAGCAACCCAGAATTACTTCCTCACCCACATGGCTAATGAAATCACTTAGGGAAAAGGAACTGGCCTTAAAAATTCGTCAGGTATTAATATTCTGAGCCATTGATCTAGTTTTCTTTACCAAATGTGGTTTGAGCCAGGATTGTGATTTGGTTCTATCTTTGGTGGTGGAGTGCTGGATAAGTATAAGTACATAAGTGTACATAAGTATATTACATATACTTACAATGAAATAAATTATGTTAAAAACAAAGGTAATAAATACTCAGAACTCCTCACTTTCCAATTATTTTACTACATTTTATTATTATCTATGCTCTTGAGGTTATTTACATCTAGTCTGTATGGTAGAAATACCACAAATAATGCTGTGCTATTTTGCATCTCTTTCCAAATCCACATTCCGTGACTTAAAGGTGGTAGATTGAAATCAGCCACGGTGAGAGTATTTACATCATGGAAATTATTGATTGCATAGACTTAAGAAAATAATAGAGAAATGTCAATAATGGAGATTCGATTTAAATGCATGTTGTATCTATAATTGTTACATTGTGACTGGAACAGAAAATTCAGGAAACCTTCTCCCAGAGCTCAAAACCTACTACGTGATTCAGCAAAGAAGTCACTGTGTCATTAGTGAACAAATGAAGATCCAATAGACATCTTTGTTGTTTCTCTTCTGTCTTACTCCTTAACAGAAATGAAAACACAAACCCATACTCACATCGGAATTATACTCACTTATTTAGTGACGTAAGCGCCTTCTTTGCGGAATAGGATAGTAATCAAGCATTTATTCATAGTCTGATTTTGTCAAATCGTGGTTGAATTGCAACCATAGTTTGGCTATGGACACGAGAGTTCAACAAAGGTCAAGAATCGTGAGAATCAATTGCCTATATGGAATTTACAGTACTGCATTGTGTATCTTGTTATTTGTAAATGGTGTGCTACATTCCTTTTCCATCTATAAAATTTATAAAATTTTATAATATCATATATAAATTATATAAAGTTTACAATAAGCTTTTTTTTTTTTCCTGGAGAGCTGGTTTTTTAACATTTACCAGCACCATCTTTTAATCATCTTTGAATCCTGAATGGGGTAGGCCCTCGCTGATCATTAAGGTTATGATTCTGGTGCCCAGAGTAAGCACAACGGGGTGAGCAGCTCCCTTACAGAATTGTTTCACCAGGCTTATTTCTTTTGAATGGGCCGCCTGTAACAATAGTATCTTTCATCCTTGTTGCAATTGTCCTTGAGTGGGGACACTGGTGCTTTCATCCTCATATGCATAGTTCGGTGCACTTGCCCTCACAGGGAGACGCCCTGAAAGTAACAAAACTCGCAGAACCAGGGCCACACCCAGCCTTCCAGTAGTTGTCTTTTCCTACAGGTTTACCGTGACACATGGCAGACAACTCCCCGGAGAGTCCTTCCGTGAGAACAGGACTGGGGAAGGGAGCTTCCTTCCTCCTCAGAGGTCCGGGGCAGCGGGGCAGCACGCTAAGGGGGGGGGGGGTGGGTGCTCCAGAGGCGGGCAGGGCCACAGAAACAGAGCATTCTGGGCAATGGTGATTACTATGCAACACGAGGCCTGGAGCTCCACCGGGAGCAGAGGGTCTCTCCAGAGCTATGGAGATGTCAGACTGGATGGACGTGTTCACCCACACCTCGAGGACTCCCAGATATGCTAGAGAGGGGAGGCCTATTCCTACAGTTACTCAGGTGGGACTACCCAGCAGCAACCTTCCAGTCCCACGACTTAGATCTCATTTGTACCCCATTTGTCAAGCTTCATTTTGCAGACAAGAAAGCCCATCTCAGGAGAGCGATGACTCAACCAAAGGAGTCACAGGGTGAGTCAGAGTCCAGTGCTGTGGATGTGTGTCTGCTTCACCCAGTCTCTGCTCCAGGCAATGAGTCTCCTTTAAATAAGCAGGGGAAGCATCAGCTCCTTGTATAGAAACATGCTGAGCCAGCTGGCATGTCTGTGAATCAGCATTTGTGCTTCTCCCAGACCATTTACAGATTCTGGGAAGGAGAGTGCAGAGTGAGGGTGCTCCAGAAGCATGATGCTCACAGCTTTTACACAATGGCCAAGCCCTCCCCACCTTGGCTCATCATCCACCTGTTGCATTTGTATCAGTCTGGCACCCCAATACAATGCAAGTTCCTATAGGCAAGGAACATGATGTCCATGGGCTTTGCGGTCAGAACTTGGTTTAAATACTGCTGTTGCCACTTATTAGCTGTGACATCGGGCAAGTCCATCAAATGGGGAAAAAGTAAAGGAACAAAAATTTATTGAAGGCCTATACAAGAAGGATCTTTATAGTTGTAAGTGGTTGAATCCCAACTCAAACAGGATTAAGCAAAAAAGATAATTTACTGGCTCAGCAATCCCATTAATCCTGGAACAGATCTTGTTGGCTTTGGACGTGTTTGGACCCAGGGGAATATCTTCAGGACCCACACTCACTCTGTCCGTCTCTGGAGTCCCCGTTCTCTTGTGGACTCCATTATCAAACGACTCTTTACTCAGAGTAGGAAAATGACTGATCAAACTCCAGTCATACATATGCTGCGGCTCAGGCCAAGCAGAAAGGAGAATACATCTCGTCTCAATAACGCCCTCAGGAATCCTAAGAGTCACTTGGATTAGACCGATCTGAGTCACATGCTGTACCTCTGAGCCAATTACTGTGGTGAGGTAAATTCAGAGCACTGATTGGCCATGCTTGGGTCACATGCTCCTTCCTTAGCCAATGACTGTGGGGAGGTAAATTCAGAGCACTGATTGGCCATGCTTGGGTCACGTGCTCCTCCCCAGGAGGCGGGGATGAAGCCGGGTCCAGAGCACAGGAACTACAAATGGAGTAGGCAGTAGAGTTTTGCAAAGAAATGCTTTCCCTGAAAGCAAGGGGAGTGGATTCTGGATAACCAAAAAGTGTCGTCACATGCTTGGTTCATTATTTTAATCAAGCTCTCATAACAATGTAATTTAACCTTTCAGCTCTACAGTTTCCTCTTTTGAAATGAGAATAATGATACCTAATAAGAAAAATAGCTACCACTTATTTAGTGCTTACTATACCAGGCACTGGGCTAAGTGCTTTATATATTCCAACTTAATTATTTATGTCTTAAGATTGTTGTTATTTTTTTTTAAGATTTTATTTATTTATTCATGAGAGACAGAGAGAGAGAGGCAGAGGGAGAAGCAGGCTCCCAAGGAGCAGGGAGCCCGATGCAGGACTCGATCCCAGGACTCTGGGATCATGACCTGAACCAAAGGCAGATGCTTAACTATCTGAGCCACCCAGGCACCCTTAAGATTGTTAGACGTAAATTAAAACAGATGACTTAAGAGGTCCTAGGCATTGTACCTGGATATAGTAGATGTTAAATGCTTAAATGTATTTTATTTGTATCAGCCACTCACCTACTACAGTATTAAGCATCTAACTGGTACGTATTGCAAAAGTTGCATTAATGAATGAAAGTGTGGATTATTTCTGCATTTAATTATTTATATTCTACCTAGTTGCACAAAGGATGTGATATAACACACAGGACGTACATTCAGCAATATAGTGCAATATATAGAGGAAAACAAAATCAGAACCAATGGACTATGTAAATTAGAATAGAATAGCAAGGTAAGTGGAAAAGTAGAATGCATTCATGGAGACCATGAAATTAGTTTTTGAATTTGGCTCTGAGTTTCCTGGTAAACAAAAAGAAAAGGGAAACCCCATTAATTGCAGTTCTACAGTTCAAGAGTGTGGTTGGGGTGGGGGGGCGTGGACAGAATCTTATCATTCCTCAGGGAAAAGAATTTAATGCACTGGATTTTAAAAGGTAAAGGAATTATGGTCAGGGGTGGGGCAGGTACAGGGACAGCTACCGATAGATCCTGTTCAGGGACAATGGCAACTCTACCACAGAAAGTAGTGGGCAAGGCAGTATCTCACCTCTCGTGGGGCAAATGCCCGAGGTACTTCGATAACAGGATGAGATGCCGCTTTTGGTCTCTGATAAGAACTTGATCTCTGGAGGCACAGTGCTTCCTACAGCCTTGGAAGGACTTCCCTCTGACAAGAGTCCACATTTAGAGAGGAAGTAGAACCTTGTCTCTAGGAAGAGGCTGACCCCGAGGGCCCGAGCTCCCTCCTCAAGGCCCAGAAAATGTTCCCATGAAGCTTCGGGAGGAGAAATCAAGGGGTTCTCACCTAGCATCGCTCCTAGACAGGGCACCTCCTTTTGACTCCAAGGCTCTGGCCTATAGCTGGGAGAGAGTTAATTGTGGCGACCCAAATCTGCAGTCCCATTTTAAGCATGCTGAAAATTACTTTTTAATCCTGGCTTTCAAGGCTTGCCCGGGGAGCCATCTGCTGCACCCTCCCCCACCTCGGGCACATGGGATTACTCCCACCTGCCCCGCCTCACTTGCTTTTGTGGGTCCTAATTCTGCTCCTGTCCATCCAGAATAATAATAATTTAGAGGATGACAGTTTCATCTGTGGGGTGGGAAGCGAGCCTAGATTTTAAAACAACAAAAATCAAGGTCTTCCAGCCCAGATTAAATAGAAAGCAATTTGAGAGGTCAGAATCCGTAAACAATTTGTAGGTCTAGGATAATCAGACCTCGCAGCCTCAGGGATGCGGTGCCATCTGCTGCAGGCTTCTGGGGCTGGGCAAAATGGAGTTTGGGGTTTTTCTGGGCTTCAATACTTGGGCATCAGCGGGTTACAAAAGTCAGTGATGCACCCATGACTCTGGGTTCGTTCCACCCAAGGAAACAGCAGAAATCCCTGAGCTTCCTTTGGAGAAAACCCAGAGATTATGGACCAATTTGTGTAGACCACCTACTGTGTGCCTCAGGTTACACTCTTAAGGACCTCACTAACCAGCGGAGGACAGAGATGAGTCAACAAAGAGGACCCAGTATTAAGTGTGAAGTGTGCTATGAAAAGGGGTCTCTGGGAGTGCTGAGAGAGCACCAACCCTCTGGGTTGGGTGGAGTTTAAGCTGAGCCTTAAAGAAAAGGAGTTCACCGGATGGACAAGGTGAGACAGGGCATTCCAGGGAAAGGGAATAATAGCACAGTCAGAGGTCTGAGAGGGGATGGTGCTTCTGAGGAGGGTGCAGGGAAAGAGTTCTCATCCCCATGGCTGATAGAAGCATTGATTGCTTGGGTACCACCTCTATGAAGGACAATCTAGCAATAATTTTGGAAATTTCAAATACACATATCCTTTCACACAGAAATTCCACTTCCAAAAAAAAAAAAAGAAAGAAAGAAAAGAAATTCCACTTCCAAGAATTTATCTTTTAAACACACT
This sequence comes from Leptonychotes weddellii, assembly GCF_054177405.1. Taxonomy (NCBI): domain Eukaryota; kingdom Metazoa; phylum Chordata; class Mammalia; order Carnivora; family Phocidae; genus Leptonychotes; species Leptonychotes weddellii. The sequence continues at coordinate 36,091,229 of NC_138383.1, forward strand.
CCCAATGTGCAAAGTGACGTACTCAACAAGGTTATTCAATAGCGAAAGGTTTGGAATGACCTAAATGCCCACCAACAGGAGGCTGGTTAAGTGAATTATAGTACAGCCATACAAAGAATATTCTGCAGTGGAAGAAAGAATGAAGTAGTTCTTTATGTTCTGGTATGAAATGATCTCCAGGAGTATTGTTAGGTGATAAAGAAAAAAAAATGAGGGATCAACCAAATGCAATGTGTAGACCTTGCTTGAATTTTGATTTGAACAAAGCAGCATCTGTTAAAAAGGGGGAGAGAGATAAAGAGGGGGGAGACCGTTAGGGAATCTGAATGCTGACTGGATAGTTTATGATATATTTTTTTACATGTGATAGATATTGTGGTTATATATTTTTTAAGATTTTATTTATTTATTTATTTGAGAGAGAGAGAAACAGCATGAGAGGGGAGAGGGTCAGAGGGAGAAGCAGGCTGCCCGCTGAGCTGGGAGCCTGATGTGGGACTCGATCCCAGGACTCTGGGATCATGACCCGAGCCAAAGGCAGTCGCTTAACCAACTGAGCCACCCAGGCGCCCCGTGGTTATATTTTTTAAGTCATTCTTTTAGTGATATATGCTGAATTATTTATAGATGAAATTATATGATATCTGGGATTGGCTTTAAAATAATCAGGGGTGTGGGACACCTGGGTGGCTCAGTCGGTTAAGCAGCTGACTCTTGGTTTCAGCTCAGGTCATGGTCTCAGGGTCCTGGGATCCAGCCCCGCATTGGGCTCAGTGCTCAGCGGGGAGTCTGCTCAAGGATCCTCTCTCTCCCTCTGCCCCTGCCCCTGCTCATGCTCTCACTCGCTCGCTCTCTCCGTCTAAAATAAATAAATAAATCTTTTAAAAAATAATTGGGGTTAGAGCTGGGGGTATCAGTAAAATAAGATTGATCATGTATGAGAACTCTTGAAGTGGGCTGATGGCTATATGGGGGTTCACACTATTTTCTCTACTTTTGCTTATGTGTGATTTTTTTTCTATGATAAAAAGTTCTTAGGGCGCCTGGGTGGCTCAGTTGGTTAAGCGACTGCCTTCGGCTCAGGTCATGATCCTGGAGTCCCGGGATCGAGTCCCGCATGGGGCTCCCTGCTCGGCAGGGAGTCTGCTTCTCCCTCTGACCCTCCCCCCCTCTCATGTGCTCTCTCTCATTCTCTCTCTCTCAAATAAATAAATAAAATCTTAAAAAAAAAAAAGTTCTTAGAAAGCAAGAAGCAGAGTAGTATATTTAATATGCTGCCATTAAAGTAAAAAGAGCAGACTCTCACAAAAAATTACATATATACGTATATATATATATATATATACACACACACATAGATGTGTATTTATTGAATGAATGAATATTTTCTTGGGAACTCTCAGACTATTTGGGAATAAAATTAGCCTAAATAGTCTGATAGTAATAATTATAGTATAGTCTGAAAAATGGGAGGATATGAAGAAGGAAATGAATAACCGTAAGCCGGGAGAGGGGGTAGTTGAGGAAGATTTCTCAAGAGGAGACGATATTTGTGCTACAGCCCAAAAGATGCCCAGCAGCTTGCCAGATGAGGAATGTGAGGAGTCATGCATTTTGAATTGAAGGAAAATCAGGAGCAAAGGCAGGAAACTTGAAAGAATGTAGCATGTTTAACTAAAAATATGACTTTTGTTTAAAAATTACCAAAATCAATACCGTACTGTTGTCTTATATATAGAAATTTAACAATAGCTCTTCAAAAAAAAAATGTATGCGCCCACAAAAAGAAAAAAAAGAGAGCAGAAACAATAGATTTGCCTCTTTGCTTATATGTGTATAACAAGTCTCTGGAAGAAACACATGTAGCTGGTAAAATCAGCGGCCTCTAGGAAGGTGGACTGTGGCTGGAAGACCGGGCAAGAAGGAGACTTTTCAGTTTTCTTTTTTGCATCTTTTGAATTTTTTTTTAAACGTAAGACTATTATTTATTTATTTTAAGTAAGCTCTACCCACAATGTGGGGCTTGAATTCTCGTAGAGCACGAGATCAAGAGTCTTGTCCTCTACTGACTGAACCAGCCAGGCACCCTGTTTCTTTTGAATTTTGAGTCAAGTGAATGCATTACCTATGCTTTTAAGTTGAAAAATTTTAAAAATATATAAGATTTGGCATCGGAATTACCTGTCTAGCTTGAGCAAGTTACTCAGCCTCTACCTCTGTGAACCTGTTCTTCATCTATGGGATGGGGACGATAACATCAGAATCTTCGTCATGGCGGTGTTGTGGGATTAAATGAAATACACTAAGTTAAATAATGTAATAAATGAAATTCTGCATGGAGAGCACTGTTCTGAACACCAGCTGACATAAACGGCAAGACCAGGACTCAACCCACAACAATTTGATTCCACAGTCTGTGTACTTTCCAATCCAAAAGTTAATCACCCGGTCAAGTTCAAGAGGGTCCCCAGGTTGCAGACGGGAATGGGATCAGTCTGAAGCTTAGATGTTATGGCCTCGTGGGTCTTTATTATCCATGATCAGCTTTGCCAAGAAGACTGTGCAGGCAATCATCATCAGCACTCCGATATTTTCAATGGCCTGTCTCTCCCAGGAAGGATCACTGAAGGTCAAATGGATGAAAGGCGTAATCTTATCTATACAACCAGGACCAAATCTTTTTTTTTTTTTTAAGATTGTATTTATTTATTTGACAGAGAGAGACACAGCGAGAGAGGGAACACAAGCAGGGGGAGTGGGAGAGGGAGAAGCAGGCTTCCCTCTGAGCAGGGAGCCTGATGCAGGGCTTGATCCCAGGACCCTGGGACCATGACCTGAGCTGACGGTAGACGCTTAACGACTGAGCCACCCAGGTGCCCCCAGGACCAAATCTTACTCTCTGAGAGAAGTGGTTCTTCCCAGAGCTGCTCACAGACCGCTGGTTCCAACAGCAGAGAACCCTGGCCTGGAAGTCACGAGGTTTGAGACCCAGGGTTGGGAGTTGAGGTTTGTCTTTATTCGCAAAACATATAACCTAAATCATATACCTTAACCTCACTGGGCCTAGGTTTTCTCATCTGCAAAATGGGAATAAAAATGCCTGCCCTAGTTACCTCTTGGGGTTGACGTGAATAGTTAATGCAAAGATATGTGTGATAGTACACCTTCTAACTCAGACTTGAGACTATTAGGATCTTTTCCAATCCACTTTACCCACGCATATTCTTTGGTCCACAGAGATGTATCCTCTACACAAGTTAAAAATGTGATCAAAGGTAAGTTGAAAATGCTGACCTTCCATTAGCAAGTCGAAGCTGTCACTTTGAAGTTCCCTAAACTGTCCTCCTCTCCTCTGTCAAAGAGATTACAACACACAGGTGGGTGGGAAGGATCCTGTGCCCCATAAATACATGTAGGCGATATCCATCTATTTCAAATGTCTGTCCTTGCTGAGAGCTGCAGCTGTCTTGATGTGGCTAAATGAAGTAGGGAAAAATCAGAAAAATGCAAATGAGATTCTTATTTTAGGCAAATCAATCTTAGCAATGCTCATATCTGATCAAGCTTATCTTTAGGACGATCATTAGGATAATGGATTAATGCAAAAGTTTATTTTTGCCCTGTCTGTTCTCAGCTCTTAAGATCCTTCAGATCACATCTTGACTCTGCCAGACAGCCCCCCAAAACTCCTTATAAGTCAGTTTGGCAACAGTACCCCCAGCATTAAGCTGGAGGGGACCCTGGCAATCACAGGGTCCAGCTCACCCCAAGGTCACCGGCACCGCGCTGCTCCCACCTCTTCTCACATGACATGAGCCAGCTGCAGCCACTCTTGGACTGCAGGGTTTCCTGTGGGCAGCCCCAGAAAGGGGATGAGGAAGATATGTGGGACTTTTTTTCATGAGGAGGTTTTTGAGGGACAGTGCAGTGAGGAGGTTAAGGGCATGAGCTTGGAAATCAGGCAGTCCTGGTTGAATCCCAGCTCTCTCATTTACCTGCTGGGTGACCCTAGCTTCCATGAGCCTCAGTTTCCTCATCTGTAAAATGGGGATACTGACATCTATTTCATAGTGTTGCAGCGTGATCTAAATGAGAATCATGTGTGTAAAGCACTTTGCAGGACATGTCTGACATGGGGTAAAAATGAGAGCTACTGAGCACTTCATATGCATCAGCACTGTTCCGGATCATTTATGTGCACTTACTTATTTAACACCAGCAACAGGCTTACAGCATAGGTGTTATTAGTCCCCTCTTAAAAAAAAAGGTGGGGGGGGAGAAGCTGAAGACCCTGAGAGGTCGAGGTACACAGCAGAGTGGCCGAGTTAAGATTTGAACCCATGGCTCTAGAGCCCAAACTCTCACTCCTACCTTTCAGCTACTGGCAGCTCACTTTTTGACCTGACCAAGATGGAGAAGGGGTCTCCCTGCCTGGCACAGAAGCTGGACTTGTCATGAACCTTTCCAGAAGTCTGTATAATGAGAAAAAGAGGGCACCTGGTCAAGAAGGGAGAGGCACGTAAGGAGAAGGTAGAGGGGACACGGTACTTTCACAATGCAATATGAAAGAGGGCCAGAGGTATCCCATCGTCAGGCAGCCACCTTCTGGTGTGGAAACACCATCACCTGGCCGGAGCCCCCAGCGGCCCCCTGTCCTGAGCCTGAAGCTTTGGCTAAGGTTCTCAGGATGCTGGAGAAACATCCTAGGTCTTTGCGGAAATGAAAGTCAAGGCACCCTCCCAACGCCTTTTTCATTTCAAGCATTAGATCACTTTGAACCAGAGCCACAGTGGGACTGGAAGGTGGGAGTCAGACCGGGGAAAATGGTATTTGGAAATATCCTCCCTCTGAGTCCAAAAATGTCTGGCTATGGAAAAGCCCAGATTCTTAGGAACAGCATAATGATTGAGACTAAGGACTCAGAACTCAGGCCTGTTTCAGCTCGAACACTTACACAGATCCATGACCTTGGGAGATGGTCTTAACCTGGGGTCTTGATTTTCTCATCTGTAAAGTGGGGCTAACAATACCTTCCCATAGGGTTTTGAGGATTAAATACGAGAATTTGCACAGAGCCTAGATAGGGTCTGGCACGGAGCTAGTGGTTAATAAATAGTAACTAGTTTTTGTTATATGTGGTGGTTTTAAATTTCTGAAAGACAAAAATACTGAAACAAAACAAGTGAACATGGTGGGGGGTGAGGGAAAGAGAGGCAAACCAAGAAACAGACTCAACTATAGGAAGCAAACTGAGGGTTGCTGGAGGGGAGCGGGGGAGGGGATGGGGGAAATAGGGGATTAGAGAGGGCACTTGTGATGAGCACCGGGTGTTGTACGTAAGCGATGAATCACTAAATTCTACACCTGAAACTAATGTTACGCTTGTATGTTAACTAGCTGGAATTTAAATAAATATTTGGAGTACAGGAAAAAAAATTAAAATCAAAAATACATATTCAGTTGACTGTGTGTGTCAAGTGGGGAGGGTATACACACATACATATAAACATGCCTTTATACGTGGTTCCCCAGATATGTCACTGAAAGACCAGCCCATGCTTGAATCAATGTGGGGCATATTCTACCTACTCCTCAGTCCAGTGGGGTGTGCGAGACAGCGATTATTACCCCCATTTTAGAGATCAGGAGTCTAAGGGACTCAGCAGGATCTAAGAAGCTTGCTCAAGGATTCGAGGCTAATCCAATGTCCCTTCTACACTTCTCTTAGTTTTCCTCAGATTTTATGCCCACCCTCCCCTCCCACACAAATTCTTTTTCAAACAAAAGGATTATGGATTCCCCCAAACACGTCTGGTTATGGGGGCGGGGGGACACGTTAGAAGAGGGGAGAGGAAAAAGAAAGCAGAGGATGACAGAGGAGGGTGAGGTGAAGGGAGGGGCGCTGTCTTTGTTACTAAGACCCAGTCCCCTCCTCAAGGCCAAGAGCAGCACCCACCCACCCTGCCTGCCCCGCCCCCAGCCTTGTGTCTGCCCCTCCCAGCCTTGTCCTCCCAAGGGCTTATGGAGATGCCCCCCAGCGGGGTCCCTGTAAGGGGCTCTGAGCTCCTGGGACTCTGAAGTGCCTTCCGGGGCCTCTGTCCCACCCTGCTGCTGGCTCCGTGCGCCTGCCTCCGGGCCGTGAAGGGTTTGTGGTACAGCTGAGATTCCAGAAGGGAAGGAGCTGCACGGACGATGAAAACAAAGGTGAAGGCTCTGCAGAAAAGAGACCGGTGTGAGGATTATAGGAAGGAGGGTGCGCACACAGTAGGGCTCTGCGGACAGAGGCCGGTCCTCCCTGCCCCCCAGGGAGCTCTCGGAGGCCCCCACCTGCCAAAGCTGCGTTTCAATTGGTCTCATACACTCAGGCTTCACTCCATTACACATGGAAATTTGGCTTCATTGATATGAAGGGGCTAATTACTACATGAAACATAATTACAAGACAGACACTGTCAGTGGGACGGGGAGCTGCCACGGCGGCTGGGGCCGCTTCTGTGTTCCTACGGGGCTGCAAGCTGCCCGGAGCCCCGCTCCGCTTCTGGCCCTGAGAGTTCTCGCTCTACGGAGAGATGTGCTTCTCCAGGGGTCGGCGGTGCCACGGATTTCTGGAACTCAAATCCAGTTTTCCCTCTGCTTTTGCTCCACAGTTGGCGATAGGTTTCCGCAGGAACCCGCGACGTAATAAACATCATACTTAAGAGCGGAGTTAGTCTTAAAGGAATCACTTAAAGAGAAAAATGACAGGAAATGATACATCTTAAAACTAGCAAAAAGGAGAAGGCCGTGTAGAAAATATAGGGCAGCAGCGGCTGCTTTTCTCTGGGTGACATGAGCCCCAAGAAAGAGCTGTATGTGCAGTGGGTTGCCTGAGAAATATGCTCTTTTCAAGTCCTTTATGGTTTAGGTTTTTTGGCTTTAAAATAATATATCGTAATTTACACACATATACACACGAACACGCGCAAATATAAACAGGCAATAATCAGAGGTCAAAAGGTCCATCCTTTTTGATAATTAGAGAGACAAATTAATTGCAGCTAATATTTATGGAGCACACTCTCTGCCAAGCACTGAGCTTTGCGTATATTGATTGTCCATCTTCACAACAGTCCCATGTGGAGGATTCAATCACCCCTAATTGACAGCTAAGGAACTGAGACTTATGGGGAAGCTCCGCCAAGGTGCCCAAGTTCCACAGGTAAACGCCTGAGCAAGAGTTTGCAGGCAACCTATCTGAATCCAGAGTCTGGATTCTCAAGAAAAATGAGAGAATCCCCCAAACTAGCAGTGACATATTTTCAAGAATCTCAAGAAATATCCCTCTCTGAGATCAAGCTTTTGACCCTTGATCACCAATCTTCAGGAAAGAATCTTAAGTATGAAACAAGTCTAATGCACAATGATCTTCTTTGCAGAATTACTTACCTATAATAGGGAAGAAATTGGAAGTTAAATGATCAACAACAGGGGAAAGGTTAAATAAATCTGGCACACCCGTAAGATGGGAGTATTATGCAATGACTAAACCTGATATTTATAAAGAGTTTATAACAACATAGGGAAATGTTTGTTATATAGAATTTTAAAAAACAAGATTCAAAATATATATGCATTACAATCTCTACAAGAAAGAGATATGCAAAGAAAGACCAAATGTTAGTTGGGGTTTTTTAAAGCATAATCATGACTACAAGAAACAATTTTCTGTCTTTTGTGATGGCCCTTCATTGTTTGTATTCTTAACAGCTTTTCCCAGGCTCTACCCACAATCGTAAGGCCTTTATGGTGAGATCTTGCTTATCTTCCCTCACAGATGTCTGTTTAAAAGAACCACCATCATCATAATTTATTATTCCCATAACTGTAAGTTTTCACACAATGGGCTTCCCTTAAGCAGAAGATATCTGTGCCAAAGTTACCTCTGTTGTCCTGGCTAATGACATCAGGTATGGAGTAAGGGACTTTTTTTTTTTTTTTTAAAGATTTTATTTATTTATTTGAGAGAGAGAATGAGAGAGAGCACATGAGAGGGGGGAGGGTCAGAGGGAGAAGCAGACTCCCTGCTCAGCAGGGAGCCTGATGTGGGACTCGATCCCAGGACTCCAGGATCATGACCTGAGCCGAAGGCAGTCGCTTAACCAACTGAGCCACCCAGGCGCCCTGGAGTAAGGGACTTTTTTAAGACCAGAGAGGGGGACGCCTCAGGGGGCAGAGCTGCAGGTTCCTAGGAGTCTCCCCCGCACCTGAATGGTCACTGATTCATTCATTCACACAGTCAACAAACCTTCACTGGATGCCGACCATACGTCAGGCACCACACTAGGTTCTGGGAACATGGAAATAAAAAACATGTCAAAAAGTTTAAGTCCTGTTTGTTTGAGGAACATCTCTGCGGCATGCGTAAGAAAAGTGGAGGAAGCTGAGGCTGAAATAAGTAACTGAGACTGTAGCAAGTCATTGGCTGGAGACAGAACTAGAAACCAAGTCATCCAACACTTTGCATTTGCTCCTTTCTTGATAGAAGGAGAAGGGGAGCTGGGGAATGTGGAGTCCTCTTGCTGGTGTGGGATGGTGGCTTCTTTGTAATAGTAATCAGTTCAATCAGTAGTTTCTGGAGCCTGCAGTGGGATGAAGAAGACCGTGGCATGGGTGGCTTGTCTTCCACAGGCCAGGCCTGTGCCTAGGTACTCACAGACTGGGACCCCTTAGCCCCAGTCTTCCTAAGACAGATGCCTGAGGCCTACCCAGGGTGTTCAATAGGCTTGGTCTCTCGAGAAGCGCCATGCTTTTTCAGTCCAGGGGGACATTGCATTCCCCCACTGTGCAGGGGTTTTCATGCTAGAGTAGAGTGAGAATCTTGGGTTCTGTTCCTTACTCCACCACTTGCTAGCTGTGTGACCTTGGGCAAGTTGTTTGTTCTGTAATTCAGGGTCCTCAGAACTGTGGCTGTGGCCAGAAGCCACAGCATCATTTGAGGGATGCTTAGCCTGCTTATTAGTTCCAGGGCTTTTCCCTGGGCCTACTGAATTGGATTTCCAGAGAGGGGCTCACATTCTGTATGTGTAATGACCGTCCCAAGTGGTCCTTATGACCTCATCGTAAGTGTTCAATAAATGGTAGATTTATAGGGTTTAATTTACTTATCAATATCTACCATCAGTTTAACAGTGATGTCACTGTTTCCTTCAAGAACAATGAGTGAGTACAGTGTTTTACATTTGGATAATTAAAGGGCTGTTCTGAGATTTTTCTTAAAACAGCAATCTTCCCCAAAGATGAATTAAGGTCTCTAAATCCAGTTACAGAAAATGATGATCTGTAAATTGCAAATGAGCACTTTTTCTGCTTCTACCTACTAATGCTTCAAACACTTCAGGGCCTGATCATATATGGACATTATCATGTGAAGCACTCTGTAGGGCCTTGTATACAATATTTCATCTTCAGAATTACATTAAATTCACATATGCAACTTCAACACTTGTTTTTAAAATGTAGCAGACTCAGAAACATAACCCTTGCTTTGGGAAGTTGTCATATATGTTCTTATTACTCAGTTTATTCATCCTTCTAAATCTTCACACCCAAGCGTGATCAGTTATGTCTATCGTTTATTATTATAGATTTTCTGCAGTCTCTTCTACAAATCCTTTAGTATATCCTTTCTGAAACACCACTTCTCTTCTAATATTATCTGGTTTTCCAACTTGTTAGAGTGATACTTTCTTCTCCGTGTAAAATTGCTGACATCAATGAGGTGTGAATTCACTCTCCCAGGTTTTGTTCCTGTATGAATTCTCTGGAGAACCATAAGTCATGACTTCTAGATGAAAACCTTTGCCTATTTTTGCTCATTGATTTCTTAGAAAAAGCTGTGTGACATCTAGATAAGATGAGCTTCTTATGTCATATGAGGGTTGAGCTGTATCTGGAAACTTATCCCATGTTCAACAGACCACAGGACTTTTTCATATGAATTCTCTTTAAGTTTCAATTCCCTTTTGAGGTTGTCTCTTGGTATTTCCAGTGACCTTTTATTCATGCCTTTGTTTTTCTGGAAGAGGCTCATCAAATTGCCCTCCACAACACTGCTTTGGAAGACCCTGCTGGTCCCTACCACTTGCCTAGACCACAGTATAAACACTTGAGGCAGGACCTCCAGTTTGGTTTCCTTCCAGGAATAATAGCAATATCAACTATTCATGTGCATTCTGCTAAAAGCTTTACCTACATTATCCCATTTAATCTTCAAAATAAAACTTCAAAGTGGATACTATTATAATCTGTATTTTGAATATTTAGTTCAGAGTGATTAAACAACTTGCTCAAGGTCACACAGCTAGTAAGTAGCAGACTTACTTTGGACGCTAATGGCAGTGCTTCTAATCTCTGAAGTGCTGCCTAAAATCCCTCTCACTTTTGATCCTGTCCCTTGTGACCTGCTGGGAGCCCCAACCTTGCCAAGGGGAAGTCCACAGTCTTTAAAACTTGCAGCCCAAGGTTGGCACTAAGGTCTTGCCCAGCCCAGCTGGACTTGCACCACCAGAGAGGCTTTATTCTCCAGCCTCTGTGCTCCTCCACAGCCATTCTCTGAGAGATGACATCATGATGAAATTACTTCCTGCTGCTCCAGGCACTCTCTTGCAACTCCAGTGCCCTCAACACACTCCAGTTGCCCAGTTCTAATTATCACCAGGCTGAGTGGACCCTTGGAGAAGCCTCAAGGCAGAAGAGAACTAAATTAAAAGCCCAGGTGGCAAAGATGCTATATTATGTCTCTGTATAACAAATTATCCCCAAAGTTTAGCAGTTTAAAACATTTATTATCTCACAGTCCCCATTGGCTAGGAATCTGGATGTAGCTTAGCTGGGTGCCTCTGGTTCAAGTCCTCTCATGAGGTTACTTACAGTCAAGCTGTTGGCCAGGGATGTGGTCTCATCTGAAGGCTCAACTGGAACCAAAGGATTCAATTCCAAGCTCACTCACATGCTTGTTGGACAGAGGATATTAATTCCTTGCCATGCCACATGGACCTCTCCATAGGACTATTTACACATGGCAGCTTGCATCCTCTAATACAAGTGAGCTAAGAGAGAAAGAAGGAAAAAGCCCATCTAAGGTACAAGCCACAGTCTTTTTATAACATAATCTCAAAGTGCTCCATCACTTTTGCTGAATTCTATTTGCTTGAAGTATGTCACTAGTCACTCAAGGGGAGGGGATTACACAAGGGTATGGATACCAGGAGAAGGATATCAATGGGGGCCATCTTAGAGGTGTACTAGACAGCATTAGTAGAACTAATTCCTTACCACCATCAGCACCCCCCAAAAAAAACATACACACTAACTTTGTTCTTCTCTTTCTGAAGCTTAAGTTCTTCTCTAGAAAATAGCTTTTACAATCTCTTCTGCTTGACTTTTGGAGACCCCTATCAACAGGATAGTATAATAGTTGACACCTGTCAATGTTTAGGGACTTCTAGATGCTGGGTCAAACATCTCAAACTTGAAAGATGTAGAAACTGAGGCTTTGAGAGGTGAAGTAACTTGCCAAGATCATATAACTGGCAAAGAGCAGGCATATAATTTAAAAACAAAACCATCTGACTCCAGAATCTTGTTCTCTTTACTATGCTAGTCCATGCACACCCCTTATTTTTGTTTCTGCTCACTCTCAATTTACAGTAACTATGACTCCTGCAATTTGGGAGAGGTGGAGGATATTTTAGGCAAAAGGAAGATATGTTTCATTTTAGGGATCTTCCCAACCTGCCTGTAAAGGTAGAGGGGACACATTTGGGGGGGAACTAGATAAGTGAGTGCTTAGACTTGCAAGAAGCCCCACAGAAGTTTTAAGTATAGTAATAAATTGAATATGGAAGAGAAGATTATCCATTGGAATCCCTTGCTCCTTCACTCCATTCCTAGCCAGATGTTGTCAGGCTGACTTCTTTTCCAGGCTCTTGAACTGTGCTCCCACAAGCTCAGATCCACTTGAGATCCCAGGGTCAATGCTAAACAAATTGCTAATTGATTGTTCCCTGTATCTCAGACACCATGCAAAGATTTTTACCTATGTTGGGTCGTTTAACTCCTACAAATATTTCTGCTGATGTGCGCTCATCATCTTGAGGTGGCTCAGCTGGAAATGATCACAGTAACAAGGGCAATGTGGCTCTAGGAATGACCCCAGTATAAGCTAGATGGTTTCATTCTGCTCCCTCAGGGAACACATATGCACGTGATCACAAGGCAAAAGAGGATGAATGGGTCAGGGAAAATCCATCTTGGACCTCATTCAGGCAGGCTCAGCCATACAGTGAGCTGAGACCACAGCCACATGCCTGGTGAGGAGCAGGCAGAAGTGTGAAAAGGCAAGGACCAAGCTGAATGCGCCCTGGGATAACCACACAGCTGGATGCCAAATGAACAGTTCATGCTCACCTGTGGTTTAGCTAGCACAGGCACCAACGTTTCCCAATCTGTAGATTAGGGGGTGGCAGAAGGAATCCAAGTGAAATCAGGCTTCCTGGCTTCAGATAACTGGTCTCTTCGCAGCAAAAATCAGGCCAGAAGGACTTAGTATTCTTTGTTCCCATCCCAGAAAAAGAGCTTCCAAGAATGAAGGAGGGTTTTAGGACCCCAACCAAATAAGCTGAATTTAGGGCAGTACTTGAATGCTCACAGAGAGCTAGAGTCCTCTGCAGGTACCCTAGGCAGAAGCCCAGTCATCAGAATAGTACCAACATGGTGGGGTTGAGGGTGGAAGGATGGGAGAAGAAAGAAAAAGAAGGGAAGGTAATGGGAAGTGCATTTTGCTAAGAATTCAGGAATCTAAGGTTCCAAGCATGTCATATCCAGGTCTTCGGAAGTAAGACTAATTCCAGACCCCATTGGCCAATGGGCTGAGACTGCAGATGGAGGAAAACCCTTGACCAGAACAATTGGTTTAAAAGTTTGGAGGAGGGGCACCTGGGTGGCTCAGTTGGTTAAGCGACTGCCTTCGGCTCAGGTCATGATCCTGGAGTCCCGGGATCGAGTCCCGCATCGGGCTCCCTGCT
>NC_138383.1:36104392-36198470 GCF_054177405.1 Leptonychotes weddellii
AAGACTTAGCAGAGTACTTGGCACACAGTACTAGCTTAATGAATATTTGCAGATTAATTAATTAATTACACTATGTCAAAAGGTTGTGAGAATCAAACATGATAGTTGAGTATTAATAGTCACAGAGAGCTAATGCTACAGAATTGTAATGACATAAAAGTCTGAACATCAAACAGAGATGGACTAAAGCATGCTAACAGGCAGAATATTACCATTCTCCCTTCTCTCTCTGTCTAAAGCAAGGATCTCACCTTCAAGATGGAATGGCCTTGAATTACCTGTTGTTTACATGGTGACTTCCTTACCTTTTTTGTTTCATACCAAGTCTACTACAACTTAACTTTTCTTCATCTCAAGTGTTTTATGGCCATGCTAGAATCCAAGCTGTCCTATCTGATGTATAGCTTGTAGGTAACTGGAGGGTCTTTGAAGCATAATGGTAGTCTTAAGAGTGGCAAAAAACTCTGGAATTGAGGGCAAGATTAGTGATGCTATCCATTATGAGGAATCTGAAAGAACACAAGGACCAGAAAGGCAACCATTAGATTTTTTTCTCTTACTCTTAATTGTGGAAAAGGGGTTTTTATGGGACACGAGGAAAAAGTGGAAAAGACAGTGACAAAATCCTATCTACAGAATCTTTGTAAAGTCTCTTCATCAATGAACTTGAGATATCATATCACTTATTCTTCAGTGGTTTCTTGGCTTCATGGAGTTGATAAATTTCCCAAATCTTTGCAAGCTGAATTACTTCCTCTGTATGACCTAAAAGTCCTTGTCTAAAGAGAAAAGATTCCTTATACAAATAATGCAGATAAGGAACAGAATGTTCATGGAAGCTGTGAAACAGTGTGTCTGAATACATGATCCATAGACCACCTGCGCCAGATAACCTACGGTACTTGTGAAAACTTAGATGCTACGCCTTCACCCCAGCACTACTGAATCAGACTCTCTGGGGAAGAAGAAGGAGGAAGGGTAGAAAAGCTGTCTAGTACCCCCTTGGTAGGAAGGTGGGAAGAGAGTCAGGAAATATCTGTACATGATGAAGTTCCAGCCAGGTAGGATATTATCCAAGGTAGACTAACTGGAGATGCAGGACCATCCTTGAGACCACTAAAAGTCAAAGTAGCGACGCTGCATTTCGTCTTTAAATTGCAAAAAACAAACAACAAAAACAGGAGCAGGGCTGAAAGCAAGAGACTAAGCCAAAGGGTCAGGAACTTCAAAGATTCTTTCATCAGTCAAGAACAGGAGCAGGTTGAAGGCCTGGATAAACACTGATAACAGAAAGAGGCTTTTTTTTTTTTTTTTTTAAGATTTTTATTTATTTATTTGTCAGAGAGAGAGAGAGCACAAGCAGGGGGAGCGGCAGACAAAGGGAGAAGCAGGCTCCCCACTGAGCAGGGAGCCCGATATGGAACTCGATCCCAGGACCCTGGGATCATGACCTGGGCCGAAGGCAGACGCTTAACCGACTGAGCCACCCAGGTGTCCCCAGAAAGAGGCTTTTAAAATTTTTTCCAGAAAGGGGCTTCTTATCTGCCATGTAGGTGTGATTCATGGATGGGTCTGCCTAACCGAAAGGTTTTTCTTCAATTGTTGCACACCCAGGAGGAACACTGTCCTGGTCCACCATTTCCCCTGCTATCACCTTCCATGACTCTAACTCAAATTTGCTGAGATTGACAGAGCTGCCAGAGGAGACAGCCCGGCTGTCTGGTATGTGTAGTTAAAAATAATCTTTAGAGTTTTCTAAGCTGGCTTCTGAATATCTATGGCTCTAATTGATGGGTGATCTTCATGCTGTTATATGAATTTGAAAACTATTGTTTCCAGAATGCATTGTTGCCCTGACTGCTGTCTGCCAAGCCTCCCCATCTTGTCCCTGTCACATGCTGGCCCCAGCCCCACATAATCTGTCACCTCTGGGGTCACAACCTGTGCTTTGATCCACTGGGTTCCAAGTCTTCTCTGGCTTACCAAAAGATACCTAAAAAGCAGCTTGAACTTAAAAGAATAACAAAGGGGCTTTACCACGGCTTTTTGTTTTATTTATTTCTTCTCTGGGATTTCTCTGTTTCAACCACCTCAGGGGGCAGGTACAACAAAATGACAGAAATGAAAACACTGAGCCACATTAAAATGCTCTACCAGCAACTGCCAAATCCTAAGCATTTGGAGAATAAGCTGATGGAAAGTACAGCTGTCCCTCTACTAGCAACAGGGTGTGTAGGCTCAGATTGATGGTTTTGGACTTAAGCCCAGGAGTTTAATGATAATGATAATGATGATGATAATAATTATTATAATAATAACTAACATTTATTGAGTGCTTTCTACGTGCCAGACACAGTACCACACATTGTGTGTACATATCTGTATCTACATCTGTCTATATCAAAAAATTTCATTTAATTCTTACTAGAGTCGTCCTATGATGTAGGTAATACTATCACCTCCATTTTACAGAGGAGGAAACTGAGGCACTGAAAGTTTCAATAGCTTGAACAGAAACGCAACTCACTAGTTTAATCCAAGAAGGAGATTTGTTGGCTCATATAACTCAGAAATATGGGGTGGAATGGAGTGGGGTTAGAGATAGTTTCAGGCACATCTGGATTCAGGGGCTCAAATGATGTCTCTGAGGGGCTTTGTGACTTGCTCTTTGTCAGTCTCTCAGCTCTGCTTCCCTGTCTATATTGACCTCATTTTTTGCTGTTACAGCTGGGCTTCTAGATGACCACAGGCAATTCCAAGCTTACATACATCCAGAACCCCTGAGGCTATGCTTGTGAGTAGGCAAAGAACTGATGAACTTAGGAGGACTTGACCTTTTGATTTTTCTTCTCATAGCTGCCAGACCCACAAATCCCACCATGTCATTCCCTTCCTTAACACTCATCCTTGCCCCTCCATTGTCACCTACAGGATTAGGTCACATCTCCTTAGCATAACACTAGGGCCCCCCATGATCTGCTTCTTGTGTTTCACCTCCCATGACCCTCCCTCAGACACCTTGTGTTCCTGGTAGGCCACAGTACTAACACCTCCTGGATGTTCTTTCACACCTTCCTGCCTTTGTTGCTGCTGTTTCCTTGGCCTGCAGTACCCTATCCTCACTTCTGATTCCTCCTGGAAAATGCTTATTCATCCTTAAAGATTCAATAGCCTAGCTCCAAACAGCAGACTCTATGACTGGGCGGGGACTTCCACTCCTGGTTCAGGCTCTTCCCCTTAGCATCATCCACCAGGACTTCAGGCAGACCACAATAGATTCACCACCAAGAGAAACCACTCCATGAATTGAACCATGCCCAGGTTACTGACAATGACTGTTAGGGAAACTTGTGGGTTCCTGAGGCCCAGCCACAGTGGGGAGGGTGAGCAAGTGATATGGCCAGGATAATAATAACCATAAGGACCACAAAACCTGTGGTTCCGAATTTCCACGGTAAAATCCTGAGTTCGCCCACCTTCTTTCTCCTCCTAAAAGCCTTCCTCTTCCTCTTTTCCTCTACCACCATCTTGCCCCAGCCCCAGCTGCAGGAGAGTCCCTGAAGGGCTTACTGGCTATCTTCACTACAGAGATGTGAGGACCTATGCAGAGAACCCTGGCTGAGAGGCAAAAGTCAGAGACTGAGTTCCAAGAACCCAGGAACTGGGGCAACCAGCCCAGAGTCAGTCATTCTTTTTCTTTCACTGAATTGGTCAGTGTTTTGAGGCCAGTGTAAGAATAATAATCCTTTGCACTTTCAAAATGCTTTTACATCTGGGGGCACCTGAGTGGCTCAGTTAGTTAAGCGTCTGCCTTCAGTCCAGGTCATGATCTCAGGGTCCTGGGATCAAGCCCCATATCGGGCTCCCTGCTCAGCAGGGAATCTGTTTCTCCCTCTGCCACCCCCCGGCTTGTGTGCATTCTCTCTCTCTCTCTCTCTCAAATAAATAAAATCTTTGAAAGAAAACATTTATTTTTTTTAAAGTCCTTTTACATCCATTATTCCAAGAGGTATGTGGGGTATACCCATCTTACAGATGAAGAAGCTATGTCTCAAGAGGGTAAGCGATTGCCCAAAGGCCACTCAGCTAATTGTAAAGGATCCAGGACCAGAAGCTGGTCTCCCCTTTGGGACCTGGACACCTCTGTTAGTTGCCATCACCAATGGTTTCCTAGCAAGCGTGATTCCCAGTCTCTCCGTGGAGGACAGGGGAACTGAGATTCAGAATACAGTTTCCCAAATGTCAACATCTTAGCTTTAACAAATTTATTTGAAAACACATTTCTTCAAAATGATTTATTCCTAAACAAACAGTTAAAGCAGGGTGGGGGGTGAGGCAGTTGTCAAAGAATGAATTGAACAGTCGGGATAACAGACAGGTTAAGGGGAATAATTAGAGGTAATTAGAGGTTTTTTTTCTTGTTATTCAACAGCTTCTTTTTCAGGCCTGTCAATCACTGTTTATCACACTTGAACCAAAACAATGATTTTTTTTTTTCTTCTCTGAGGCCAGGAGGACCTACTGGAGAGATAGTCGCTAACACTGAAGTAAGACCAGCATGACATACAGGCTGG
Source organism: Leptonychotes weddellii (assembly GCF_054177405.1). Classification (NCBI taxonomy): domain Eukaryota; kingdom Metazoa; phylum Chordata; class Mammalia; order Carnivora; family Phocidae; genus Leptonychotes; species Leptonychotes weddellii. Next base: position 36,108,967 of record NC_138383.1, read on the forward strand.
AGCTAGGGTGGCTTAAAAGTGTTTACGGCAGCATGGAAACCAAGATGCCCTTGCCAACGGGAATAGCCCATACCAGTAGCTAATGATACACCTGGCAAAAAGGGGAAGCAGATGTTTTCCAAGCTCCTACTATGGGCTGGCATTCTTTACTTTAACTTATCAACAACCCTGCCAAGCAGACACTCTTACTTCCATTTCATAGATGAAGATGCTAAGGCTCAGAGATGTTAAAAAGCACATATGAAAAATAAAATGCACAGGCTAAATGCAACAAGATTCAATATTAAACAGAACTGCATCATGGGTCCAGAAGAAATGTCCATTTTTACAACCAAGATGAGTATAAAGATCCCAGTGCAGGCTGTGGTTCAAGGAAGTTCCTGTCCTCCTGGGACCCCGGGGACTAAGGCAGAGCAATCAACCTGATTCTAGATAAGGCATGAAACAGAGGAAGAGCAACTACTTAACTCAGGGGGCAGAGGGCTGGCGAGGGGGCTCAGTCCTGGCAGAACAGATACTTAACCTGGTTAGTGGCACAAGCACATTCCAAACCCCACCCGGTGAAGTCCTGGGCTTTGGCTGGAGTTCAGACATAGACCCACCTTGGAAAGAATAAGCATGATAGGGAAAGAGAATGGAAAGTGTCAAGGGAACACAGAGGTGAGACTCTGACCCAGAAGGAGAAGAGAAGACTTCCTAGAGGAAGGGACAATTCAGTTGAGTGGTAGCCATGTAAGTGAAAGTGGGAAAGAGGAAAAGAGAAGAAAATTCCCAGCTTCCCAGCAGAAAAGACAATAAGCAAAGACACACATGTCGGAAACTCAAGAAGTGGGGAGAAAACTATGGTTGGATGTAATGTGAGTGTTAAACTTGAAGCAAGAAGTGGCCATTAATAAGGCAATAGCTAATAATAGCTAACTTCTATTGAATGCTTACCCATCTGCCAGATACTTCTAAGAGCTTTACATATATTATTCATTCATTCATTCCATATATATTTATTGATGGAGCTGGCCACATGATGTGTGAGGCTCAGTACAGTGTGAAAATGTGGAAGCCCTTGTTCAAAAGCAAGAAAAACTTTTTACTTTCTTCTGCAGTCTCTCTCTCTCCATTAGTCATGGTACTTTTTATTTGCCATTTAAAGGTGCCTTCTTGGCACAGTGGGCAGCGCGTCAGTCTCATATTTGCCATTTAATATTGCATTCCTGGAGCACAGAGATACTGGCAGGGCAAGTAGAAGACATCACAAGTGCCCAGTGCCCTGCCCTGCGACTTGAACCATGGGCACACATATGCCTGACTCTGATCTTCCCTGTGCCCATACTGAAGTCTCCTCGGGGATAGAGTGGCAGCAGTTGCTGGGTAAGGGCAGAGGAGCAGGTAGGCGAGAACCCATCCCAAGGAGGTGGGGAGCAATAGGGGCAGGACCATATGTGAACTGAGGCTCCAAATCCTGGGGTGTGCTCCATTGTTCCATTATACTTCTCTTTTATTTTATTTTATTTTTTATTTTTTTTAAAGATTTTTATTTATTTATTTGAGAGAGAGAGAATGAGAGAGCACATGGAGGGGGGAGGGTCAGAGGGAGAAGCAGGCTCCCCACCGAGCAGGGAGCCCGATGTGGGACTCAATCCCGGGACTCCAGGAACATGACCTGAGCCGAAGGCAGTCGCTTAACCAACTGAGCCACCCAGGCGCCCCTATACTTCTCTTTTAAACTCAGATTCAAAGACAAAATTATTACGAATTTCAAGATGGTGACCACAGGGCATTAACCTCAAAAAATGGAAGTCCGCATTCTGCTAGTGGCCCCTGTGCAAGCAGCTCCAGTTGTGTGCCGAGGAAGCTGTTCCTGGAGTCCTGCCATGTGTGGGCTTCTGTTCTTGACTGTAGGAAAAGCCATTGAACGAAGCAAACCGGTAACAATCTCACACTCTGGCAGCTTACATGCAAGTGGGGGTAACAAGCCAACAAAACAAATGAGGCAAATTGGTGGGGATAAGTAAAATGGAGGAAAGCAATGTAGGAAGAAGGCATAACGGTGCTAGGAAAAGTGCAGTTTTTAAAAGGGAGGTCAGGCACAGGCTCATTAAGAAGGTAACTTTTGAGCAAAAATTTGAAGGAAGTAAGAGAGTGAGGTAAGAGCGTAAGAAGAAGACTTGCAAGCAAACAAAACAGCAAATACAAAGGCCTTAAAGCAAGAGTGTTCTTGGCTTATTCAAGGAAGCCAGTGTGGTTAGAACTGGGCAAGTGAGGGGAAGCTGGTAGGAGAAGAGATCAGAGAAGAAGTAAGGAGTGCAGACCACGCAGGTCCTTATAGACCATAGTAAAGAACTGGCTTTGACTTTGAGTATGATGGGAACTTTTAGAGAGTTTTAAAGAGAGAAGTGATATGATCTAATGTATTCTAAAAGGATTGCTCTGGCTTGTATGTGAAGAAGAGATGACCGAATTGACTTGGTCTCAAATATTGAATGGTAGCAATGCAAGTGAAAGTGGATGATAAGGACTAGGAAGACAGCATGAACCAGAGACTATTGCAATAATCCAGGTGAGAGATGATGGTGTCTTGGGCCAGAGGGATAGCACTGAAGGGCGTAAGAAATGACTGGATCTTGGATATATTTTGAAAGGAAAATCAACACATTTCCTCACAAATTAGATATGGGATATGAGAGAAAAGGAGGACTCAAAAATTATTCCAAGAATTTTGGCCAGAGCAATTGAAAGGGTGCTGCCATCAACTAAGATGGGGAAGAATTTGGATGAAGCTGGTATTAGGGAGAACAGTGTTTTGAGAAGGAGAAATTTATCCTCAACGTTAAATGCTGCTGATGGATCATTATGAGGAATGAGAAATGACCTTTGAATTTATCAACATAGAGTTCATTGGTGACCTCAACAATAGTAGATTCAATGGTGTGTTTGGGGGTGGGTGGGTGTGAAATCCTTATTAGAGTAGGTTTAGAAGAGAATGGGAGTGGACCAACTCATTATTTTGAAAATTAGTTTAAAAAGGGGGGAGATATTGATGAATCAATATTTATCTTCTTTTTCCTCAGAATGACCAAATAGTTGATGAGAAGAAGTTTCTTCTTATAGAAGTATTCAGCTAGCAAATAAGGAAGGAAAAATAGAATATCATTATTTTGCAGACTCTGATGAATAAATGGATCTTAACAATGCTCACTGTTGGCATTATAAAAAGACATGTACTCCTGAATAAAAAGGAACCTGAATGTGATTAAGCCTCTAAATCTAACTATCAATTTACAAAAACCATAGGAAGAGAGGAACCCATTTAGCAACACCACAGGAAGGCAATCAGGAAAATCCAGTCTATGGAAATCTCTACAGGAAAAATGGCTAGTTTCTTTAACAAAAACATTTCAAAAATGAAAAAAAAAAAAGAGATGGAGGGAGAAACTTATATATTAAAAGAGATTTAAGGGCAAATCAGTGAATTACAGTGAATGACCCTTATTTAGATCTTAACTCAAACAAACTGGGAGGAAAAAGCTTGACATTTGAAATAATTGAACATTTGAATAGTGGTTGGATATTTGATTTATTAAGTAATTGCTGTTTTTTTTTTGGATGGATATAGTATTGAGGTTTTTGGTAAAGAGTTTCTATCTTTTAGAGGTACATAATGAAATATCTACAGATGAAATTATATGTCTAGGATTTGCTGCAAAGTAATCTAGGAGAAGGGGTGGGAGATAAAACAACATTTGCCATAAATTAATAATTATTGAAAATTGGGTGATGGGCACATGGGAATATATTAAACCATTTTCTTTTCTGTGTATGTTTGGAATTTTGTACAAAAAATGTTTGTAAAAAATAGAAATCTAAAGGAAAGAAAGAAATTGGAGACTGTGGATATAGACACTTCTTTCAAGGAGTTTTGCTGTAAAGGAGACTAGAGAAATAAGGCAATGACTGGTACTATTTTACTGAATCCTCAATAACAACTTTTTGAACTAGGTGCCATTATTATCATTCCCATTTTACAGACACAGAAACTAACGTATGGGAAAGTTAAGTAACTTGTGCTGGGATGCATAGTAAATGGCAGAGTTGGGATTCAGTAGTCTGGCTCCAGAGCTTTCAGTCTTTTTTTTTTTTTTTTTAAGATTTTATTTATTTATTTGACAGAGAGAGACACAGAGAAAGAGGGAACACAAGCAGGGGGAGTGGGAGAGGAAGAAGCAGGCTTCCCGAGGAGCAGAGAACCCGATGTGGGGCTCGATCCCAGGACCCTGGGACCACGACCTGAGCCGAAGGCAGACACTTAACGACTGAGCCACCCAGGTGCCCCCAGAGCTTTCAGGCTTAACCACTATGCTCACTACATTAAATGTAGGGGAATAACATAATCAGTTTTGCATTTTTTATTATTTTGAGATATTAGTGGGGGACAAAACTGGAGACAAGGAAACCAGTTCAGAAGTTCCTGCGATAGTCTCGGCAAGAGATGATGATGACCTGAACCAGGGCAGGCAGTGGCAGCAAAATGAGAGAAATGGAAGAATTGCAAAGATAAAGAAATAATAGCAAAGAATTGCAAAGTAATGCCCATCAGTAGATTTTGGTACGGTTAGGAGAACAAGTGTGAGGAAGGCATATATATGGATCTCAGATTTGCAGCTTGGTTCAGTGAAATAGCTGAGACAGAGAAAATGAGGAAAAGTAGGGTGAGGTGAGGAATTAGTTCATTTGGGACATATTAAATGCTCCGGTGCTCTCTATGCAGGAAAGGATATCAGAATTGAGATCACCTCCATTTATTGGCAGAGTTGTTCTTACTTGTTAGTAACTACAAGTGATGGGTTTCTAGTTGAGGAAGAAGATGAGCATTATTTTCACCAAATGTCTCTATCAGAAAGAAAAGAGGCAATGGAGTTAGCATGGTGCCTTCAGATTCTGGCCTGAATACCTGCCTCCTAAGTTTGATTTCCCAGGGTCACCCTCTTTTCCATGTAATAGGCATGGTTCCACTTAGGTCTTGACGTCAGCTCCAGGTAAGTGTCAGCTGGTAAAAGGATACAAGCTTGGAAGTGAGACAAATTTCATATGCAGAGGCTGGATTTCAAGGAGGGGGACACACCACTTATTAGCTGTGTGACACTGGGTAAATTTACTTAACTTTTCTGAGTCTTGGTTTCCCCAGTTGAAAATGAGAGTAATGATAATTGTGTCTTAAAGGTAAAATGAGTGATTGGAAGTAAAGAACCTACCAGGGGCAATTAGGTGCTCAACAAATATCAGTTCCATTCCCCTTCCCCTTTGTGAGATTCTTGGGATGTGATATCCCCCAAGCCCTTTGTTGTATTTATGGGTCAATTTCTACATTTGGGCAGAGCAAGGGCATCAGGCTTTGACAGCTTTACCTGATCCAGTTGCATTCCATCCTGATCTAGAAATACACCCACTCCCATCTGGGGTGCATAAATTCACTAGGTAAGGCTCTCCTAGGACTGCAAGATTGTCCCATACACTGCTTCTGCCTGTGGCTTCACAGTGGGTTCCCTGCGGGGGGTATCAGCACCAAAGGCATGGACAGCTCCTTCCCCAGGATTTCCTTACTCTAATTCCGGAACCTGGCCTCTGCCCATGGTTCTGATCAGGATTTCCCTACCTTCTTGCCCTCTTGCCATGGCTTTAAGCACTCAAGTTAGAGTCCATAGGTTCGGCATTTAGTAACATCAGAAAGTACCTGGTTCCAAACAAACCAGATTAAACAATGTCTTTTAAAAATTGCTCAGATAGGGGCGCCTGGGTGGCTCAGTTGGTTAAGCGACTGTCTTTGGCTCAGATCATGATCCTGGAGTCCCGGGATCGAGTCCCGCATTGGGCTCCCTGCTCGGCGGGGAGTCTGCTTCTCCCTCTGACCCTCCTCCCTCTCATTCTCCCTGTCTCAAATAAATAAATAAAAAATCTTTTAAAAAAAATTGCTCAGATAGATAAACTTCCTAAACCTGTACCACTGTCCAGCTGTTTAGGAAATGTTGCATAGTTATCTACTGAGGCTGATTCTGACATAAAGCTTACGTTTTGCAAACAGTATAACTTTTAAAAGTATTTTAATGAGCCCCTACTGGGTTGAAATTGATGTCTTTTATAGTTGCATTTTCTGTGGCTTTGTTTTCCATGTCTTAAGGAAATACTTGTATAGTTGCCTTAGCTTTTCACAAATTATCAAGGGATTAAGGGCACATCTGGGGGACTTGGTCTTCTAGACTTACAGTGAGAGTACACAGTTTAAATAATTCTTTTCTCTTCTCCCCCAGAGACAGGCATGGACTACGGAAAGAAAAAAATAGTAACTGTTGCCATAGGGAATAGTTTTGTTTTGTTTAAGGGAACTAAACTGAATGATACATACATTAACAGAGAGTAGATACTTAAATGTTGACATATAAAGCTAAAATGTTAAATGCTGCATGTTGTCTTCAGGCCTCCTTAAGTTGAAGTCTTTCATCTCTTCATCTGAGTCCTGGGCTGATATCAGCACTCTGGTATCAGGGTGCCTGGAGGAAGAGGCCTGATAAAGACTTCCTAAGAGTACTCAAATGACCCCACTTCTGGAAGGTGAGCCCACATTTACTGCATAACTACTGTGTACCCATGTCTCAGTCAGATGCTTTGTGCATGTTATCTCAACAAGTCCTTACAGCAACTCTTAGAGGTAAGTGTTAGAACCCCATTTCACTGATGTGGATGGAACTTAAGGCTTGAGGATGGGTCATAACTTATTCAAGACCAGACTGTTTGCAAATGGCAAAGGCAAGATTCAAACAGTTCAGTCTTAACACCAGACTATACTACCTACCTATGGCTTTAGAGACTCCAATAAGGCAAAAGGCTCTATTAACATAATAGGGGCTGAGTGTGGGGCACAGAGTTGATGGTTGCATGATGAATGTGGGAGATTCAGGGGCATCCTTCACATCTGTGAGCCAGTGCCTTTCAAAAGTTTGTCTTAGAAGCACAAGCTGGTGCTAGGATGGCTGTATCAGAATCATTTCTACAGACAGATTCAGGAACCACTTCTCTTGGCAACCTTAAAAGCGCCAGGCTTTCCCCTTCTGCCTTTAGTTATAAAACACTATTCAGGAGACCCAGAGCCAAGGCACTGCAAAGAACTACAATTCCCATGGAAATGGTCACACAGTACTTAAAGATTTGTTAGGACAGTGGTTCTCAATCAGAAGGCAATGTGTCAAAACCAGGGACGTGTTCTTTTTTTCCCCAGATTTTATTTATTTATTTGAGAGAGAGAGTGAGTGAGAGAGAGCACACAAGCAGGGGCAGAGGGAGAGGAAGAGGGAGAAGCAGACTGAGCAGAGAGCCCAATGCGGGGCTCGATCCCAGGACCCTGGGATCATGACCTGAGCCGAAGGCAGACACTTAATGACTGAGCCACTTAGGCGCCCCCAGGGACATGTTCTTAACCCCAACATACTCCATTTGAGAGTTACTGCATATCCAATGAGCCTAGAAATGAACTTACTGGAAGGAAGAGATAACCATTTCCTCAGGGATTAATGTTAACCTCTTCTGCGCTATTACAGAGCAGTCACTACATTCTTCACCATCTGGTATGTCTTCCAGGAGGACTTCTAATTAATCTCCAGGGAATCTCCCAAGTGTCTCCCCCATTACAACTTGAGGGGGTTTGCACTTGGAGGTTCTCTTTGGGCTTTTCTACATAGGGGACTGATGCTTCCTCTTTTCATTTTTGAGTGTTCTTGGACACATTGGCTGCTGCCTGCACACTGAAGGAGGTCTGAGTTCAAATAGGTATAATAATGCATCTATGTGCTACGTGAGTAGGGGTAACTGAGGTGAACAGTCCAAAGGGAGATGCTGCTTCTCAGTACCAGTCAATCCTTGCTATATAGAAATGCAAGCTCAGTATTACCAGAGGTTCTGATTAAAAAAAAATAATAAGGCCAGAAATAGGGATTTCTAAATGTTGGTTCAAATTAAAATTTAAAAATATCATGTATGCAAACAAAAGATGTCTGTAGATCACATCTGGCCAATTTACAAACCAAACTCAGCAGAAGACAACCACTTCTTGATTTTTGGTGAGCTTGAGAGCAGGCTGCCACACATGGCCATGTCTGCCAAAGGAATCAATTCCATTTTGGAAGCTGCAATTCTAAAGCACTTAGTCACTGCCGTGTTGATTTGGCCATCTGTCAGGATGAAGCTCTTAGTGTGGCCTTTGGTTTTAGGGAGAGAAATTGAGGGAAAAGGGCTGGGACAGAGTCATTCTTATTACCACCAAACATGCTCTGGTAGATTGTGCTAAAGTATCTTACTGACATACTGATAGACTTAAAATTCCACTGCTAAAACCCACTCATATCTTACTGTTGTCCAGACCCAAAAAATCAAACAGCCAACTCAAAGCTGTTAGAATTCCAGCAGTTATACTGGTTCCTTTTCGTCTTGCACATATTCTCAATATCCCACGGAGAAGAATCACCTCCATTGACAAGCACCACCCTCTGCAGCTGGAACAATTTGAAGCTGGCATTACACTCTGCTTATCTTGCCAGCCCAGATGCCAAGTGAGTTGGGGTATTTGACCATTTGTAAAGAATATTTAACCTGCTTCTTTACCTTCTATCATCACAAAATGACTGTGAATTCATTCATTTTCCTTCACTTTCTAAAACCCTTTAATCAATCTTTTCTGTCACAAAGAAGTAGTGGTGGTTGGGGGGGCGTCCGTCATCAGAGGAAAAATATCCCGCTTCCCTTACAACTCCCACTTCCACCAGTCCTCTTCTTTCCCACTCTCTGGTGGGTGAGAACTCTGGTGGATAAATGCTTTTCCTGAGAAAGAAAGCCTCAACTAGGTGGGTGGTTCTGAAACAAAAATAGTGGCAAAGACCTGGCTGATGGAGAAGTATCCAAGGAAGTTTTGTGGGATCTTCCTGTCTCTTCAAAAGCAGCTGAGCTCTGGAATCACAGCTTAAAGGTGTAGTTCCTTTGATAAAAGGGTCTGTGTGTCTCAAGTTCCCAGCCACAATCTGTGGCTCCCTTGAAATATATGAGAGTTCTCACAAAGATGGGAAAGAAAGAAAAAGACTTTCAGAATCACCTCTGGAGCCTATCCAAAATATTTATTTTTGTCCTCTCAATCCACTCCAACCCTCTGGTCTACCAGAGTTGTCAATAGATAGAATGTCAATCATGCCAAGTTCAGAAAATCTCCCTAAGTGATTTTTATTCACTTCCCTTTCCACTCCCACAATATCCTCACCTCTGGACTTAATTGAAAACCATTAAACTGGGCACCTGGGTGGCTCAGTCATTAAGCGTCTGCCTTCGGCTCAGGTCATGATCCCGGGGTCCTGGGATCGGGCCCTGCATCGTGCTCCCTGCTCAGTGGGAAGCCTGCTTCTCCCTCTCCCCCACTTGAGTTCCCTCTCTCGCTGTGTCTCTCTCTGTCAAATAAATAAGATCTTTAAAAAAGAGGAAAAAAAAAAGAAAACCATTAAACTGAGAATTACCCAGCCACTTGGGTTACTTTGAGAGTATTGTGGCTACACAGAGTCTATAAATGAGGTGTCCATTAACACACACACACTAACACACACACACAACTTGGACCCTAAATAAGATAATGGATGGGATTAGACATATGCATAATCACCCGAAGAGACAGGGGCGACTCCTTTGCATAACTAAAGATATTAACAAGACTAAAGAATGTGTCAAAGTGAGTAGGTGGGTAGTGCAGAGGTAAGAGAAAGTTGGTCAGTCAAGAGAACACAGACAGAAGAAAGTTGCTGAAGCAAGGGGTTGGTAGTGCCCATCTCCAAGGGAGCCTCAGCAATCAGACTTGGAGCATCATGGACCATTGGTAAAACCACCTCTGCCATGAGAAGAATAGATCAGGCCACCCAAGGCTGGTAACAGTAGGCATCCATCAATCTATTATCCCTGGGGCTAATTCCTTGTTCCTTCAAGCAACCTTCTGACCGCCTCTCTTGTAGGGAGAGAAAGTGCTGGTCTATATTTCTGGTACCTGAGGCAGTGGTCTTTCATGGATCATGGTCTTTTGATGGATCATGATTTGGCATCCCATGAAGCTTGATCCTAATGCCCTGCCTGACATGGCTCAAGCTGCCTCTTCAACCTAATCTAAAACCACTAAAGGTGGCACAATATGACTTCCTTTTTAAAAGGACTATTCTCTTTTTAAAAAAAAGTGAAATTGGCATAACATAAAATGAGCTGTTTTAAAGTGAATAATTGTCATGTAGTATATTCACAATGTTGTACAACCACCATCTCTATCTTCTGAAACATTTTTATCACCCCAAAAGGAAACCCTGCACCCATTAAGCAGTTGTTACCTCTTCTCCCTTCCCTCGGCCCCTGGCAACCACAACCTTCACTCAGTCTCTATGTTTTACCCATTCTGAGTATTTTATATAAATGAAATCATGCAGGGCACCCAACTGGCTCAGTTGGTTCAGGATGCAACTCTTGATCTCAGAGTCATGAGTTCAGGGCCCACATTGGGCATGCAGCCTACTTAAAATAAATACACAAATAAATGAAATTGTACCCTATATGAGCTCTGTGTCTGGCTTCTTTCATTTGGCATAATGTTTTCAGGGTTTATTCACATTATAGCATATATCAGTACTTCATCCATTTTTATGGATGAGTAATATTACATTCCACGTATGTGCCACCATTTGTTTATCCACTTACTCACTGATGGAAATTTGGGTTGTTTCCACCTTTTGGCTACTGTGAATATACCCCTACGAACATTTATGTATATGTATTTATTTGAGTACTAGTTTTCAATTTGTTTGTGTATATACCTAGCAGTGGAATTTCTGGGTCAAATAATTCTATGTTTAACTTTTTGAGGAACTACCAAACTGCTTGCAACAGTGGCTGAACGATTTTACATTTCCATCAGCAATGTAAGAGGGTTCCAATTTTTCCACATCCTTGTCAACACTTGTTATTATCTGTCTTTTTCATTATAGCCATCCTAGCAGGTGTGAAGTGGTACCTATTGTGGTTTTGATTTGCATTTCCCTAATGACTAATGCTGTTGAGCATCTACTCATGTGTTTGCTAGCCATTTGTATATCTTCTTTGAAGAAATATCAACCTATTGCATAACTTAACAAATACCAAGAAAGATAAGAAAAAGAAAGACTCAGTACTTCTCAATAATAATAGCTATTACAGGGGCGCCTGGGTGGCTCAGATGGTTAAACGTCTGCCTTCGGCTCAGGTCATGATCCCAGGGTCCTGGGATCGAGTCCCACATCAGGCTCCCTGCTCCTTGGGAGCCTGCTTCTCCCTCTGCCTCTCTCTCTCTCTCTCTGTCTCTCATGAATAAATAAATAAAATCTTTAAAAAAAAATAATAATAGCTATTATTTATTGAGTGCAAACTATCCACCTGGTATGGGGTAAAAGGCTTTACATCACCTCATCTAATGCTCACAAGCAAATGTAACATCATAAGGCCTGAAGCATTGTTTTTTCAGTGCTAGGGTCACATGCTTTGGAATGTAAGCTTGTGCATATAGCCAAAGGGAACCTCTGAGATGGGTACATTAATTTATTTAAGTGAATATATCTCAATGTCATTCTTGTTTTTGTTTTGTTTTTTTAAAAAGGGTGCTGACTTGTGCCAGCATAAATAAAGCCTTAGAGAATCATGCAGTTGGGTAAATGAGTACCTGCAAGTTAAAAAAATCTACCAGGCAATAAAATATACTAAGCCCTACCATAGACATACTGGTGAGGGTAAAACACAAGACAGAGGATATGGGCTTAGCTAGGCGGAGTTGGAACTCAAATGGGGATGGGTCATCAGCAAGCCCCGGAAATCTGCCCATTGGTAGCCTCTCTCTCCCACTACTAATCTCAGGGGTTCACACAAGACCCTGTACAACTAAGTATGGTTTGTAAAGGCTTCTAAATAGCACCCTCCTAAAAAATTCCAAAAGCCAACCCACAGTGATCTCTTATAGAGGGGGCTCCAAAGTGGGTGCTGTTCTGAGGTGAAGGGCCTTGCTAAGGAAGGCAAGAAGCTATGTCAAAAGGACATCCTGAGTTTGGGCTGTGCTTGGTGACTTGCTCTCAAAGAGTCTGGTATGGAAGGAGGGGTGTAAGGAGTAACTTTACAATGGGAAATCTGGCAAACACAACCTCAGCCAGGTGATTGGTCAACATCAACAGTGATATGTCATGTGATACCATGTGCCCTTGATATGATATGATGAGAATGGCACTTTACCTCAATGGCACCTTTTTCCTACCAAAACCCCATAGCCCCAGTTTAACACTGAGAAAAATACCAAACGGAAACTGAAGGACATTCTACAAAACAACTTACCAGCACCCCTCAAAACATTCAAGATCATCAAGAACAAGAAAAGTCTGAGAAACTGTCACAGACCAGAGGAAGCTAATGAGTAAACATTTTCTTTTAATGGCAATTGTTCTGTTTCAAGTGTTTACACATCTTTAGTGAGAGGCACTGTAATGTAGTGGTTAAGAGTAAGAGCTATAGCATTAGCTGGGCCTGGGGCTGAATACCAGTTCCCTCTACTTATTAACTATAAGAACTTGGTTAACTTAAACTCTTTGAGCCTCAGTTTACCCATCTGAAAAGAGAAATAAAAGAATAATACCAACCTCATAGAATTGTCATGATGCTCAAATTAGTAAAGGCTTGTGACATGCTTGGTATCAGGTCTGGCATACAGTAAACAATAATATGACTTATTGAATTCATCTTTATTTATTTTAGTAAATGGTATGATATAGGGATTTAACTTTTTTTTTCACTTCACATTTTTAATCAATTTGTCCCAGCATCTTCTGAATGATCCACCATTTCCTAATTGATCAGAAAATGTCACCTTCATTGAATAGTACTTATACATACTTTTAATTATTAGGGGCTTTCTATTCTGTTTCATTGATTTGCCTGTTTATTCTTGCACAATTAGCACACTACTTTACTTTGTAGCCTTGTATAGGTTTGTAACAAGTTTCACAAATACAAGTAGTACAAGTACTCCCATGGTATCATTCTTCATAATTTTATGTTCATTTTTATTCAAAATTTATTGAACAATTTCCTTGTGGAGCACTTTCATAAGCTTAGTGAAAGGGGCACTGGAATTAGAGCAGGGTCCCTGCAATGAGGGCTGTGTGTGTGTGTGTGTAGAGAGAGAGAGAGAAATTGATTCTTCCATTAACCATTCAAAAACATTTCATCAGTGTTATTCTCACACCAGGCACCATGTTTGGTTTTGGAAATACAGGCTGAATAAGACATGGACTCAGCTCTCAAGGAGCCTTCAGTGTAGGGGCAGAAACAAGCAAACTTATGATTCTTAGTACTGAATGGTTTTAGAGATGCTATGGGAGCACAGAAGTGTGTCATCTTAATGAAGAAGCAACATCTGATAGGACTTTTGAAAGATTAAACTGTGATGGTAAAGCAGAGGGAAAGTGAGGGTGGGGAGAGTGCGCTGGGGGAGGGCTTTCTAGTGAAGGGCAACAGAATGAGTGAAGGTATGTCAGTTTGTGGAAAAGGACAACCGGCTCAATATGGCTGGAGGGGATGAGGAAGGCGGGGGGTGGGGGGCGTGTGGAGATGGACTGGAATGCACATGTACAAACACATAAAATAACTCCAGGATATTTAAAGGGCAACTTCACTGCCTAAGTTCTAGCTGATGTCCTTTCTTCTCCCCGAAGCTTTTCAGCACGTTCCATTCTACCGAGATCTTGTCAATCCAGATCACTGAGGAAGAATTATGTGATATTTTGTGACATCTCTGTTCATTTTTATTTAATTTCCACTCCTGTGCCTTGAAGGCAGCTTCTAAATATATTTACTTATCAGACATTCCTCTAGAAATTGGGATATAGCAGTGAACAAAACAAAATCCCTGCCTTCATGGAGTTTATAGTTTTAGTAGAGGGAGACAGATAATAAATAAAGAAGTAAATATGTAGTTTGTTGGATGGCAATAAAGGATGCTTTGGAGGAAAATAAGTCAGGACAAGAGGGATAAGCATGTCTTTGTGGTACTTACTACATTGTATCATAATTATCTGTGCCTCCCTCTTCCCCACTAGATAGGGAATTTTTTTTAAGATTTTTAAAATTTATTTGAGGGGTGGGAGAGGGAGAAGGAGAGAGAGTCTTAAGCAGACTCTGCACTGAGTGTAGAGCCCAACAGGGGGCTTGATCTCACGACCCCAAGATCATTCCCTGAGCCAAAACCAAGAGTCAACCACTCAACCGACTGCACCAAATTCCAGATAGAGAATTTTTTGAGGGCATAGATTTGATTTTATTAATCCCTGTAACTTACTGGTCCAATACTTGGAATACTTGGAATAGAGCATGTGTTTCATAAAAATAGAGGAGCAGTGTAGGTTAAACCTGGCTGAGACTGCCTTATTCAAATACAATCCCTGTCACGTATTATGCCTTTGGGTAAGGTACTTAGTTCTCTGTGTTTGAGTTTCCTTGTCTTAAAAATGGAAATAATGGCAGCACCCTCCTCAGGGCTGTCGGGAAGATTAGATAGAGTAATATATTAAAACACTTAAAATAGGGGCGCCTGGGTGGCTCAGTTGGTTAAGTGACTGCCTTCAGCTCAGGTCATGATCCTGGAGTCCCAGGATCGAGTCCTGCATCGGGCTCCCTGCTCGGCAGGGAGTCTGCTTCTCCCTCTGACCCTCCCCCCTCTCCTGCTCTCTCTCTCTCATTCTCTCTCTCAAATAAATAAATAAAATCTTTAAAAAAAAAAAAACACTTAAAATAGTTCTCCTGCATAGGTAACCTGAATAAATAACTGTTATTATTAAAGAACATACTATGATCTGAATATATTCTAACAGTATGGATTTCAGGGCAATTAAAGTAATTTTTTGGTTGAAATATCTGCTCATGCTAGGATAGATCTTCAGGTGAATCTTCTGAATTTACAGCAGCCTATCCTTGCAGTCCAAATATGATCTGAGAAGTTTACCCAGAATATGGAGGTATGAGCAGCTGACTCGGACCTTGGCTGTCCTTTTGTGAACCTCAGACCCCACTTTGCATCCAGCATCTTGTCTGAGCTGAGCCTTTCTGCCTAGTTACTAGGTTTGGGAACATGGCGTTAAAAATACGATTATCCAGATTTATTTGGTGATAACATGTTCTGACAGTATTTAGCCTACAGGCCATGTACATTTCCATCATCTTTTCTCAGTAAAGAGATTGCCCGGAGCTATATCATGTGTCTAGAAATGTTGCCTTCTCAATTGTCAACAAAGTAAAAGGGAGTCATTTCTTAAATTTGTCTGGGACTCTAGTTTGCAAAGCACTCTCCTATCCATTATCATTCAATCCACAGGCAAACACTGCAGAGAGACAAGACAGGGTGACCATTTCCACTTAGCAGCTATGGAAACGGAGGCTTATAAGGTTAAGCCTCAGCCAAATTGGCTGAGCTTCTTCTCACTCATCATTCAGCCTCTAATGTCCTACACCAGGCTTCCCACAAATCCTGGGTTCCCTCCCAATATTCAACATGTGGATATGGGTCCTTTCTCTTGCTGTTTATCCATTTTTATATTTGTTTCAACTTGTCCTATATATCCCTCTGTTTAGAGCCACAATATTGACAATTAATACTTTTTTTAGGTCAGGTGAAGTTGACCTCAATCCACTAGAGCATCGCAGGCCCTCTCCATCCAGTCCCTTGCATTTCTGGGGCTGACACCCTCTAGTTGGAGGATGGACGCTAGAATTCTGAAATGTCTCTAAACAGGTTGATAGTTGCCCTAAGTAATAATGACAATAGACAATTTATTACCATAGCACAAATCTAAGCATATTGAGGTTATAGATTCTCTAATTCTCAGACCGGTAACATTTTTTTTATTGGTAGTATGTGGTAGATTAAGATAAGTTTGCTAACTTATTTTACCAAATAATGATAATGAATTACCATCATCATAAAATAACAATATAGGGACATTTTCGCACCAAAAAGATATGAGAGATAGAATCTCAGAATAAGGGACAATACATTTAGCTTCATGAAGAACTCACAAATCATCCTTATATTTCTTGTTCTACAGAGGTCTGTGTGAGACACTTCATCAGGCTCTTGCTCTGGGGCTGGCATTTGAAATCACTGCTCTGGGAGTTATAACATCATTTTTACACTTTTTGTCCTAGTATCCTTAACTTCTGCTGTGTTCAGAGCTGGAGAACTCCAGGCCTAAGAAGATGTGTCTATGAACTAACAATAAAGTTTCTCTGTACATCTGAACTGGAGCCAAGACTTATGAATCATTCTTTCTGAATATACTATTAAAAGCATTGAACGTGATATAATTAGGTATCATTTGGAACATTGCATTTGTTTTTGTAGTGGTTGGGATAACATGTTAATCCCAGGAAGTCTTAGTCTGGGAATAATTATGGAATCTGCAGTCAGCAGAGTTGGAAGTGCCTCATTGGATGTCACATGTTACTGTGACCCATGGAGTTGTCACCCGCTGATAAAATCTTGACCTTCCTATATAGCCAGTACCCATTAAAAAAAAACCTTATTGTGAAAATTGGGCAGGTATTATAAATGTCATTATAAAGTCAAAAGCATGTTACAAATAGAAAGCAAGGGATGGAAGGAGGGTAATAATATTTTTGAGTGTCTACTATGTGTCAGATACATGCAAGCAAACCAAATATCGTTCACAACAAGCCTGAAAATCTACTTAGTTATCCTTATTTAACAAGTGAGGAAATTGAGGTGGAAGATAGAGAACTTGAATAAGGTCACATAGCTATAAAATGGCAGAGTTCAAGCCTATTCAACTCCAAAACTATACTTTCTCTATCATAATGCTAAAGAAAACAGAACCAAGACCTAGAGTCCCAATACCCTTTAGCACAGTAAAATGTAAACACTAAAAATACTTGCAGGTTAAAACTAGAGGAGACTATCTCAAACTTGGCAAAAATCATCTATGAAAAACCAACCAATAACACAATACTTAATGCTGAAAGACTGAATGGTAGAACACTATTTCCTAAGATTGGGAACAAGGCAAAGAAGTTTGCTCTCATCATTTCTTTTTTTTTTTTAAGATTTTATTTATTTATTTGACAGAGAGAGAGACAGCAAGAGAGGGAACACAAGCAGGGGGAGTGGGAGAGGGAGAAGCAGTCTTCCCACAGAGCAGAGAGCCCTATGCGGGGCTCGATCCTAGGACCCTGGGATCATGACCTGAGCCGAAGGCAGACGCTTAACGACTGAGCCACCCAGGCGTCCCTGCTCTCATCATTTCTATTCAACAGTTCACTGGAGGTCCTAGACAGTGCAATAAGGCAAGAAAAAGAAATAAAAGGCTTAAATGTTGGAAAAGAAGAGATAAAACTTTTTATTTATAGAGTAATAAAATTAGAGAATCCTCAAGAATCTAGAAAAAAAAGCTACTAGAACTAATAAATGAATTTAGCAGAGCCACAGAATACAGTGTCACTATAAAAAAAAAATCTATTGTAGGGGTGCCCGGGTGGCTCAGTCGGTTAAGCGTCTGACCTTGGCTCGGGTCATGATCTCAGGGTCTTGAGATCAAGCCCTGCATTGGGCTCCTTGCTCAGCGGAGAGTCTGCTTGTCCCTCTCCTCTTCTTCTGCCCCTCCCCCTGCTTGTGCTATCTCTGTCTCTCTCTCAAATAAATAAATAAAATCTTTTAAAAATTAAAAATTAAAAAATCTATTGTATTTCTATATACCAGCAATGAAGCAGTGGAAAATGAAATGAAAAAACCAATACCATTTATAATAACATTAAAAATCTTGAAATACTTCCAGATAAATTTGACATAATATGTTCAAGACCTATACATTGAAAAATATAAAATATTGCTCAGGGAAATCAAAGAAAACCAAAACAAATGGAGAAATATACTGTATTTATAAGTTGGAAGACTCAATGTTGTTAAGACGTCGAGTCTTCTCAGATTGATCTGTGGACTCAGTGAAATACAAATTGCATATTTGTTGACGCCTTGTTTGTAAAAGCTAAAAAATGTAAGCAACTTTTTTTTTTTTAAGATTTTATTTATTTGACAGAGAGAGACACAGTGAGAGAGGGAACACAAGCAAGGCGAGTGGGAGAGGGAGAAGCAGGCTTCCCACAGAGCAGGAAGCCCGATGCAGGGCTCGATCCCAGGACCCTGGGACCATGACCTGAACCGAAGGTAGATGCTTAAGGACTGAGCCACCCAGGCACCCCAAAATGTAAGCAACTTAAATGGGAAATTATTTAATAAAGTAGGGCAGACCGTGTCAGCATTCTACCCACATAACCTGGGACTTGCCATAATCTCGGTATGCTGGCAGATTTCCAACTGCTAACACCTGCATATACTGACTAAGGACTTTCTCTGGCCACCAGAGCTCTCTCTGCCCAGGTACATGGCAAGCCATAAGTACTAGGGAGTTAATGCTTCTCTGAAGCAGCCCTCAACCAATGGTAGATGGGGAATTAATGGATAAATACTTCAGCTCTCTTTAGATAGAGGGGTTACACATTCATGTTTTATATTGGCTCTTGGAGTTCCCCAGCGCCCTTGAACTCTGGTTACCTACAGTGATGACTTCCTTAATGAAACACCTTTTACTGGCTTCCTTCCTCTTCCTTGTCTCACTTCCCTGCTTCCCTATTGGTATTTTCTGGAATCACTTCTCACTTGAAGTACTTGCACTTGAATTCTTGTCTCAGGATCTCCTTTCAAATTCAGCATTTTGGTTTTTTTTTTCTTTAAGATTTATTTATTTATTTGAGAGAAAGAGCATAAGAGTGAGCATGAGTGGGAAGGGCAGAGGGAGAGGGAGAAAGAATCTCAAGCAGACTCTGCGCCAAGTGCAGAGCCTGACGTGGGGTTCAGTCTCATGACCCTGAGATCTAGACCTGAGCAGAAATCAAGAGTCTGTTGCTTAACTAACTGCACCACCAGACGTCCCTGAATTCAGCATTTTGAATGAACAAAAATAAATTCACAAATTATTATGGAAAGATCACCAAAAACATACTGTCAAGTGAAAGTGCATGTTATAAAACTATAAATGTAGTATAATCACATGTATTTTAACACATAACCAAACCCCCCATATATTTCTAAATGTATGTGTGCATGAATACACATAAAACACTCTAGTTTGGATGCACACTTAACTGATAATAGTGATTACCTTCAAGGAGAGTAGGACTGGATAAGAGAATCAAGGGAGATTCTCACTTAAATAGCAAACTTTAAAATTTTTAAAACAAAAATGTATTTGTGAATTATTTATGCTTTTAAAAGTAAGTTTAACATACTTTATAACCTAATGGATGAGTTCAGTTTACTTCAGCTGAAGAACGAACACTGGGCACTGGGGAAGTGGAGAAAAATAAGCACACAGTCTCCAGCCTCAGGGAGCTCCCAGAGCTTCAGACAGGTAAACATCTGTAATGTTGTGTGATGAGCATCATGGCAGAAATAAGCAGAAGAATCTGTGGGAACCCAGAGGTGGGGCCCAGCCAGCCATCTATCAGAAGAAAACGTGGAGGTTTAGACACACTTCAACCAAAATGACTAGGGTTCAATCAGCACAGATGAAGGCATAACAATTAAGAATTAAACAAATCAGGGTGCCTGGTTGTATCAGATGGTTAAGGATCTGCCTTCGGCTCAGGTCATGATCTCCGGGTCCTGGGATTGAGCCCCATGTCAGGGTCCTGGCTCAGTGGGGACTCTGCTTCTCCCTCACCCCCTGCCCCTCCCCACTGCTCATGCTTTCTCTCTCTTCCTCTCTCTCTGTTTAAATGAATAAATAAAATCTTAAAAAAAAAAAAGAATTAAACAAATCAAGGGCTTGCCATCTGGTCAGAATAAAAATGGTTTTAACAGAAGGGTCATGACATCCCTGGAGGGGTGTCCTGGAGTAGGAATTTATCCGTGTTTCTAGGGCCACCAGGAATTTCTGGTCAGTTACATTGGCACAATGACCCTGGCTCTTCTGCTCTCTTACCAGCCTCCCCTCCATGCCTGAGCTCCCAGCACCCCATGCTCTGAGACCGGGCCCACAAGCGATCTTCCTTGGATGATCTCGTTTCCCATGGAGGCTTGCCTAGCGGAAGAAAAATGTACTCACTTGAGGAGGCAAGCGTTACAATCTAGCTGCCGGTTGTATTTGTCACTGAAAGGCAATCAAGTAGCCTGTTTCTTGCTTCTGGCCCTTCATTATGAGGCCCCTTAGCCCAGAAGTCCCAAGTTTTGCTGCACATTAGAATCTACTGGGAAAATTTAAAAATCCTGATGTAATGAGCACTGTGATGTAATGAGCACTGGGTATTATATAAGACTGATGAATCACAGACCTGTACCTCTGAAACAAATAATATACTATATGTTAATTAATTGAATTAAAGTAATTTTTTTAAAAAAGAAAAGAAATTGGGGAAGTAAAGATGTATCTGCCGGAAGAGTTTTAACCAAAAAAGTTATTGAATGGGATCTTAAAAAAATAAAAAACATAAAAATCCTGATGCCCAGATCACACCCTATATCAATTAAATGGGGTGGGTGCCAGGAAGTGGTCAGCTGCTTCCTGGCTCAGAAGACCCTATCGTGTATATCTCTGCCCATTTCCACCTTCAATGAAGTCATACTGGGAGCTTAAAATCAACTGTGGTGAAAGTTTTCACACCACAGAAATGGGCTACAGATCAGGACTTCTTTTTTTTTTTTTTCTTTCTTTCTAAAGAGCCAGTTGTTAAACATTTACCAGGACATCACTGAAGCCAGGCATCAGTAGTTTTTATTTTATTTTATTTTTAAAAAATATTTTATTTATTCATTTGAGAGACAGAGAGAGCACAGAGAGACAGAGGGAGAGGGAGAAGCAGGCTCCCCACTGAGCTGGGAGCCTAGTGCAGAGCTCGATCCCAGGACCCTGGGATCATGACCTGAGCAGAAAGCAGATGCTTAACCGACTGAGCCACCCAGGCGCCCCAGCAGTTTTTAAAGATACCCAGGTGGTCCCAATGTGCAGCAAGGTTTGGGAAGCAGTCTTAGTCTTTGCCTACGCTATGCTCAGTATAGTCTCAGGAAACTTGGTTTCACTTGCTAACTCTAGGAATGGCTACTTAAGGCTCAGCCCTCTTTCTAACCTGGGGACTTCCAGAGAGGGCAGCCTTTATTCTGTTGTGGAGCCTGAGCTCTGTAATTTGATGTGTTCGGGGTGTATAGTTGGAAGTTTTGTGCAAGGCTCATTATTGCCTGTTAGTAAAAAGTATCTTGTTATATTTGGAGTCCAAGCTGAAAAGGGATCCACAGTACATTTCCTGTATGACATTATGAAACATGCCTTATTTGATTGTATGTCCAATGCATGTGAGTTATACTTTTTTATATTGACTTAAGAAGTCAAAGGAATAAAGGGCACATACAAATGTTAAACATAACAATTTTATTATGTATTTTAAAACTTTATTTAAAAAACAATTTTTAAGATAAAATATTCATTACTGACTCATTTGGGAAGGGGGAAAATGTTGGACATTGCCTGGCTCTCCTGAACAGGGATGTGTGGGTCGGGGCCTAGGTTTGGTCCTGGGGTTTGGAGATGGGACAAATATCCCACCCAGCAGCTGAAAGACAGAGAGGGGTAAAATGAAGCCGAAGTCCTCAGAGGCATGCAAAGGGAACTCTTACGGAGGGCAAGTAGTCCCAGGTCTTCAGAGGAGGGCCTGGACAACACATGAACTTGAATTTGGCTGGCCTTCCCCAGTCCCTAGCTTGTTACCATGCTCCATCTCATTCTCAGTTGCTATTGACTACTGATACCATGCTGTGCCACATTCTGAGTCTTCCACTGTCCTGTCTGGTTTCCCTGGCTATATGCTTCCCTGTCGTTGATTGTGGACAAGGTGTTTATCCCACAGTATCAACAAATGCTCAAAGGTTCACAGCCTTGCTCACACTCTCTTTTATCAAGCCTCTGGCTTTACTTTGGCACTGACAGCTTTATGCCTGTCACAAGGCTGGAAAAGGGCCACATGAAAATAGATGAGGGGAAATGGGAGAAACAATTTACAATTTATTAAGATATAAGTATCACATCTCATCCCCCAACTTCAACTCTGCAAACTGAAGAGCATTTGAAATGGAGACGCCAAGAAAAAAATTGATCAGTCAACAATACATAGAGCTGGGAAGGAAGCTACCTGTATTGAGCGGCTACTCTGTGTCAGGTACTGTGCTAGGTACTTCATATACTAACATAGAAATGTATTTAATCCTCTCAATATCCCTTCAAAGGAGGTATTACTTTATATTTCAAAGTAAGTATTGCTACTCCCATTTCACAGATGAAGAAACTGAGGCTCAAAAGTGTTAGGGGCCTGAAGTCACATAGCTGAAAAGTTTTTCACAGCATCACATGTTTCAAATAAATGTTGCAGACACTGCATGTCTAAGTTCTTCAGGGAAGGGAGACATACAGAGGGCCTAGTATAAGAGAAAGGCTTCAAGAAAGATCCGAGGTTCCAGGAGCAGAGCCTTGAAAAGTGAATGGAACTTAGGTAGAAGAAGAAGTAGAAGGATATTCCAGCTGTGTGTGGGAAGGAGGCAGCGCCTGGAGAAAGCACCACTCAGAAGGGTGCGTGTGCTGGAAGGCCAGAGGTGGTCCTACCTTGTCTGCCCCTGGGGGTTTGGATAACAAACTGAAAAGGTATCATGGACTCAGTGACGGACGCCTTTAGCTACCAGACTCCTAAGTGAAGCATTTCTGCCTATTATCCCCCGGGCTTCATAGGATCACTTCCTTGGTCATTCCCTCCAGCCGTGCAGGGCAGTGGGAAGACTATGCCCCAGGGAGCTTGCCACTCCCTAGCTTTGTGAGGTTCAGGTAAGTTCCTTTGGCTTCCTGACTCTATTTCTTCATTTGCAAATGGAATTTTGTGACGATTTATCACAAGAGATAACACCCGTTGAGCACCCAGCTCTGCTGAATGTGAGTTGCTCCCACTGCAGTCCTTTAACACCACCCCCCACCTCTCGGCCTGGCCCAAGTTCTACAAAGTCTCCACAGACAACTCATGGGGGGAGCCAGTTCTTGGAAGAAAGGGAAGATCACCTCCCACTTCCTGCACATTCTATTCCTGCTTATGCATTCTGATGTCCTGCTTGCTTTTTTAGGCTCTAAGTGCTATCCTGCTGACTCACTTCCGACTTCTCGTTCATCATGCTCAGCTCCTGAAAATGGAACAGAATCGAAAGGGCCGGATATTGTACTGTCTGGTGATGTGTTTAAGGGGAATTGGGTGTCTGTCAGGCCAGACCCACATGGATGGAATGCTGGGGACATGAACCGAGTAGTGCCCAAAGTTGTATTTCTCATCTGACACTCAGGACACTTTGCCTTGGATCGTAATACTAATAATAACCACCCCTCTCAGTGTCACTGATGAGAAGCTAGGCAGGCCCCAGGCTGTGTGCTTTCCATGGTTGTCAGTTTGAATCACCACAACTGGAGAAGTCAAGGATCTTCTCTATTTTATGAACAAGGAAATTCAGACTAAGATAGGTTAAGGAATTTGCCCAAGATCACACAACAAGTAAGGGGCAGAGCAGGGAGTCAAACCCATGATCTAGGTCTGTGCTGTCTAATATGGTAGTCACTAGCCACATGAGGCTATTGAGCCCTTGAAATGTGCCTAGTGTGACTGAGGAGATGGAATTTTTAATTCAATTGAGATGGGCTGCAAATGCAAAATATACACCAGATTTCGAAGACTTAGTATCAGACTATTTATCATGTATATACATATTTTTTTACATTGATTACATGTTTTACATGACAATATTCTAGATATATTGGGTTAAGTAAAATATATTAAAAATAATCCTCCTTATTTCTTTTAACTTTTTATTTTTTATTTTTATTTTTTTTTTAAGATTTTATTTATTTATTTGTCAGAGAGAGAAAGAGAGAGAGAGAGCACAGGCAGGTGAAGCTGCAGGCAGAGGGAGAAACAGGCTACCCGCTGAGCAAGGAGTCCGATGTAGGACTAGATCCCAGGACCCTGGGATCATGACCTGAGCCGAAGGCAGCTGCTTAACTGACTGAGCCACCCAGGTGCCCAGATTTCTCAAAGTTTTTGATAAAACTTTTTGAGCATTAATCCCCAATTTATGTATTTTTGTTTATTTATAAGTTATATACATTACACTACTCTATATATTATGTATATTATAAAACACTGACAAAAGAGACATTTTAAAAGATGAAATAGGGCACGTGGGTAGCTCAGTCAGTTAAGCAACTGACTCTTGGTTTTGTCTCAGCTTGTGATCTCTGGTTATGAGATGAGCCCCAAGTAGGACACTGGGCTCATCACAGTTTGCTTCAGATTCTCTCCCCCTCTGCCCTTCTCCTCGAGCGGGCACATGCATGCACTCTCTCTCTCTCAAATAAATAAATAAAATCTTAAAAGAAAGACAAAATAAAAAATAGGCTGAAAAAGAAGTTGTACTAATTTCCTCCTGGTGCCTAATGGCTCACTTTGTGTACCACCGGGGATATGCACACACCATTTTGGGAACTCCTACACCAGACTTAGAGCTCCTGAATGGCAAAGACTCTGTTAGGTCATGTATCTTCCCTCCCCCATTGTTGATCCTAGCATCATGCCTAGATAGAGTTGGTGCTCAATAAATGTTTGTTGCAGAAATAAATACAATAACATATAATCATTTTCTGGTGGATTGGATGTATTTTTTTATTTCACATGTATTGAATACTTTCTCGGTGCTGAAAAGTAAACAAAGTTTAAGACTCAGTCCTTTTCTTCTAGGCCAATGCTTCTCAAACTTCAGTGTGTAAGAATCACCTGGAGGGCTTATGAAACAGATTCCTGTCCATGAGATTCGGATTCAGTAGACCTGGGGTAGAACCTGAGACTTTGCATGTCTAAGAAGCTTCTAGGAAATTACACTTTGGAGGAGACTGATATACATGGGGAAATTGGAAAGACATCCTAAATATTATGTGAGGATGGGGATAGGCAAAGAAAATTAACATATTTTGAACTTTTACTACTTGCCAAGAACTTTTAAATACATGACCTCATTTAATACTCAACTCGACCTGATGAGGCACACTTTATCTTCATTTTCAGTTGAGGCAACTGAGACTGAAGAAGGTTAGTTAAACTGCCCAAGTCCCAGAGCTAGTAAACGGCAGAGCTTGGATTGGTATCCACCACCCCTGCACTCAATAACTCATGCAACTCCTTATTAAGTGTCTCCACCTTTTAGACACTGCTCCAGGAACTGGCCATACAGCATAGAGTGGACAGACAAGCTTTTGGTCCTGGTCAAACTCAGTAAACAATTAAAATATAGAGTTTTCAGCGTTATGAGGGAGGCAGTGCAATGGAGATACATAACAGAGATAAATACTCTACAACAGAGTCAGGAAAATTTTTCCAGAAAAAAGAAAAAGGTAAAATTTATGTGAAAAGTAAAATTCATCTGAAAGGTAAATTAAAGGAGTAGAGGGTAGGTGGGGTGTGTTTGGGGCCAAAGATATGCATGAAGCCTTGGAAGCCACAAACCATTTGTGGAACTGAAAGTTTAGAATGTCTGAAGTATAGAGGGTGGAGGTGATAGATAAGGTCATTGAGCAAGATGAGAACCAGATCAAGCAGGGCTATTACTGACTTTTTTCAAAGGTGGGGGCATGGTCAGACTTGTGTTTTTAAAAGATTGCTATACTCTCAGTGGAGGATGGAATAGAGGCGTGCAAGCCTGCAGGCAGGGAGATGCGTTAAAAGATGCTAGTGACATAAATTAGGGTAATATTGTGATACTGGGGAGAAAGGAGGGTGTTTAGAAGTTTTTAAAAGTGTTTAAAAGTTGATGACTGATTAGGAGTGGGCAGGCAAAGAGAAATCAAAGATGATCTCCAGGGTTCTGAGTGCACTTTTCATAAGGATAAGGTTCTGTGAGCTTATTATTTCATATTTTAAAAGAAAATTCAGATAAGTGAGGTTATGTGAAAGATGTTATTTTAGTAAGATTTCAATGATGAAAAATTAGAAAATACCAGAGAAAATTACGATCTTTGTGGTTAAGTTTATGATTTTTGTTGCTTTAGTTTGTATAAATAGCCTTATCATCCACTGAGAGTGGAGTGGTGAATGCTGGAGACATCACTTCTTTTTGCAAAGATCAGGATTAGCCATGGAGGACCAGCCATAGGCTATGAACTATGGGTCTTCTGAGTTTCTTCTGTGGCTTCCTTGTTGAGTAACCTTGGACCTTGAGTTTCTGAAGTTCGACATCCCTTTTTGCTCCCCCTATTTCTTCTCCACTCTTGATGACTTAAGAAGGGAGAGGACATGGCTCCTATGAATGGACCAGCGACGATTTGGACTCCGCCTTCTTGGCCTCAGTCCCGCCCACTTTCCTTAGACCACACCCCTCCCCGTTGGCCACGCCCCTGAAGAGGTCGTCGCTGATACGACAGCGAATTCTCCACAATCCTGACCTATAGGAGACCTGAAGGGTGGGACCGAGATCAATCTTTTTTTCCATTTGTCAAATCAAGTGTCTATCTGGCCCCAGTCCCATCCCACTTCGTCTTCAAGCCAAGGATTGGTTGCTCTGGTCTTGGTCCCCGGCTCATGATTGGTTCTTTTATTCCACCCTCTCTTCCAGTTTTTGCGGGCGGGATTAGCACGCAGCTTCCTGCTCCTGCCAAAAAAATAAAAGAAGAAAAAGAAAAGAGGAGAGAGGCGAAAGAAAATGTCACGGAGATCTTTGGGTTTTAATTCGCTTTTAGTCCTGTCGGTCAGGCCAAACTCTGCCTTTTGATTGGTCCCTCTATCTGCCCATCCCGGATCGGGGGCGGGATTTCCCCAGGAGACCCACACCTTGTTGCCACTGGCCGAACAGTGCGCCTGTCTGAAGCTACGGGCCCAGGATTGGAGGCAGACGCAGACAGGTGGGCGTGGATTGGCTAGGGCAGCCGGTCAGAGTGAGGCGGGGGCGGGGCCTCGGTGGCTGGTTGCGCGTGTCCGCCGCTGGCTCCGCTCTATCCGGCTTTGCTAGGGGAGGTGAGTCCGGCCGCGGCGGCACCGGCGGCTGAGGAGGCGGCGGCTGAGGAGAAAGCGGCCGGCAGCGACTGAGGAGAAAGCGGCCGCGGGGACGGGAAGCCGGGTGGGGGGGAGGGGGGGAGACGGAGCAGCCTTGAGCCCTGCGGGGGCCGTCGCGCGGGGGGACCCACCCGCTCTCCCCCCCAACCCTCCTCAGCAGAAGGAGCCGGCGGCGGGGGCAGGAGTCAGCCCGCTTCCGACTGCACCCCGCCCGCCTCCCGGGGCTCCTATTCTTTGGCCCCGGGACCCTAACCTCATCCCGGGGCGGTTCCCTCTGTCTGGGCGTCCGAGTGCTGCCCACCTCTCTTTCATTCCTCCCTGCACCTCCTTACCTTCACTTTGCCCCGGTTCTCTTTCTCCTCTCCGTCCTGCCCTGTCGCCGCCTCTGCTCACCCTATCCCTCCTGCCTCCTTCCCTGGCTCTTTTCTGTTCTGGAAAGTTTAGTACCCCCCTCCAATCAGGTCAACCTGACTAGGAGTAGGGGGAGATGTAGGAAGGCCTGAGAGTTCGAGGGGGGGAAGCTGGTTTCCCTGAAAATTTCCCCCCATCTTTTGAATTTGGGGTGGTTGGAATTTTTTAAAATTGTATTTTTGAGGAGGTGGTAGGTGTTTAGAAAAGGATGTGGGAATGGAAGGGGTAGATGAGTCAACCCTCTTACAAGATTCCAAGGGTGGCGTGTTACCTGATCCTTTTCGTGTGTGGAGTTCAGGGGGTCGGGAGGTTTGGCCTTTATTCCCACATTCAAAGTTGGAACCTCCCCCCAATTAAGGATGGAGTTTTAGTACCCACTTGTGGCAGGAAACCTGGGGGGAAGGGGTCCCTTTTTCCTTTTTCTTTTCTTTTTCTTTTTCCTTTTCTTTTCTTTTTTTGGCAGTCCACACCCTTCCACACACGCTCACCCCAAAACTAAACACCAAGATCCTCTAACTTGTTTGGATTGACTGATGAAGACATAAAGCCAGTTACGCTCCATGTTTTTTGAGGTGGAGTGAGTGGTTTTTCTTCATTTTTAAATGGCCAAATGACAGCTTGACCCAGTTTGCTTTCCAATCAAAGGGCATTTTTTTTGAATGTCTCTTTGTGGCGCAAGAGCCAACGCAAAAATGATGGCGGCTTACAATGGCGGTACATCTGCAGCAGCAGCAGGTCACCACCACCACCATCACCACCACCTTCCACACCTCCCTCCTCCTCACCTTCACCACCACCACCACCCTCAACACCATCTTCATCCGGGGTCGGCTGCCGCTGTACACCCTGTACAGCAGCATACCTCTTCGGCAGCTGCGGCAGCCGCAGCGGCGGCCGCAGCTGCAGCCATGTTAAACCCTGGGCAACAACAGCCATATTTCCCATCACCCGCACCGGGTCAGGCTCCTGGACCAGCTGCAGCAGCCCCAGCTCAGGTACAGGCTGCCGCAGCTGCTACAGTTAAGGCGCACCACCATCAACACTCGCATCATCCACAGCAGCAGCTGGATATTGAGCCGGATAGACCTATCGGATATGGAGCCTTTGGTGTTGTCTGGTGAGTATCAAAAGAAGAACACAACTTCTCGTGGTTTCTTCTCACGGTTGTGATTGGGCGAGTCATCTGTCATGCTTTTCTCCATGTTGACCAGAGTGGAGCGACTCAACTGGAGGAAGCCACCCTCACCCAGAGGCCCAGTGTGTTGGCTGGCTGGGTTTATGCTTTCGAGTCCTGGCAAATTATGGGAGAACACCCTCTGAGGAGTCACACACATGTTTGCTGTCTACCAAACTTGGTTTAGAGCCTAAGCAAGCCACTGAATGTAGGATCATTAGGTGGATGTATGAAATGTGTATTCCTACAGACCTTGGTCATCTCTTAGGTTTGATGGAGTTTGAATCAGTTGCCCGATTGCAGCAGATGTTGCAAATGACCCAAACTTGGTTCCTTATAATAGTCTTGTCACTGGGTCATACTCTGCATAACTACTTTGCTCTCCTTTTTGCCTTTTCATTCCTTAATTTGTGATCTTGATCCCCAGAAGGAAGATAGGGTTCAAACTTGAACCAGTTAAATCGTTGCTTGAGTGGTTTATTTTAAACCATAAAGCTACAGTTGGGAAGTATGTAGCTTTAGCTTTTTGATAAGAAAGCATTAAATATAGCATCACACATGAGTACCACAAATGAGGTCAGTAGACTGTAGCTATGCCGTGGCCCACATTCGGTGTAATGTTTTAGTGTCATTTAGTGTCATTTAGTGCCTCTTAAGTTGCTGTTATCCCTTGGTTGGTTGCTGTAGTATACTTTTTTAAACATATGAAACTGCTTCACTTTGCTAGTGTTAGGGTATTTTAAAAAGTCTGAGCACTTCTTAAATGCCACATTTTGTCTATTTGCTCTTCTTAGTAAGATTAGTAGTTTATAATAAAATGAATTTATCATTGTAGGTCCTGTTGCTATCAAAACTAGAACAAACTGAATTTTTTTTCTCAAGGTTTAAGTAATCTGGTGTTGACAAATGAATTGATGTTTTCAGTGCATTCAAAAATAGATTCTTGTTAATGTCTAGAAAAGCTCCCATCACCACAGGAAAATGAACTCTTTGGAATTAGCCTGGTAAATGTCTCCTTTTGTCATTGTTGTTCAGGCTATAATTGATACAAGTATCATGTTTGCGTTATATCTGGCCATCTTTATATTTCAGATTTTATAATCTAGACTACAAAGTGATCTGTTTTTGTTTTTAAACTAGTCGGGTCTAGTGTTTTCCCAGCTAGCTCTCCAAGGAGGTTGCTGCTGTAGTGCTCCCTTCAAGGCGTATGGGATTCCTGGTGGGAAAGAGTGTAGCCGTAGCTGGTAATGGTGCCTCTTCATCTGCTCAGGGACCTGTCTGTTCCTGCCTTCGTCTCTTCCATATTCTATCCTTAGGGATTGCACTGTGAACTTCCATTCCTTGCCTAACCCTTGAGGATTTCAAAGCTATGGGGCCTGGGGGGTGTGGACGGGAAAAAGGTTGTTCCTTGCATTAAATTTTGTCATCTACTGACTGAGAATTTGGATTTTCTTAGACCTGGATGCTCTCTTGCATTTTATTGCTTTACATACAATGCTAAGAACTAGAGCTACCGGAGGGGAAGTGGATTGCAGCATTCTTGATTATATTCTAAAACTGTTCTACATTTCTCTCAAATGATGATATGACTTGTAGAAGTTTTCACTTCAAGTCTGTGCTAAAGGAAAAGATTCTTTTTAAGGGGAAAAAGGCGAGGAACTGGAGTGCTGAAACATCTCCCACAGCAAGCATTCTGGTAGTGGCTATTCTGAAGTACTTACATATGAAAAACCTAATGGTTTTGATTTGAATCCATCCTAGATTCTTTTACTGATTGACGCCTTCCATCACAGGCAGAGTTTGTTCCTTGTACTTGAAGTGTACCTCCTTCTGTACACCATCTTCTATTGTACACCAGTTGTTTTGTGTTTGCCTCATCTCACTACATTTGTAAGCCCCTTGAGGGTATGGACTGTCTACCAGAGTACATCTTTTTCTCCCCTGCGCTTAGCACAGTGCTGTGCAATCTTTGCTGTTTGATTACTTGATCTCCTGGTCAGGTTGTTCTTTCTTCTTTAACCAAGTTTTTCCGGTTAGCTGCATTGAGTGTTCTTAATCAGTTGTTACAGGTGAAGTACAATTCAGTATGAAAAAAGGAAGAGTTCCAGGTATGTGTTTTAGTATGCAAATGCTTTTCTATTTTTATATTTACATATTGATGACTTGCTGTCTGAATTGCTTATTATATTTGGAATTTAACTGCTATATGACCTGAGTAAAATTGTTAAAACTAGAGATTTGAACACCAAACCAGAGTGAATTGCACTAGTATTCTGAAACCCAAGCTAAAGATATTAGTGAGGTTTTTTATATATTACCTGTCTGAACCAGAATTTTTCTTTTTAATTTAGAGAATACCTAATGAACCTGAAACTATTTTCTAAAATGATTAAAATGGGACATAAAAATATTTTCCCAGTGATACATCATTCAATTAAAACACCATATGACTACTTGGGCATCATAAGATTCACTTAGATTCTTCTATTTGTTTAATGCATTTTGCAAGTATTTTTCTTTTGGCATGCTACACAAAAGGAAACTGTATTTGCTCTCATGTCTTTTTCTGGACATGCACCAAAATTACTAACTGATGGCTAAAAACATTGCATGTAATTTTGAGAGATACTGTTTTTCCTCTGTGTAGACCCAGAAAGATATTTGCAGAAGTGGTATAGCATTTTACCAGTCAGATTTATCACTGAACAATTTAGTCGATGTATCTCTCTGCTGAATTTAACTAGTGGAATAACTTATCAGTATTGGACAGTCGTGTAAAAGTAGTGAATTACCTATTAGCTTGCTGGTAAAGATGGTGCTTTGACAGTTCAATTAAGGTTTCATTAACAACTGTCTTCTGTGTTTTATCTCAAAGTAAGGGTTCCAGTTTACCTGGTAATATGATCATGAGGTAGCCTGAGATACATTCATTCCAATGATAGAATATTGTTCATGGGTTATCAAAGCATCATATATAATTTGACTTTCCTTTATCAGATGTCAAAGGCTTCAGATGCTCATAGGGACATTTTCATAATGCAAAACCAAAACACAAAACAACCCACAAACAGAAACCTCAGTCATTTGGTGAGGATAATATAAATATATATTTGTCCATAGTTCACATTTGCCAAAGGAAGGTGAGTATGCAGTGCTTAAAAATGTGACAACCTGGGGCGCCTGGGTGGCTCAGTCGGTTAAGCGGCTGCCTTCGGCTCAGGTCATGATCCTGGGGTCCTGGGATCGAGCCCCACGTCTGGCTCCCTGCTCAGTGGGGAGCCTGCTTCTCCCTCTCCCTCTGTCTGCCGCTCTGCCTACTTGTGCTCTCTCTCTATCTCTCTGTCAAATAAATAAATAAAAATCTTTAAAAAAAAAAATGTGAAAACCTTAGAACAAAGAGTATTACAGCATAAGGCTTCAGGGACTCACGAAGTGCATATTTTTGAGAGTTGGAGGAAGTTGACCACATGAGAGAGGTTTGAGGACTGCTAAACTCAGGCAGTTTTGACATTGACAACCTGAAATATTGATTGGATTAATGGCACATAGTGCCACCTTGATAATGAGTCTGGGAAAAGCTTCTACTTAAAATATAGTGTTTTGGTTTTTAATTTATCTGATTAATTGAAAGATCAAAGATCCTGGGGTTTGTTTGGTTTGTTCTCTTTGTACTCCAAGTAAAGTTGGAGAACTTTGAATTTTATTATTCTAATACCTTCAGCGGGTTACTTTTATGTCAGTCTTTCAAAACCTAAGCATCACTGTAGTGATACTTAGTTACTTACTAGCTGTGTCATCCTAATAAATTGTTTAATCTCTCTATTCCTCATTATAAAATGAGGATAATAATAGCACCTCTCCTAGGATTGGTATGAGGATTAAATGAGGTAATCTTTGTAAACCAATGATTACAGCATATAGTATACAGTAAGCATTCAGTAAATGTTAGCTGTTTTTTGGTTTTTTTTTTGACAGAGGGGGACACAGTGAGAGAGGGAACACAAGCAGGGGGAGTGGGAGAGGGAGAAGCAGGCTTCCCACAGAGCAGGGAGCCCGATGTAGGGCTCGATCCCAGGACTCTGGGATCATGACCTGAGCCGAAGGCAGACGCTTAATGACTGAGCCACCCAGGCACCCTAATGTTAGCTGTTTTTATTGTAGTTATTGTTGGTAGAAAAAACCTGTTGTGTTAATGTATGCAGAAGTGGCTTCATGTATAGCCAGATTTATCAGGTGAAATCAACAACATGCAGACTATTTTTGGAGGCATGACTTCAGATACCATAAAGTGCCCCTTAGTTGTGCTATGTGCTATATATCTGCTATTAATTAATAATTAAAAACAAACACATTAAATATATAAAATACATGTTTGTATGGACTTGGCAGTGTTCTAGTCAGTTCATCTGCACTGTTTTAGAAAGTATTATGGATTTACATAGTGGGAAGAAAATTAATTTTTTCTTCTCAGAATGTAACAAATGAAGGACATTCTTATCGTCAAAGTTCAGCTTTAGTGGAAACTCATTTTATTTGTGTTTGGATGAAAGAGTGTGAATTGCTAAAGAAGATCCCAGTGAGGTGGGGGAAATATGTGTGTTTTAATGAAAAATTATTCAGTGTAAATCCTCATGCATGGCAGATATCATTTAGCTTGCTCATCTTGTGAAAATTAGAGGCATCATTTTTTTCTGATGTTTTTTTTGGTCCTTTTACTCCTCAAATAGCCAACTTTAATTTGGAAAAATGGGGAATGCTTTTGGGATATGTTTGGGGAAAATCCTAGAGTTAGTTGCGTCAGAAAGTACACTGGAGTGTATTCTGTTAACTGTGTTTTACAGGTTAAGAATTTGTAGTATTGAGAAGTTTCTCTATCAGTCAGGATTAACTGCCACAGCTGGATTCTTGGGGAGGGGGGTACTCTGCTTTGTGAAAAGAGCTTTGAAGAAGAGAGCCTGCACCATAAAAAGGAAACGGTCGCTCTTCTAGACATAACAAAGCATCCGTGTGAAACTAGAAATGTGAAAATATATTGTTAATTTTAACTACAAACGAACTTACTTTTAGAAACTGCAGGTTCATGGTCATGAAGTAGAGAAGTCAAAGAGAGAGAATAGAAGTAACCAATCTAATGATATTGAACTGGTTTCTTGGCGATACAAACTCTATAGCCTTTAACATTGGAAGTTATTTTGTGCTTAGGCTCCTGACAAGATTTTTCCAGATTATATTCAAAAACCAAAAATAAAACAAAGCCACAATACAACAGGAGAACTCATTTTATTCACAACACAACAAAAGAAACTCGTTTTACTCTTGGGCAGAAATTTTATATTAATGATTATTAGCTTAGACGGAAAGAAGATAAATATTTTTTATTAAAAAAAAATTTCAGAAAAAATTGCCTTTTCAAACAAGCTAAAACAACAATATCCTTCAAAATTACACGCAACTTCTTTTTTTAAAAATTTTATTCATTTATTTACTTATTTGAAAGAGAGAGAACGAGAGAGAGCACAAGAAGGGGGAGCGGCAGAGGAAGAGGGAGAATCAGACTCCCCACTAAGCAGGGAGCTCGATGCGGGGCTCAATCCCAGGACCCTGGGATCATGACCTGGGCAGAAGGCAGGCGCTTAACCGACTGAGCCACTCAGGCGCCCCTACATCCAACTTTTTTAGCCACCAGTGCATGTCCTGAAAAAAAGATGGGGGCAGATAAAGTTACCTTTCAAATGCTTGCTAGAAGAAGAATATTTGCAAAATGTATCAACTGAACATATGTTTGAATCGAAGTTCTGAGGTTTCTGTGGCTTTACCCTCAAAGCATGAGCAATTATAGAAATATTGTACCATGATATAGAAGTCCATCCTCTAATACAGTATTGGAATATTTCATTATCTTTACAACTTGCTATATTAGAGTTTTCACTGACTTCTGTATTATAGAACTGAGTGACTATTCTTGGTGGTTTTTATTAGATTTGCTGGTGTCCTAGCAGTTCAAGGATCAACTCTTTATGTAATGTATGTTTCTTTTTTATGCTAATCTGATTTCTTTGGTGGAAATTGTCAAGACCAAAGAAACTTCTCCATTTGTCATCCAACCAAACGAAAAGAAGTCATTGGGTAGAAGCTCTTTCATTATAAAGTTCTATTTGGGTTATTTATGATTCCCTGTGCATCCATAATACTCCAGTGAATTATTTGTTGATTGGGTCATCTAATGCAGATCAACAGTGACTTCCTAACTAATATAGCTTGTCAGTTTGATCCAGTTGTTGCTTGGAGGTAACACAGAGAGTGCCTGAAGCAACAGTTGTAATACTGTCAATAAGCATGTGAAAAGTCATCATAGGCTTAGTTGGTAGTTCTAAGGTACCTAGCAAAGAGATATTAGAAAAAATTCTAGCATTCTGACATTATGAAAAGGAAACTAAGGAAACTATTGAGTTGCACTCTGTTAATTATAATGGTGTGAGTAGAGGGAGTGTGTACAGTGATGTCTGTCATTGATTATGATTGTCAGTCTTTACCTACACGTAGCTTCATATCTGTGTTTTGAATTAGTTTGGCTAATTGAATCATATTTACTATCAGACAAAAGGTTTTGACATTGTTGGAACTCACTAGTCAGTGTATTTTTATTATCAACCTGCTATGGCCCAGCACTACTGTAGGCACTAATGAGGATATTTATTTCTAAAAATAATTTTACAAACTCTGTCAAGCTTCTGCTTTATCTGTTCTGTGCTTGTACTGGCATATAGAGTTGTTTTTAAGTCATGATACTGCCCTAAAGGAGCTTACAGTTAAGTAAACAGTATGCAAAATAATACATCCCTGCTTTCAGGGAGTCTTGATGGAGAGTTGAAACTCAATTTGAAATAAAAATATAAGGGTGGGGTGCCTGGGTGGCTCAATCGGTTAAGCGTCTGCCTTCAGCTCAGGTCATGATCCTAGGGTCCTAGAATCAAGCCCTGTATCGAGCTTTCTGTTCACAGGGAGCCTGTTTGTCCCACTCCCTGCTGCTCCCCCTACTTGTGCTCTCTCTGTCAAATAAATAAGTGAAATCTTAAAAAAAAAAAAAAAAAAAACCATAAGGATATATTTTCACTTGTTCTTACAATACTTATTTATAGGTTATTGATTATTTCCCAGGCACTGTGCTAGATGAGAGGGATTTAAGTTGTTTTTTTTTTTTTTAAGATTTTATTTATTTATTTGACAGAGAGAGGCACAGCAAGAGAGGGAACACAGGAGGGGGAGTGGGAGAGGGAGAAGCAGGCCTCCCGCGGAACAGGGAGCCCAATGTGGGGCTCGATCCCAGGACCCTGGGATCATGACCTGAGCCGAAGGCAGACGCTTAACGACTGAGCCACCCAGGCGCCCCGATGAGAGGGATTTAAAGAAGATTATGATCTAGTGGAAGAAAGAGACTTGTAAATGGATAATTATAATTCATTGCCATTGATGCAATAGTAGTCGATATGTAGTAGTAGATATGACTCAATAGAGATATTCCATGGATATTATGGGAACATAGGGGAGGGATTTCTGTGGAAGGTATGCATGCTTTCTAGAAGAGGTAATACCTCAACTGAGTTTTAAGAACGAGAGCTAATGGGGAAGAGCATTCTAGATGGATGGGTTCCTACACAGGAGACTGTAGGGCCGGAGTTACTGAAATTAAAGTACAGTGGAGAGGGTGGGAGGTGATAGGGTGGAGGCACAAACTAAAGCTGGACCCTGAAGTTGGAGTGTTCTGCTGAAGAGACCACTGGGAGAGGGACAAAATCTTAGCACTTCTTATAGATAAAGCACATATATACATATACAAATATATAGCATATGTATGGTATTAAAATTTCATGGGGAGTCTGATTGGGGGGAAAAATGTCTAAAAAGTCTCCTTGGAGGGGGTGATAATGAAAAAAAGTTGAAACACTGGGAATGGCAACCATTGAAAGTTTTTGAGAGAGTGACTTTTTCAGAGAGATATATGTATATATTTAGACATGTAAATAGAAGAGTGGAGGTAGCTGAGGTCTGAGCCTTAGGGAATGTTCTCAGTTGTAGGTGGAAATTATTGGAGGCAGAACTAAAGGGCAGTCAGATAGGAAAATGTGTTCATAGTGATTGACAACCTACACATGGCAGAAGAATGTTAGGAAGATGGGAGTGATCTTTGGTGCAGATTAAAAAGTCAAAGAAAATGAGGGGGAGAAAAGGCCATTGAATTTAGCAGGTGGATCATTGATGGCATTTGAGAGAACAGTTGTGTGTGTGATTTTTTTTCTCTCTGATATATAAATATATATGTGTGTATATATATATTTGATTCTAAAGAATGTCTTAAGTATTAGCAGCACTCTGTTTTATTATTAATAAAATTCTCCCAAATCCCAAGTTTTTATTTCTAGTCTAATAACCAGAGAACTTAGTGTTTATCATGTTCAAGGTGCCATTTCCTTGGGAAGAATTTTTTTAATGACAGGGTAAAAGAGTAGTCAACTAAACTTGTTAGGAGACAAGTTTCTGGTCCTGCCTTGCTGCCAACAACCCTATGACCTTGATAAAGTTATTTAAGTTTTCTGGGTCTTGGTTTCCTCATTTATAAAATCCTTTGTTTCCTAAGTTTCTATTATAAAATTGCATTAATATTTATAAAGCATTGTAGCTTTATTTGTGGGCAAGTCAAGTCTGTTAGCGACCATACAACACCTTTCTTCAGGAATACAGATGTTGAATAGCTTCTAAAATTGTTTAAAGGAAGAATGAGATAAATGTAACCCTATTCCAATGTGGTGACTTTCATAGAGTTTTCAAATTTGGGATCAGATTTTAAATGTGCACTTTGTCCAAGACATTTCTTTTCTTCTATTGGCTTATTGGTAAGGATTATACATATTTAGTTATGAAGAGCCTGCCTATTTGCAAATGGGCAATCAATTACTTCCTAAATGTAAATTTGATACTGTTTTTCTGGTAATACTTTACCTTTTAGCATTTTAGATTTATTTTCTTGCTTTCCTAAATATTTGGAGTGATTTTTAAAATTTTAAATAAAGTTTAATATTAAATATTTTGTCTTTTTTGTGTGTGTGGGGGTAATCAGGTAAGATGATTTGGGGGCCAGTGCTTACATT
The DNA here is from genome assembly GCF_054177405.1 of Leptonychotes weddellii. Classification (NCBI taxonomy): domain Eukaryota; kingdom Metazoa; phylum Chordata; class Mammalia; order Carnivora; family Phocidae; genus Leptonychotes; species Leptonychotes weddellii. The sequence goes on from NC_138383.1 coordinate 36,146,944, forward strand.
AGCAAGTTGATTTACAATATTTTGTTTTTAGGAATCTCTCTCTCTCTCTCTCTCTTTTTTTTTAAGGAATCTCTTTCAAATTCTGAATTTGGGTAGGGAATTTACTAGTTTGCAGATTGACCTCCCACAAAATGAGCTGTGTCACAGCTTTAAGGCTGTAGCCATTTAGGGCATACAATGCCCAGAGATAGAGCTAGAGTGTGACTTCCTAAAGCTCTTCCACAATAGGAAGGGAGCATTTTCACAGAAGCCCTCAGCAAACCAGCAGCACTGTCCAGTAGATATATAATGCAAGCCACATATGTGATTTTAAATTTTCTGGTGGCCACATTAAAAAATGTGAAAAGAAACAGGTGAAATTAGCTTTAGTAATATATTTTTATTTAACTCTGTATAGCCAAAATACTGTCATTTCAGCATGTTATTACTATGAAAATTATTATTATTATTATTTTAAGATTTCATTTATTTCTTTGACAGAGAGAGACACAGCGAGAGAGGGAACAAAGCAGGGGGAGTGGGAGAGGGAGAAGCAGGCTTTCCGTGGAGCAGGGAGCCAGATGCGGGGCTCAATCCCAGGACATTGGGATCATGACCTGAGCCGAAGGCAGATGCTTAATAACTGAGCCACCCAGGCGCCCCACTATGAAAATTATTGATTAGATATTTTACATTCTTTTTTTTTTTCATACAAAGTGTACTGACTACCTTATTTTCCAGCACAGTACTAGAGTCTCTTTGGCCTTTGTTGAGTTGTATAACACTCTACTGATAATGATATCAGTAGAGTTAGAATTACTTTTGGAGCAATCAGGTCCACCCTGGACCTGGAAATGGAGTCAGTTGTAAGTGGGAAGGATGAATTCCAGCAACAGATGCTGGGAAGGCAGTCATTAATAACCAAGAACGCATTCATCTAACTTATATCAGACTTAGAAGATCTTGACCGGGTGCATTTATAGAACAAAGTGGAATAATGTTCTCTGTAGAGAAGTTGTCCTGTCTGCCCTGAATTATTTGGAGTTTTTACCTTTTCTTTTCTGAAGCCTTGTTCGCCTAAGGTACCAGAAGGTAAAATTGGTACCTGATCCTTGCCATGTTTGCTTTCCTTCCCAGTTAGATCAGATATCCTCCATTGATTTCTTTCCTCTCTCAGTGTTGTGGTTTTTTTTTAATCTAGATAAAGTTCTCGGTCTTGTTTTCAATTTCAGTAGTGTAGGGTTCAGTATTGTCAGGCAGCAAACTCCTTACGGGAAATGGACAACATAGAAACTTTTTGTTTATCCATTCCTTGACCTAAAATTCTTGCTCTGAGCTACAGAGTAAAGGTGAAGAGAGACATTTGAACAAATAGGTAAAATTAGTCATTTGACCCAGATTGCAGCTATTTTTTTTTTTCTGTCTGCATGGATAAAAACCATCCTCCAATTTGCATAAGCAGGTGATTTTTCTTATATGCTAATTTTCTTTTTTTTTTTTTTAAAGATTTTATTCATTTATTTTGACAGAGAGAGACAAAGCGAGAGAGGGAACACAAGCAGGGGGAGTGGGAGAGGGAGAAGCAGGCCTCCCGCCGAGCAGGGAGCCCGATGCGGGGCTCGATCCCAGGACCCTGGGATCATGACCTAAGCCGAAGGCAGACGCTTAACGACTGAGCCACCCAGGCGCCCCTTATATGCTAATTTTCTTAATGTACCATGGCAGAGAGCTGCAGATTTGCAAATTGTGTAAGTAAATTGAAATAAACCAGGTGACTTTGTTTCACTTTATTATCTTACCAGTACAGAAGTACCCAAAGGGTGCAATTATCGGGTGATTATCTCATTGCACATCTAAGTTAACAGGCAGCCTGTGCAAAGTTTTTTTTCCCCTTTCTTCTCTACCTCTCTCTCATTTTAGTTTTTAAAAATAGGAAAACTATGGATTTCTATATTTACCTTGACATGGCTAAAAATTTGGTAATACAGATGTGGGGAAATTTGAGCTTTATTCAAAGTAATCCAAAAGCCAAAACAATTGGCAAGTAATGTAGGTACTGTGCAGAAAAAGGGACACAGGTATACTTGGTTTGTGTTTGAATTGCCTAAGAGAATTAGGTGAGAACTTCAACCATGTTTAATTTGTTGGTTTTTCCTTTTCCCAGGTTCTGCATGTTGCAGGAATTGGGGTCATTATGAAGTTAACTGGGTGGGTATTAAAGCCAGTGTTCAAAACAAATATTATGTGTATCCTTTTAAAAATCAAAATAACTAATTACAATACACTTTAAAATATTTCATTATGTTAGACATTTTAGAAAGGTACAACAGTTAGTTTAAGGAGCTCTTTTCCCAGAAGATTCAGGAGGACAAAGAATATCAATTAAAGTGCCTTCCTTGTATTAAAACAATATTTCCAACAATATTTCCAAACAATAAATTCCATTATTACTCTTAGCAATTAATTCTGTTTAATTCCACAGATGTTACAGTATTATTTACCTAGCGATGTGTGTGGAGATTAAGTTATACTCCTTGTAGCTTTGAAGTAATGATTTTGAAATGAATCATAATTTTAAGCTAGCAAATTAATAGAAGTTTAGCCTGTCTTTTTATCCAAGCACTTACATGTTATTTCTTTTCAGTTTAAAGAAAAGTAGTTCAGAAGAACTTTGAGAACAAAAGCAGTTAAAGAATGACTGGAGAAGGACAAAATTTTAAGTACAAAGGGACTGTATGGGTTAGTAGTTAAGAACCAGTACTATGATTACAGACTGGATTTAAATTTTGACTCTGCTCTCTTACTAGCTGTGGGCCAATTATTTAACCTCTGTGTGCCTCATGGTCATAGTGTGTAAAATGAGGATAGTAATAGTATATATATTTCAAAGGGGTTATTGTATGGATTAAATGAATCAATATGTATGTAAAGTCATAGAACTGTGCCTGGCCTTAGGTATGTGTTGACTCTCATAATTATTATTACCAGTTTGAAAAATACAGTACCTCCTTAAAGTTTACTAATTTAGCATAAATAACCCAACAGCTTTTGTCTGACTGTTGATAGATATGTGACTATCGCAGAGATTTTTTTACTGATTAGCTCCAGTGGTTTTTGGAAAAGTCATTCAAATTGTAGAATGCCTTCCAAATGTAAAATTTTCTTTAGCACATAAAAGGAGGGTTTTCCCTTTCTCTTTAACTCCCTCCTCCCAGCTCATTATTAAAGTACTAGTATGTTTATTGTAGGAAACTTGAAAAATATAGAAAAGTTGTAACCTACAACTCAGAGAGAGCCACTGATAGCATTTGAAATATTTTTTTTTTCCAATTTTGCATCTGGAAAGTGTATTTATAATGAGTTGGGATCATGATTGCATTGGGTATTTACATTTTTGTATCCAGTTTGTTTCACTACATTACAAAGATTTTGACCTTTCTTTTTTTTTTTTAGAGAGCTAATTTTTTTCATTCTCACAAGCCTAGAGCTCTATCTTGAAAGAGAGTTGGAAGATACTTTAGAATGCATCTAGTGTAACTGCCTCATTTTTTAAATGGGAAAATTGAGACCCAGGGAGGCTAAGAGATTTGTTCAAGGTCACACAGCTGGTTAGAGGCTGAGCCAAAACCTTTGCTCTTTTGCTGCTGCTTTGCTAGTAATACCTGTTCAACTTAATGCCCATTGAAACTGGAGGAAGTGTTCTTGTAAAAGCAAAACAAATAAAAAACAAAAACTCTGAATGAAACCAGGAACAGTGCATCTTTAAAAAAAAAAGAATATTTACTCCATTGGTTGCTTTTTATGTGCCAGTGACTCTAAGGTTTCTGGTAAAAGTTTAATGTCATGAGCCTCAACGCTTTTGGTGGAAAACAACTCGATCTTTTCACATTATATGTAATTGTGTTATGTATCTGCTTTGAGAATATTGTGCCCCCCTCTTTTAGTTTTTGAAAAATTTTAAACCTCAGAAAATACGAAAGAGTTGAACAGTGATAAACCCATAAACCATTCTTCTAGATTAACATTTTGTGACTTTTGCTTTATCTAGTTGGAGGCTATTTCCACAGAATTTGCTGAGATTGGGTTATGGTCACTGCATCAACTTGTTCCATGTATTAAGTTTTGTAAGCTCTCCAACTAGAGAAGGAACTGGAAGTTTTCAAGCTTGTGACTTTTGGAATGCTATTTATTCTCCTAATACTTAAAAGAAAATTCAGTGTGAATCAAATGTATAACTGAAACATACCAGTCAAAACTAGGCTTCAGGCAGAATAGAAATATTCCATTCTGCAAAGTTTTTCTTTTTTGTGGTATTCATCTCAGGTTGGGGGTAAAGGGGCATTTTCAAAGTAACCTAATTTCTGGTTTCACAGTTTTGTGACAGAGGACATGATTGAGGGTATTACATTGTTGAAGCTAAATTTTAAGTTATTGTAGTTTTTTTTTTAAAGTAAATTACCCTGTTAGTCACATGAGCTGATGATGCTGTGATTTGTGTCACCCAATTCACTGCTCTGTATTTTTCAGTACCAAATAATTCCTTTGTTAAACTCATTTTCAGTAAATGAGCCATTGTTTCCCAAAGGGTAATGATTATTTCTATATATAGCACAAATCCCTAAGAAATAGATTTTAAAGTCTAAAACATTAATGATTGGAAGTGGTTGAAATCATTGCTCTGTATATCAAGGCACAACTGTGTCTATGAAAAGGACAGCTGTTGTGTTTGCTCCCTAGGCTACAATATGAGATATTATGCTTACTGGAAACCAACTGACAAGTCTTTAAAAGTGAAGTCTTTTGGTTTATTTGCAAAAAGCGTTGTTTTATTGAATCTACGCAGCTATTACATTACATAGTTTCATAATGTAAACACCTAGAATGACGTAGCTGGAGTTCAAATCTAAATGGCTTGTGACAGGTAAGGAAATATATAGGCAGCAGATACTAGTTTACTTGATACAGTTGATGTCAGTATCTGGAAAGAAGTTGTTGACTTCTTAAAGTACCTCAGCAGTAAAGACATTAAAATTGGGACACTGTGATGTTTAACTGGTGTAGATGCTGAAGATCTAGTTATCAGCATGTATCAGCTTATCTCTGTAGGTGGGCAAACTTTAAATAACTAGTTTTTATACCTTGATTTTTTTCCTTTTAAAGTAGATGCTTGTTTCTTAGACAAACCAAAATTAGTTTCTGCCCTTCTTTCCCTGTCAGTGCAAATAAAAGCAAATGCTTATAACCACTTATGACACATTGTCTACCCACTGATATACTGAAAATGATGAGAGTTTCGAAGGCTGGGGCCATGTCTCATTTTATCTCCAGAGCCAGATGTGGTTCTTCGTGGGTACTTATTGTTTGTTGTTACACTGAAAGTTGCTAATGCTAAATTTGATGAGATGGTGACTGTGAAAGAAGAATACTATCGCTGGCCCTTGCCATTATGTAGATCCCTACTTCCTCATGCACTGCAGGAATTTTTATGAGGGAACCCTTAGAGAGTGGTATTCAGACTGCCCTATGATAGTGATTTTGTTTTTTGGGATTTGGTGGTTTTTTTTTTTTTTAAGAGTAAAGAACCCTGTTTAAAAATAGTATACAGTAACCAACTATCCCCCCAAATAGTACTTGGTTTGCTACTGCTTTCTATAGTCTACCTTTTTTTGGGGGGGGGAGGCGCAGAGAGAGAGGGAGAGAGAAGCTTAAGCAGGCACCACACCCAGCGCATCACCCAATATGGGGCTCAATCTCACGATTCTGAGATTGTGACCTGAGCCAAAATCAAGAATCGGATGCTTAATCAACTGAGCCACCCAGGTGCCCCTCTGTAATCTACTTTTAAGTTAAGAATGCTATTGAATTGTTTAGGAAAAATAAATTTCTCAATGCAGAACTGTGATCTCATGTTAGAAAAAGAGAAACTATTTCTAAAGTCTCATCTCCTACATCAAAATGGACCAAAGCCATCCCTGATGCTAGCACAGAAAAAAAAAATACATTCAATTCTAAGCTCCTTATTTTGTGCTATAAACTTGTGAATAAATGACAGATTAGTATGTGCTAGCCATCCTCTTTAAAATTAGTGAGTAAGAATGGCTTATTTCAGTGGTGTGCTGGTATACATTTCACAGGGTCTCTGAAAAATAAAACAGCCCTGGTTTGTAGGTATTGCCGAATTCCTGTTGTGTAAATACTCCTGTAATGGCCAATTTCAAGCTACCAGTGTGAAGTCACCAAACGCTTGAATTGGAAAAAGAAACATACTAGCACACCATTATAAGGTATTTTTACCCTACAGGTAAAGTAGATGTTAACCTTAAGAGCATAAATCATATTAAAATAATTAGGAAGTGATGATTTCTGAGTATTTATTACCTTTGTTTTAGTAATGATTTATTTCACTGTTAGTTTATATAATTTAATTTTTAATAATGCCTGTGTTTCACAGTCAGCTTGCAAAATACCAGAAAATGTAATAATCTCTCAGGAGCCAGTATGAACCAGCTTTAACACACCACTGGTTTATTAAATCTTTGTTGGGAGGTTTAGCTAGTGTTGGGGAGAGATGAAGTTGGATCCATATTTATCATGTACAAAAAGTCCCATGTGGATTAAAGACTTAAATGTAAAAAAATAAAGCCAAAAATAAGAAAATATGGATAACTTTTTTATTTACAGGGAAAGACTTATTACCTTGACTTCAAAGCAAGAAAAAAAATCAGATTTGTCTGTGTAGATATTTAAGAGGTGTGTTTGGTAAAATACACCATAAAAAAGCCTAAAAGAAAAAAAAAATAAGCTGGAGGGAAATATTGGCAACATATATGAAAGACAGAAGTTAATATCTTGAATACTTAAAGAGCTCTTAAAATCAATAAGAAGTAAGGGTGATTAACCTAACTAAAAATGGGCAAAAGCTAGAGTATGGGCTGTTTGTAGAAGAAATAAAATTTGTTTAAAAACATTTTAAAAAGATGGGGCACCTGGGTGGCTCAGTTGGTTAAGCGACTGCCTTCGGCTCAGGTCATGATCCTGGACTCCTGGGATCAGGTCCCGCATGGGGCTCCCTGCTCAGCAGGGAGTCGGCTTCTCCCTCTGACCCTCCTCCCTCTCATGCTCTCTGTCTCTCATTCTCTCTCTCTCTCAAATAAATAAATAAAATCTTAAAAAAAAACACATTTTAAAAAGTTCTTATTTTCATTCACAAAAAAATGCAGAAATAGGATATCACTTTTAACCTGCTAGGTTGACTTTTTAAAAAAAGATTTTATTTATTTGAGAGAGAGCGCTAGCGAGCATGAGTGGGGGGAGGGCAAAGGGAGACGAACAAGCAGACTCCCTGCTGAACCTGAAGTGGGGCTCCATCCCACGACCTCAAGATTATCACCTGAGCTAAAGTCAGAGGCTTAACCAACTGAGCCACCCAGGTGCCCCATTAGATTGACATTTTTAAAAAAGTGATAACTCCTGGGCGCCTGGGTGGCTCAGTTGGTTGAGCGACTGCCTTCGGCTCAGGTCATGATCCTGGAGTCCCGGGATCGAGTCCCGCATCGGGCTCCCTGCTCGACGGGGAGTCTGCTTCTCCCTCTGACCCTCCCCCCTCTCATGTGCTCTCTCTCTCTCTCTCTCTCTCATTCTCTCTCTCAAATAAATAAATAAAATCTTAAAAAAATATATTAAAAAAAAAGTGATAACTCCTTCAGTTGTTACATATGTAGTGAAACAGACACTCTGAAACTTTTGATAATAGTGTAGATGGGTAGAGACTTTCTGGGAGAACAGTTTCTCAAAATTGAATGTACCCCCCTTTGACTGGAGATGTCATTGAGCTTATAGATGCAAAGATGTATTTACAAGGAAAGCAACCTAAATGTCTGTGAATAGTGGAGTGGTTATAATTGAAAGATACTCAAAATTTATTAAGTGAAAATCAGTGTCAAAGATTGTCCCCTTAAAAAAAAATTACTCATATGTTCCAGGAGAGTCTGGAAGGATATCTACCAATAACAGTTATTTTAGTGAGGTGAGAGTATAGCAGATTTTCACTTTGGAGTTTATAGTAACTTCCACTTTATAGAAACACTAAGAGTTTCTTTACTATGAAGAATAGCCCTAAGGAGGTACATGATAGTGTCCCTCTTTTTTAGAGGAGGAGAGGTCTAAGTGACTTGCGTAAGGCCTCAGAGCTAATTAAGAGATACATAAAAGATATGTGATGGAGGTTATTAAGAATAATAAAGTATCCATGGGTGCTTGGGTGGCTCGGTCAGTTAAGCGTCTGCCTTCGGCTCAGGTCATGATCCCAGGGTCCTGGGATCGAGCCCCGCATCGGGCTCCCTGCTCAACAGGAAGCCTGCTTCTCTCTCTCCTCCCTGCTCTTGCTCGCTCATCTCCCTCGTGCTCTCTGTTGCTATCTTTGTCTCTCTCTTGCTCTCAAATAAATAATAAATCTTAAAAAAAAAAAAAAAAGAATAGAGTATCCACAACCCAGCCTAAGAAGTAGAACATAAAACCAACACTGCGAAGCTGCCCTTAAACACCTCCCCATTCCATCTCTCTGCCTTACCTGCCCTGCCAAGAAGAAACTACTCTCCTGAATTGGTTTTTTTATTACTTAAAAAAAATGGCATGATATGTCACATATCATATAATTCACCCATTTAGAGTGTACAATTTAAGGGTCTTTAGTATATTCACAGAGTAAATTTTCTTTTTAGAACATGTTCATCACCATCAAAAGAAACATACCCATTAGCAAATCACTCTCATTTCCCATGCCCCTGGCAACCATTAATGTTTCTGTTTCTATAGATTTGCCTATTTTGGACGTTTCGCATAAATAGGATCATTCAATATGTGTGGTCTTTGTGACTGATTTCTTTCACTTAGCATAATGTTTTCAAAGTTCAGCCCTTTTTATGCCTGAATAATATTCCACTGTATGGTTATACCACACTTTGTTTATCCAGTTGGGTATTAGGATTGTTCCCACTTTTTGGCTATTTTGAATTATACTACTTATGAACATTCACAGACCAGTTTTATGTGAACATACGTTTTCATTTCTCTTGGGGGTATGTACCTGGGAGTGGGATTGCTGGGTCATCTAGCATCTGGTAACTATGTTTAATTTTTTGAGGAATCTCTAAACTACCTTCTATAGTGGCTGAACCATTTTACATTCCCACCAACGATATAAGAGGGTTCCAATTTCTTCACATCCCTGTCAACACTTACTATCTGTCTTCTTGATTATAGGCATCTTAGTGTGAAGTGGTACCTCATTGTGGTTTTGATTTGTATTTCCCATTAATATGATGGTGAGCATCTTTTCTTGTGCTTGTTGGCTAATTGTATGTTATCTTTGGAGAAATAGCTATTCAAGTCCTTTGACCATTTTTAAATTGGGTTGTCTTTTTGTTGTTGAGTTATTAAGTTCTTTATGTATTCTAGATGCCAGTCCCTTATCAGATACATGATTTGCAAATATGTTCCCCCATTCTGTGGTTTGTCTTTTCACTTTTTGGTTGTTAGTGTCCTTTAAAGCATAAAAATTTTTAATTTTGATGAAATCAATTTATCTATTTTCTGTTGCTTGCCCTTATGTCATATCTGAGAAGGTTTTACCTAATCTAGGATCATAAAGATTTACACCTGTATTTTCTTCTAAGTTTTTTATAGTTTTAGCTCTATAGTTAGGTCTGTGATCTCTTTTGAGTTAATTTTTTGTATAATGTGAGGTACAGATACAATTTCATTCTTTTGCCTGTGGATATCCAGTTGTCCCATCACTATTTGTTGGAAAGATTATTATTATTTCCCAATTGAATGGCGTTGGCACCCATGTTGAAAATCACTTGGCCATAAATGTAAGAGTTTATTTCTGGATTTTCAATTTTATTCCATTGATTTATAAATTTCTCCTAATGCCAGTACCACACTGTTGATTACTATAACATTGTAGTAAGTTGTGAAATAGGGAAATGTGAGTCTTCCAACTTTGTTCTTTTTTAAGATTATTTTGGTTATTCTGGGTCCCTTGCATTTTCATATGAATTTTAGAGTAGCTTATCCGTTTCTTAAAAAACAAAACAAAACAAAAAACCCAGATGGGATTTTGATAGGCAGTTGCATTGAGTCTGCAAATCAATTCAAGTATTGCCATCTTAACAGTATTAAGTCTTCCAATCCATGAACATAGGATGTTTTCCCATTGATTTGATCTTCAATTTCTTTCAACAATTTTGTAGTTTTCAGAGTATGTTTTACACATTTTGTTAAATTTATTCCCATGTATTTTATTATTTTTAACAATATTGTTTTCTTAATTTCATTTTTGGATTGCTCATTGCTTGTGTGTATAGTTGATTTTTCTATATTGAGCTTGTTTTATTTTCTTATTTTTGTTTTTATTTTAAATAGACTTTATTTTTTAGAGCAGTTTTAGGTTCACAGCAAAATTGTGTAGAAAGTACAGAGAGTTCCCATAAACCCACTGATCCTGGGCATATGCAGTCTCCCTCACTGAATATCCTGAACCAGAGTGATAACATTTATTATAATCAATGAACCTACATTGACACATCATTATCACCCAAAGTGCATAGTTTACATTAGGGTTTACTCTTGGTATTCTGCATTCTGTGGGTTTTGACAAATGTATAATGATATTGTATCCTACAGAATAATTTTGCTGCCTAAAAATCCGCTGTGCTCTACTTGTTCATTTATTCTTTTTCCCTAATCCCTGGCAACCACTCATCTTTTTACTGCCTCCATAATTTTCCCTTTTCATGTCATATAGTGGAATCAGAGTGTATGTAGCTTTTTCAGGTTAGCTTCTTTTACTTAGTAATATGCATTTAAGTTTCCTCCAGGTGTATTCATGGCTGTAAAGCTCATTTCTTTTTAGTGCTGAAAAATATTACATTGTCTGGATGTACCACTGTTTATTTATCTATTCACCTACTGAAGGGTGTCTTGGTTGCTTCCAAATTTTTGCAATTATGATTAAAGCTGCTATAAACATTTATGTGCAGGTTTTTGTGTAGACATAAGTTTTCAGCTCCTTTTGGTAAATACTAAGGAGCATGATTGTTGGATTGTATGGTAAGAGTATGTTGAGTTTGGTAAGAAATTGCCAATCTGTCTTCCAAAGTGGCTGGACTGTTTGAATACATTCTTACCAGCAGTGAATGAGAGTTCCTGTTGCTCCCTGTCCTTGTCAGCAGTTGATGTTGTTGGTGTTCTTGGACCTGGCCATTCTAAGCAGTGTGTAGTGGTATCTTCTGTTTGCATTTCCCTGATGACGTAGATGTGGAGCATCTTTTCATATGCTTATTTGCTATCTGTATATCTTCTTTGGTGAGGTGTCCCTTAAGGTCTTTGGCCCATTTTTTAATTGGGCTTTTTTTCATATTATTGAGTTTTAAGGGTTCTTTGTAGATTTTAGATGACAATCCTTTATTAGATGTCTTTTGCAAATATTTTTTCCTTGTCTGTGGCTTGTCTTCTCATTATCTTGATACTTTATTTTTAAAGAGTTTTATTGAGGTAAAATATGCATGCTAGAAAATTCTCCCATTTAAAGTATATAGTTCATTGAGTTTTAGTAAATTTTTAGTTATGCAACTATCACCATTATTAGTTTTAAAACAGTCCTGTCACCCCCCCCCAAATTCACTAAACAATATATTGTTTAGTTTTGCTTATTTGGGGGCTTTATACAAATGGTAAACAGATTCTAGAGTACTTGGAACTCCTTAGAGAAAAGTATAAATACAGAATGCAGTAACTTTAAACTTTGGGTTCTTTTTCTTTTTTTTTTTTTTTTTAAAGATTTTATTTATTTGACAGAGAGCTAGCAAGAGCAGGAACACAAGCAAGGGGAGTGGGAGAGGGATAAGCAGGCTTCCCACGGAGCAGGGAGCCCGATGCAGGGCTCGATCCCAGGAACCTGGGATCATGACCTGAGCCGAAGGCAGACACTTAACGACTGAGCCACCCAGGCGCCCCGGGTTCTTTTTCTAATTAACAAACATGATAAAGAGTTGAGATGAGTTTGTTTTTTCTTCATCAACAGTGAATCTTTAAGGGAACAGATCAATCAGGGTTTATACAGAATCTGTATACTTTAGAGCATGGTTGCCCTATTTATTCAAGCTCCTGAAAGTGGAGGAAATGCCAGACTAGGTTAAATATAAAAATGGTTCTTTGAGGAATACCTTTAAATTTCTCTGTAGCTAACTTTTTATGGTGTCCGTGATATCTTCAAAGATATTTGCATAAGTCTCACCACCTTGTTAGCCTTAGCAAATAAAAATCATTCTTTTCTATTAAAATAAACTTAGATGGGTTTCTTACTTAAACTAATGATTCTATTGTTTTTTGAATCTGAGTTTGGGGGAATTTGGTTTTAGGGATAACCCCTGAATTTCAATACTGAGCAGCTGCTATTACTTAACAGCTGCATCCTGATAACTTGATTCCTTGAGGAATGCTGTGGGAACCGTGGTTTATAAGAGATGGTGGGAGGAACAGTTAGTTTTACAGACTTCTCCAGTGATTTAAGTTGTTGAGAGTTAAAGGTTGAAGTACTAGTTTTTCCAGTTTCAGTGTTTTACCATTCTGTAATTCCATGAGGTATTTGTGAAAGGAGTTCATAATCTTATCGTTAGAAGAAAATTGAAAAAAAGACATTTAAAAAAAATGACTTTGTACGATCCCAGAGATGATTTTTTTATTGCCTTAGTTATGATTCAACAGTACTAGTGACAACAATTAGCAACAACTAATTTGGGTTGTATTTCAATATCACTTGAGTTCCTAACTTGAATTTAAGAGTAATATAAGTTACCACATGGTTTGTAGGGTCTCTGTACTTCATGGGAGTGTCTAATGAGGTCCATTCTTCCTCAAAACTAGAAATCAGTTTATTTCCATAAAAGCTTTATTTTGTGGTTGTAGAGGTAGAAGAGACACAAAGATAATTTCCTCTAATATACTCAGATGATGCTCCAGTAATTGATGATTCCTTTTTCAGTTTTGCTATACAGAGGGATATACTGGATTTCTCAAATTATTATAAATTTAATTTTTTAGAAAATAATGTCATGTAATTTAGTGGGCAAGATTTGAAAGGTGATGCCTATTGAAACTGCATGAATTAGAATAGGGTATTAAAACTCCAGAGAGAGAGAAAACAGTTAATAGACAGGACAGGTTTTGACATTTTTTTCTTGGGATCCCTGTAGTGATGACTGTATAATTCTCATTTAGTGACTTTAATTCTGAGTGTTATTGTCCTTTTGGCTTTGTGCTCAAAAGAGTTCTGTATCTAATACTAACTCTGTGCCCATTTCCTTTCATTTAGTTCTCTTTCACTGAATGTTAATACCATTATTAAGCTTCCTATAACACTTAAAAAATGAGGGTGAATGAGGATTCTCAAAGTGAATTTCTGGATTAAAAAAAAAAATCCTTACTAAAATCAAAACCTGGACTTGTACAATGTTTAGGTAAACATTCTTAAATTTACTAAAATGTACTGTGGTGTCTTTGGATAATGATGAAAAGTTTAATATTAAAGCCATGTGTGGTATAATTAACACAGTAAACTATGGAATAAATGCTTTCAGCAAAAGTTATTAAATTATGACAGACTGACAACTGTTTTATCATTAAGACAATAACCAAGTCACCCCTTATCTTTTTTTGCTTGTTATGTTCTCAGTTGGGTAACCCAACTGGAGTAATTTACCCCCAAATAAACATCATGGCTGAATAATATTAGTGTCTCAAGATGGCATACTTCAGTTACAAAGCTTGATATATAGTCTCCAAAAGGAAAAAAAAATTGAAGATGATTTATGTATGTACACCATTTTTTCCCCAGTCTACTTATTTTCTTATTTGATTTCTCAGGGTTTGGGTTGTAAAAACAAATCATTTTATTGTATCTTTCTTATTAAACTTTGTTCTTTTAAAAGTATTTGCTAAAATGCTCTCCTGAAAGGGGAGATGATTTTATAGTATGAGAGTCCTTTTATGTTCTTAATTCCTTTCTCCAAAGATGTTTGTAGAGTCAACTTGTGGAAGATTTATCCCTTCAGTCTCATAAAAGTTCAGTTAGTAATATGGAACATCTTATTCCCCACTCTTTCTTCTGGAGCTTTTATGACAAATAGGGAGGTCACAGAAAGGAATCATGATATAATGAGAAACCCTGAGAGGTGCATTTGGAAACAAATAATTAAAAACTGAATGAAATGAGAAAGGAGTGATTATTTACCTTGAAAAACTGCAAGCCTTGAGAAAAGTTAAGGCAAAATAATGTTTTATGGAAAACCCTACGAAAGTAATGGGTCTAAATTGTTTAAATAGCTGTGATTTCAGTTAAGTAGTTGGGTGAATGTGCAGATTTAAGATGTTAAAAATAATTTTTTTAGATGTCAAAAATAATTTTCTGAACCCAAATATAAGACTGCAACATTTTTATTGCTAACTTGGACAATAACGTAGAAGGCTTATCAAATTTTCCAAACAACGGGAGCTAGGAAAGATGGCTAACATAGTAGATAACAGTTATTCAGGGAGAGCCCTCTAAGAATGAGAGGCAGAAATTGACAAGTGGAAATTTAGGAGAGTTAAATGTAAAGGCTTGAATTTAGAGTTATCTTTAGCAAACATTTATTGAAGACCTGTGTACTAGACTTTGAACACTGAGGGTGTATGGGGAACAAAATTTATATGATATTAAGTAGGGAAGGCAGACATTTAAAAATCTCCTGAGATAATTTACTCATTCACATTCTGCAACTTACTGGCCGTGTGACTTTAAGCAAGTTGCTTTAGCTCTTTGTGTCTCATCTTATATATATCTTATATAAAACAGGGATTATGATGGCACCTATCTTGGGTTCTTCTGAGAATTAAATGAGGTAACATATGTAAAATGCTTAATATAGTGCTTACCTATGGTAAACAATAAATACTACTTGTTTTTATGGTTATCTCTTAACTCTTATCATCTTTTTTTTATGGAGGAAAATTAGAGTGATTATGGTACCTAGTCTAATTGGTGAGGCCCAGAAAGCTTCCCTGACAAAATCCCTACCTTGAAGAAGCTTGTACTTGAATCGTTGTAAACAAATTTCAGTTAAGATACGCATACAGATAGGCACAGGATGCTTACTGTGGGAAGATGTAGGTGGGATACCCAGGCCCTCAGTTTGTACAATTACAAGAGACATTTCTTAACAGCATTATATTGTGAATGGTAGTCCCTGTAGTTATGCAGTGTATTTTTTTGTAGTAGACCAAATTAGGGGAGGGGCATCTGAGTTAAATTTTGATGGCAAAGGTCAGGGGATGTCCAACAGAAGGAATTTCATGTACAGAGTAATGGGGACGTGTGAGACCATGGTACTCTGGGGACCTGGAATTACTTCATTATGGCTAAAGTTAAAGATGAGCTGGGATGGTTGAGAGTGATTGTTAAGAGATAAGATTAAGAAGGACCTTGTTTTCAGATTTTATCTGAATCTAGGAAGCTTTTGGATAAGTTAAATAGAGAATTAAGTGATCAGATTTATTTTTATAATGTGCTCAGGCAGTACAGAAGGGGAATGGTTTGCAGTAGAAACAGGTCTAGCAGCGAAGAGAAGGCAAGCATAGTAGTCTAGGTCAGTGCTACTCCTAGTGCGGACCACAAACTTTATTACAGGCTGGCAGTGGTGAAAGTACCTTTCTCCTTACTTGCTTGAGGCTCATCCCTAGACATTTAGAAACTTGATGGCAGCTTGGCATAGTTCAAGGTTGATAACCTTTGCTGAACTTGGAGTGTTCTTGAGCAAGTCTTACACTCGTCTCAAGACAGCTTTTTTCTCCACTGCCCACAACAGCTATTTCAAACCTCTGTCACCTCAAGTTCCTACTCCACCTCTTCCTCACTTTCCACAGATGACTTCATCCTCTATTTCACAGAGAAAATAAAGCTAAAGGATGCAGGAACTGGATAACTTCCTGTTCCACCCACAGACAAATATGCATGTCAACGTTATTTAGCTTTCCTCCACTTTTCAGGTTGTCTCTAGATCCTATTCTCTCCCATTTTTTTTCCAGGGCCATTTTTCCTTTTATTATCTTAAGTTTTCAACCTGCCTCTCTATAGTACCTTTACCTATACCTATAAACTTGCTCAAGGCTCATCACTAAATTCAGTCTTTATCATCCTTTAGATTACAAATCTAATTTCTCTCTTTCCCTTCATAGCCACGCTCCTTGAAAGATTAGTTTTCAATTATTGTCTCCACTTCTCATTTTCTCGCAATCGTATGTTCCTTTCTTGCGCATATCGTACAGCTCAAACTGCTCTGACAAACTAGCAGGTAGGTACCAAATCCAGTGAGCACGTTTCAGCCCTATGATTTATTTTCCTAATGGCTAATGATATTGAGTATCTATCTTGTTTGCCATCTCTTTATTCCTTTTGTAAAGTACCTGTTCAAGTCTTTGCTCATGTTTAAATTGGGTTGTTTGTTTTCTTAATATTTGAGCAGTCTTTATATGTTCTGGATATATGTCCTCTTTTAGGTATGTGATTTGCAAATATTTTTCTCTCATTCTGTAGTTCTTTTTTAAAAATATTCTCTCAACATTGTCTTTCATAATACAAACATTTTAATTTTGGTGAAGTCCAGTTGATCAGTTTTTTCTTTTATGGATCCTGCTTTTGGTATCCTATTTATAAACTCTTTACCTGACAGGACATGAGGATTTCTCCTCTGTTTTCTTCTAAAAGTTGTATAGTTTTATGGTTTATGTTGAGATCTATAATCCATGCTTGAGTTAATTTTTGTATAAGTTGTAATGTTTATGCTGAGCTTTTTTTTTTTTTTTTTAACATATGGGTATCTAGTTTTTCCAACCCCATTTGTTGAAAAGCAGATCCTATCCTTTCTCCATTGATTTGATTTTGTATCTTTTTCAAAAATCAACTGGCCGTATTTGTATGTATCTCATTTTTTCTTTAACCGATAGATTATTTAGAAGTGTTTTTAATTTTAAAAATTGATACTTATTTTTAGTTTACTACCTTGTAACATTATTTTGTTATGATTTGAATATGTCTGCATTATACCATTTTCTTTGAATTTGAGATTTACCTACGACTTAGTATATGATCACTTTTTATAAAAATTCTTTGTGTCTGAAACATGTTTATTCTGCAGTTATTTCATGTAATGTTTTGTGTATGTTCCCTAAAGTTTGCTAATTGTGTTGTTTAAATGCTATATGCCTTATATAATTAAATATTTATGTCATTAAACATTTTATATGCATAATCTTTCAGTTGATAAGTACTGATAAATATATTGTTAAATCTTACTCTGGTGAATTTTTATTATTTCTCCTCTTAGATCTCTCACTTTGCTTTTATATGTTTTGAAACTTTTATTATGTACAAGTTTAGAATTTTATCCTTCTATTATATTGAGCCTGTAAACCCGTATTCACTCTTATCTCTAAAAATTCCTTTTCCACAAAGTTTATCTTTTAATAATGTAGCTACCACTTTTTCTTTGTTTATTTTATTTATTTATTTAAGATTCTTATTTATTTATTTATCAGAGAGAGTGCACAAGTAGGGGGAGAGGCAGGCAGAGAAAGAAGCAGGCTCCCTGCTGAGCAAGGAGCCCAATGCGGGACTTGATCCCAGGACCCTGGGATCATGACCTGAGCCGAAGGCAGACGCTTAATGACTGAGCCACCCAGGCGCCCCAGTCTTTGATTAATTTTACTTGTTCTTAGATATTATATATATATGGAATCATACTGTATGTACTGTTTTGTGCCAGTCTTTTATAATTCATCCATGTTGCTTGCCTGACTCCAAAGTTATGAAAGTATTTGCCTTTGCTTTTTTTTTTTTTTTAGAAATTATGTACTTTTAGTTTTTATGTTCCATCTCAAATTAATTTTTGTGTATGGAATAACGTAAAGGTTTGAAGGTTTTTTTGTTATTTTGTGTTTTTTTAGTACGAATATCCTGGTCTTAACAGTACTTTTTGTTGAAAAGACTTTCCTTTTCTTATTGACTTGCCTTGCTCTGCAGTGGAAAATCACTTGATTGTGTAAATATAATCTAGTCTGTACTTTTATTCTGTTTCATTGGTCTTCTTGTCTATTCTTATGTTAATGCCATACTGTCTTGATTATTGTAGCTTTAGAGCAGGATTTCTCAACCTCCATACTATTGACATGTATTTGTCATGTTGTTGTGAACGTTCTCTTATGTATTATACGATGTTTAACAGCATCCCTAGCCTCTGCCCACTAGATGCTAGTAGCAGCCCTCTAGTTCTGACAACCAAAAATGTCTCCAGACAATGCTAAATATTCCCTAGGGGACAAAATCACCCTCAGTTGAGAACCACTTCTTTAAAGTAACTCTTGAAGTCAGATAGTGAAAGTCCTCCAACTTTCATGGTCTCATTCCGGATTATTTAGCTATTCTAGAACCTTTGTATTTCCATATCATTATAGAATTAACTCATCAATTACGATTTAAAATCTGTTGGGATTTTGATTAGGATGATGTTAAATATGTAGATCAATCAGATGAAAATTGACAACAAAATTGAGGCTTCTAATCCATGAATATGGTATGTCTCCACTTATTTTTTTTTTTCCAAGATTTTATTTATTTATTTGACAGTGAGAGACACAGCGAGAGAGGGAGCACAAGCAGGGGGAGTGGGAGAGGGAGAAGCAGGCTTTCCGCCGAGCAGAGAGCCCGATGCGGGGCTCGATCCCAGGACCCTGGGATCATGACCTGAGCTGAAGGCAGATGCTTAACGACTGAGCCACCCAGGCGCCCCTCCACTTATTTTTGTCTTTAATTTCTCTTGGCAGCATTTTGGAGTTTTCATTATAAAGGTCTTGTGCACATTTTATTAAATTTGCTCCTAAGTATTTAATATTTTCCAATGCTTTTGAAATGGTATTTTTATTTTAAGTTTCACTATTTTATCTCAGTAACTAGTTGTAGGCCCTCTTGCCCTGTCCACAACTTTATGCTCAGTTAAGGCACCATGGCACTAAGAGGGGATCTCTTTCACTAGTGCTATTTCTCTATCCTACTGAAGGCCTTATGGAAAAAATTGGCAGATGTTAGGTCTGCAGATCCTCAAGTTTCTAGTCAATCAAACCAACCCATTTTCAGCAAATAAACGTTTGCTAAAAAGTTTGTTTTTTCTTAGCCTTCTTAGTGATCAGTTTGCTTCTCTCACTGTGTCTCAGCCTGAAAGGGGCTTTGGATGTTTTCTCTCTTAGCAAGGGCTTATCCCTTTCTGGAATTTAGTTTATTTACATTTGTTTGAATTCTTAACTTTCATGTATACAACCAACCAGGAAACGATGATATTGCTTTTTCCTTTGTTAGGAAGGGTATCTTGTAAATTTCTATACCCTAATTGGAAATGGTTACCTGTTTTCTTTGCTCAGTGTTTTGGTATGTCTTTTAACTTCTTTTTTATTATCTTTTTACTTTAAATATTTCTATGTCCTTATATTTTATGTGTCTCTGGTAAACAACATATATTTAATTTTTTTTATCTCGACAGTCTTTTAAGTGAAGCATTTAATCCATTTACATTGAGCGTGAGTACTGATCTTTTTGAATTTATTTCTACCATCTTAAATTTTCCGTATGTCCTGCTTTTCTTATTTTTGTATTTCTCTTTACTTGCTTTTGAATTGCTTGAGATTTCATACCCCCTTTCTCTAATAAGTTTCATCGCTTGTTTCTGTTTTTTCAGCTGTCATAGAAATTTTATTTTTTTAAAAGATTTTATTTATTTGGGAGAGAGCGAGTGAGAGAACATGAGCTGGGGGAGGGCAGAGGGAGAGGTAGAAGCAGACTCTCGGCTGAGCAGGAGCCCGACACAGGGCTGGATCCCAGGGCCCTGAGATCCTGACCTGAGCCAAAGGCAGACACTTAATCGACTGAGCCACCAGGCACCCCTGTCGTAGAAATTTTAAAGTGCATATTTAAAGTCCATAGGCAATAATATTGTCTGTTTTCAGATCTGGTCTTTTTTTTTTTTTTTTAAGATTTTATTTTTAAATAATCTCTATACCCAACATGGGACTTAAACTTATAGCCCCAAGATCAAGAGTCCCATTCTATACCGACTGAGTCAGCCAGGTGCCTCTGGTCAGTTTTTTTTTTTTTTAAATAAGCTTTATGCACAACATTGGGCTTGAATTCAACAACCCCAAGATCAAGAGTTGCATGCTCTACCAACTGAACCAGCCAGGTGCCCCCAAATCTGGTCAATTTTAATTGTCCCCATTCCTATATCATATTTTTTCCCTATTTCTTCATATTAAAAATACTTATTTCACATTATGTATCTGATCATTCTATTGTCTGCAGTCTTTGTTGGTCTAATTCTATAGTTTGCTATTCATTGGCTCAGATTCATAGATGCTTCTTGTGATTTTTTTAAGTTGTGAGCTTATGGCCTTTGGAACTTTTTTGTAAATTTTTTGAAGCTAAGAATCAGATCTTTTTTCAGAGATAATTTGAGTGTCTAGAGGAATTACCTCTTATAAGTAAATTTTTGATCTTAGTTTTTTTAGGCCACACAACTAGTTTCAATTGTAGTACCACAGGGGTGCAGACTTGTGGTTAAGAATTCTCAGTGAAGACATGTTTCTGTTTAACTGCTCTACCATGAACCAAAGCCAATAAAAACCCTATTCCTATCATCTCCCGCTGCAGAATGAGTTTTTTCCCTGTTTTACCCTCTAAGGGTGCAAGTTTTTGGGGATTCTTGGCATTAGACAGGTGTTAATCCATTCTGTCTCCATGGTAGGGCTCAAGGTAGCCTTTTCTTTCTTTTTTTTTTAACGATTTATTTTTATTTAGAGAATTTGTTAGCGCCTGCATGCGTGCATACACATGGCGGGGGAGGGGTAGAGGGAGAGGAAGGGAGAGTTTGTTTTGTTTTTACATTTTATTTATTTGAGAGAGAGAGAGAGAGAACGAGCAGGGGGGAGGGCCAGAGGGAGAGGGAGAAGCAAGCTCCCTGCTGAGCAGGGAACCTGATGCAGGGCTCGATCCCAAGACCCTGGGATCCTGACCTGAGCCGAAGGCAGAGCCGAATGAGCCACCCAGGTGCCACTCAAGGTAGCCTTTTCATCTCAATCAATAGCCCATTAAAACCTAGACTTTTTCCCCCAAGGATTAGCCAGTAGTTCCAGGGAAAGCTCTAGCTATAGTGTTCCTCACACTTAAGAATTTATGCTTTTTTGTTTTTGCCCTCAGGACTTCCTTTGCTTCCCTCTCAAAGTTAGCCATATGTTTAAAAACATGTATATTTTAAAATACATTTTATCCAGCATTCTAGGTACATTTTCAACCTGATTTCCTATTACCCTATACCAATGTATCTTTGGGAGTTACCTCTATTTGTTTTTGAAGTATGACAAGTGGCAAGGTATAGTATAAGGGGAAAAATAAAGTCTACATTCAGTCTTATCTCCAAGCTTGGAATGCCCTCCTGCTTTGATGGTGGCAAAGGCATCCTATACTTCACTCACTTCAGTTCTTTTTCTCTCTAGATATTCTCCCCTTCTGGCTCAACTCCCACCCTCAACCCAGACAGAATGAATTAATCTCTTACATTTGTTCCCATACTGCTTTATATGTATCTTTCTTAAAAAGGAAGATACCCTGTAGACTAAAGATAGAGACTGGATTTTATTTATTTCTTTTTTTTCTTTTTTTTAAAGATTTTATTTATTTATTTGACAGAGAGAGACACAGCGAGAGAGGGAACACAAGCAGGGGGAGTGGGAGAGGGAGAAGCAGGCTTCCCGCCGAGCAGGGAGCCCGATGCGGGGCTCGATCCCAGGACCCTGGGATCATGACCCGAGCCGAAGGCAGACGCTTAACGACTGAGCCACCCAGGCGCCCCTGGATTTTATTTATTTCTATGTCCCTAGCTTGTATTAGGCATTCACTAAAGTTTGTTGAATTGAGTTCTCAAAATCTTTGTGACTTTTTTTTTTTTTTAAGATTTTATTTATCTGAGAGAGAGAATGGGAGACAGCATGAGAGGGGAAGGGTCAGAGGGAGAAGCAGACCCCCCGCTGAGCCAGGGAGCCCGATGTGGGACTCGATCCTGGGACTCCAGAATCATGACTTGAGCCGAAGGCAGTTGCTTAACCAACTGAGCCACCCAGGTGCCCCAACAAAATCTTTGTAACTTAATTTACTGTTTATTTTTAGGAAATAACTTTTTAAGCAGCTAAAGTTTATTTAGCATATTGAAGATAAAATAATTTTATCTAGTGTTTGCTAAATTGCTTGGGCTGATTATATTTAAGGAAAGATTAAAGTGTGATTAAAATGTTATCTGTCTTACAATCTCTAGAGGGACTGGGGTGGTATGATTTTGGAACAGATGGATATTTAGATCCTAGTTCTAAATTCTAGTTTACTTTAAAATTATGGAATATGTAGGGGTCCTAGCTGGCTCAGTTCATGCAAGTCTTGATCTTGGGATTGTGAGTTTGAGCCCCACATTGGGTGTGGAGATTGGGGGGGGGAGAAAAAACGTTTAAAAAATGGAATCTAGAATTTTCTAGAAGCACCCTTTGAGTCTGGAACATCAAAGGGAATTTTTGCCTTTGGGGTACTATTTTTTTTATATAAGATTTTTTATTTATAATTTGTTAGAGAGAGAGCACGTACAAGCAGGGGGAGTATCAGGCAGAGGGAGGAGCAGGCTCCTTGCTAAGCAAGGAGCCCGATTCAGGGCTCTATCCCAGGACCCCGGATCATGACCTGAGCCGAAGGCAGACACTTAACTGACTGAGCCACCCAGGCATCCTGGGGCACTATTTTTTAAAAATAAAAAAAAAGGACGTTTTCTACATGACCTTGATTACTTGGGCATGTATAGTGTTTTCTGTTGCCTGAATTTAATTCTCTTTTTCTATAGAAAATTACATGGTCATTTTGTGGCTATTATATACTTGTCCTGTAATAACAAAAACAAGTGGGTGTCCAATGGAGAAGCTGATTTTCTAAACACATATCCCTTCTGCTTAGCATTCTTTTGCATATTTGAAGATGTATAGATGAGGAAAAGAATTAAGTAGTAGTATGAAAAAGAGATGGGAGAGAACAGAGACAGGTAGGGGAGAAGACCAACTAGAACAGAAGTTGAGATGACTTAACAGTAGACGCACAGGTAAGAGAAGGCAGAAGGAAGTGTCAGTACCAGAGGTTGGGGGATGGACAGCAAGCTGGCTCATATTGCTTGAAGGAATGTGTTTCACATGTAAATGTTTTTCTGATATCCACTTTTTGTTTTAACATCTCCACAATCAAGATGTTTCTTACCATCAGTCATAACCCATAGATTAATAAACAACATGTTTGTTTTTCTTTTTGGTGGTACATAAAACAATGGCACATTTACCATTAGTGGCATCTTACAGTTAATGAAATAGGGTATATTTCATTACATATTTACATTGCTCATAAGGAGGAATATTGGCTGTATTAACCTGTTTACATTATATGATCTGGCAGACAAAACAGTTTTTTAAAACATTCAGAAACAGATTCTCAGCATTAAACTGATTCAGACAGCTGACTCTTGATGTTATTTCAGTAGAAATCTCTAAGGTGATTTATGTGAAATGAGCAACTATTTTTGTAAAATGCCCACCACTAAACAGGCTGCATTTGCAATTGACAGAAATACTGAATTGCGTGTAAGTAATCACTCTACAGAAATGAAAGTGACCTTTCCCCATCCTTGTTAGTTGAGGGGCTGTTTCCCTGCATCACCTAATTATTCTTTATTAGGCAAGAAAAACTTGTGTTGTAACTTCTTATTGGCATTGTTTAGATAACATCTTTGCACAATTTGTGCCTCAAGTTCATCTCTGTATTTTATTGTTGAATCTCTTTGGAATTTTGACATTAACTGTTGAGCCCATGGACTTGTCTTTTTTGACAGAATTGCCCAATTGACAAATTGGGCATTTGAGTGAAAATAACTCAAAAACTATTCTTAAGTTTCCCTCTTTTGTTTTGGCTGCTATAAAGCTCATAGCCAACTGTGCAGCCTTCTTGGTTAAGGAATGTAGTATAATTTAGCTTATGTTTTGCACACAGACCACCTTCAGTCCCCCTCATCCTCACTTCAAAACTTTCCTACCCATTTTTTCCCCTTCCCAGACTTATTTCCTCTATTTTTTTTTTTTTAAATCCTATACTGTATGTTTCTTTCTTAGCTACCTCTCATTTGTTTTGGAATGGGTAAGATATAAATAAAGGCCAAAAACACCAACAATAAAATCCATCTTTTAAAACCTTTTTTCCACGTAGTGAAAACAGCAAATTGAAACAGGGGAAGCAGGAAGTCCATTTTTGTTTTCCTTTCCTCATACGTGTATTAAGTGAGGTGAGTTGTTTTGAGGAAAGGAGAATTTTGTTTTGCTGAATCGTTTGTGATTGTTCTAGTGTTTGGGGGGCTAAAAAGGATTGTGAACTTTTTCAAGTTATTTCTAAGTTAGAGACTGGATTTTTAAAGAAATGGTAATGATAATTAAACATTTGAATGACTTTTAGAGTTAGTTACTATCAATTGGCTGAAAGAGTGTGAGAGAATTTTTTCTAACAGGAAAGGTGCTTCTCTCCTGGCATTTTGCTTGAGAATGGAAAAGGTAGAAAAGTACCCTTATTTCTATACATCTGTGGGTATGTGTTTTAAGTTGAGTTAATTATGTGAATAAAATACGGAGAACCTGTAGTTTATAAAGCAGTGGAAGGAAAGAAATGGGGATGGACAGGGTTAACTATCATTGGTGTCTGTATTTTATTCAAACATTTGTCCTCTTTAACCAAATTGAGTCCACTGTGGGAATTGGACTCCTCTCACCATTGGCATATTTTCCTCTTTCTCCCTATTTCTTCTGCTTCTGAAGTAACAGTGTAGTGTGAAAGATTGAGAATTATAGTCAAAGCTATACATAAAATGATACTAACCTAATACTTTCTGTCATGCCAACTTTTTTTTTTTTTTTTAATGTTTGCTCCTCTTGGTGCTTTCTGTTGTTGTTAGTACCTCTGTCCCCTTTCCTCCCTTCTCCTGTTCTTATCTTTTTTTGCTGTGCACTTTTTTCTTTCTTATACTAGATAGAAACCTCCTTTCCCTTTCCTCCCCTGTTTGCCAGCCCTTGGGGATAAAAGTCA
This sequence comes from Leptonychotes weddellii, assembly GCF_054177405.1. Classification (NCBI taxonomy): domain Eukaryota; kingdom Metazoa; phylum Chordata; class Mammalia; order Carnivora; family Phocidae; genus Leptonychotes; species Leptonychotes weddellii. The sequence continues at coordinate 36,172,208 of NC_138383.1, forward strand.
TTCTGGAGAATTGTCTTAAAATACTGAAATTATAACTATTTCTAAGCCTATTAGGCATCTGGCACTGTAAATTAATCTAAAACATTAATCTAGAGATTAAAATCAGGCATCTTGATCAGTTTGATGCAGAGAATACTATTATATTAAGCCTTGCATTAATATGGAGGGAATTAATAAGAAAATGTTTGGAGATGTAAGCTTCTTCTTGTCAGTGATGTGTTATTCATTTGTACTAGAGATGATAAATGAATTCTGTGTTTTATATTTATGTTTTATAACATTAACCTTACATTACTATCATAGTGTCTTTCCTATAAGCTTTGAAAGAAGATTAATTCTTTTTTTTTTTTTAAGATTTTATTTATTTATCTGAGAGAGAGAATGAGATAGAGAGAGAGAGCATGAGAGGGGGGAGGGTCAGAGGGAGAAGCAGACTCCCTGCCGAGCAGGGAGCCTGATGCGGGACTCGATCCCCGGACTCCAGGATCATGACCTGAGCCGAAGGCAGTCGCTTAACCAGCTGAGCCACCCAGGCGCCCGAAGATTAATTCTTTTTAACAAATATAAATTCACAGAAAATTCCAGTCTTTCTCAAGCATTTTATAATTTAGATTGTGGAACAGAATTCTTACAAGGTGTTCATTCCACCTTGAAGTGTATGTTGTTACTTAAACACTGAAAAGAGTAAGTCCCAGGAACGAGTCCTGCATCACCGAGTCCTGCATTGGGCTCCCTGCTCAGGAGGGAGTCTGCTTCTCCTTTTGACCCTCCCCCCTCTCATGTTCTCTCTCTTTCTCGTTCTCTCTCTCAAATAAATAAAATCTTTAAAAAAAAGAACACTGAAAAGAATAAGCAAATAAAATGGCATCGAATGAAGCGTATTAATGCCTCTATTCAGTCAGCTAAAATTATGAAAGAGTACTGCTTCAGTCTGCTTCTATACATTTTTTTTCCCCCAGAAGGTGTATGTGTGCTTATTTTTGGTAAAGGTAGCTGAATGGGAGTTTAGATCATTGCCTATCTAAAAGAAGAGAATTAAAATTTATTTATTAGAGGATTTCCTGAAATAATATACCTTTTTTTCAGGCACTGAAATAAAAATGTCTGTAAAACCTTTGATTATATTATAAAATAAATCATGTTATTTTTAAAAAGTTAATGGACTTTTTTTTAGAGCAATTTTAGATTCACAGCAAAATTAAGTTGAAAGTACAGAGTTCCCAGGTATCTCTCTCACCTTCCCCTTCAGTCTGCCTACCATCAGTATCTCATACCATTGTGGAACATTTATAACAATTGATGAACCAACATTGGCACATACCATCATCCAAAGTCCACAGTTTACATTAAGTTCATTCTTTGTGTTGTGTAGTCTGTGGGTTTTGGCAAATGTCTAATGACATATCCAAAGTATCATACAGAATAGTTTCACTGCCCCCCAAATCTTTATCCCTCCTTCTCCCCAAATCGACAATCACTGATCTTTTTACTGTCTCCATAGTTTTGCCTTTTCCCGAATGTCATATAGTTGGACTCAAATAATATGCAGCCTTTTCATATTGGCTTTTTTCACTTAGTAATATGCATTTAAGGTTCTTCCTTGTCTTTTTGCTGCTTGATAGCTCATTTCTTTTTAGTGCTGAATAATATTCCTTTGTAGGGACTTAGCACAGTTTATCTGTTCACCTGTTGAAGGGCATATTGGTTTCTTCCAAGTTTGGGTAATTATGAATAAAGTTTTTGTAAACATTCATGTGCAGGTTTATGTATGGTCATAAGTTTTCAGCTTATTTGGGTAAATGCCAAGGAGTGTGACTACTGGATTCTATGATCATGTTACTATTTGTTAAAAAAGAAATTCTTTAGAACAAATAAAAAACCCACAAAATCTTCCTCTTGCTAGCAAAATTAAACCTGGTCCAGGAAATTGTTGAAGACTTTTCTGGGGGTTATTTCAGTTGTGGTGCTAGTAAATTTTATCACTGCTGTTATTTCCTTATGCCAGCATTACTACAGTGTTCTCATAGTTGGTCTCCTGATAGCCAGTTTCATCCACTTTCCATTTTATTTTGTCCTCATTTGCAGGCTTAGTGGAAGATTAAATGAGATTGTGCATGTAACGTGCCTAGTACAGGGCCAGATTCAGAGTAGTCGTAAAATATTTGGTACAGCGCCCTTTCTACCCCATTTCCTCAATTTGTTTGTTAATAAAGTTCATCCATAGCCCTAGCATGCCATTAAAGTACCCCTAAAAACCAACCTCAGCCTCTATTCCTAGATTTATTGTACTGTTATGGATTCTTTCCTTTTTATTTATTTTTTTTGTTTTTTGCTGTTGTTTAATTATAAAAAATATGACATAAAATTTACCCTTTTAGCCATTTTTAAGTGTACAGTGCAATAGTGTTAACTATATGCGCATTGTTGTTTTAATAGATCTCTAGAACTTTTCGTCTTTCAAAACTGAAACTGTATCCGCTGAACAACAGCTTCCCATCCCCCATTCCCCAACCCTAGTATCCATTTTCTACTGTGTTTCTATGAGTTTGACTACTTTAGATAGCTTATATAAGTGGAATTATGCAATATTTGTTTTTGTGACTGGCTTATTTCCCTTAGCATAATGCCCTCAAGGTTCATTCATGTTGTGGCATATGACAGGATCTTCTTTTTTAAGACTTTTTTAACACACACACAAACATACACATTTTTATATGTAAAAGAATATCATATATATACATATTTTTTTATCTATTCTTTTGATGGATGGATGCTTTCACCTCTTGGCTATTGTGAATAGTGCTTCAATGAACATGGGTGTGCAAATAGCTCTTTTGAGTTCCTGTTTTCAGTTCTTTTGGATATATACCAAGAAGTGGGATTGCTGGATCATATGGTAATTCTATTTTTAATTTTTTGAGGTACCACCATACGGTTTTCTTTTTTTTAGATTTATTTATTTGAGAGAGAGAGAGAGAGTATGAGCGGGGGGAGGGCAGGGGGAAAGGGAGAAGCTGACTTGCCGCTAAGCAGGGAGCCTGATGCAGGTTGTGATCCCAGGATCCTGGGATCATGACCTGGGCCAAAGGCAGACGCTTAACCAACTGAGACACCCAGGCGCCCGAGGTACCTCCATACTGTTTTCCATAGTAGCTGCATCATTTTACATTCCCAGCAACAGTGTACAAGGGTTCTAGTTTCTCCACATCCTCACCAGTACTTGTTTTGTTTTGTTTTTTCGATAGTGGCCATCCTAATGGTGTAAGGTAGTATCTCATTGTGGTTTTGATTTGCATTTCCTGAATGATTAGTGATATTGATTGAGCATCTTTTCATATGCTTGTTGTCCATTTGTGTATCTTCTTTGGAGAAATGTCTGTTCAAGTCCTTTGCCCAATTTTTAATCAAGTTATTTTTTGTTGAGTAGTAGGAATTTTAAAAGTGTATTTGTGTGATATTAATCTCTTATCAGATATATGGTTTGCAAATAATTTCTCCCATTTTGTAGGTTGACTTTTCACTCTACTGATTGTTTCCTTTGCTGTGCAGTTTTAAGTTTGCTGTTGTTCCATTTGTCCATTTTTACTTTTATCACGTGTGCTTTTGGTGTCATCTGAGAAATCATTGTCAAATCCAATATCATGAAGCTTTTCCCCTGTGTTTTCTTCTAGTTTTATAGTTCCAGGTCTTACATTTAGGTTTTTAATACATTTTGAGTTAATTTTTGTATATGGTATAAGTAAGGGTCCAGCTTCATTCTTATTGCATGTGGATATCCAGTTTTCCCAATATTATGGATTATACTATGACCTGCAGGTCAGCAGCTTCAGATCTGTGAATCCCTGACATTATGTGCTGTACTTTGTGCGTGTGTGTGTGTGTGACTTTTAAGAAGACGATCCATTAACTTTCATCAGATTCTGGAAGTGATCCCCTCCACCCCCAAGGCGAGGATGATGACAGTCTAAAAGAGATAATTATCTAAATGTAAATTTTTCATTGAGCCTGGCTAGGGAAAATTGTGGTTATCATTGGAACATAGCACACTTATGAATGCAAGGTATGTTCATGCTACTAATGAAGTGGAGAGCCTTAGTGAGAAGCAGGATGGGACCAGTATCAAGTGTAGCATCTGCAGGCACTTTAGTTCTTCAATTAGTTTGTAGTATCATGGACCTGGTTGGCAGATTAGCATGGTATATATTCTTGTCAAATATTCTGAAAATTTGTTGAATGCAGAAAACCAAACATTCAAATACAAACCACAAGAAATGGAGAAAGTCTCTTCCGTTGTGGGGCAAGATTGACTAAAGCTCACCTTTGAGCTTTATCCTGAGACCTCTCTTTTTAACCCTTCACATAGACCAATGACATATATACTGGGGGAGCAAAAGTATTTGGGTTTTATGTTGATATGAAAGTTATCTGTTACCAGGTTTGCGTTTGATAGATACTTCCAAGCAAATTCACCCTTCAGGAGCATGTGTTAGGAATGCTTTGATTACTCCCCCCACTCCCCCACCCCCACATCACTGAAAACTTGTCAACTACACAAGGGCAAGCTTTCCCCTATCCTCAAATTCATGTTGTTGTTGTTGTTTTGTAAAGTAACTGCATCTATAATACATTAGTACTGGCTTTTTCTGACAGGCTCAGCCGAAGAAAATAGTTTTCTGTGTAATCTTGTATTTTAAAAACATTATTGGCTATTAAAAAGAAAAAGAGTGCTAATATAACATATAAAATGCATTTAAGATACCTGAATTATAAGAAAATATTTTGGCAAAATGCATCTTTACAAGTCCCAGATGCCTAATTATGAGTTTCTGTTAATATATTCGTCTAACTTTTATCAGTTCCTTTTGTCTGAAACCAGGATGCGTCCCTGTCCTTGTGAATAGGAGTCTGGGAGAAAGGGAAGATGGGGTTAAAAGGGAAGCACAATCCCCTGTGTTTCCTGTAGCTCTTCTTATTGCAGGATCAGTTTGGATTGTGAGATGAAATTGAAGAGCAGAATTTAATGTTGACCTCTAAAGTTGATGGTCCAAAAGGGTTTATTTATCTTGACTAAAGCCTGTCAATTGTTGAATTGAGTAGAGTGCTTTTGGCTGTAAAAGCTTTAAAATGTAAACATTGAGGAAATAGCATGTTTGTAATGACTAAATAACATAACATATGCAGGTGCACATCTTAGAATTTTCTCATTTATCCTGAAAGTTACACCTAAGCAGTCATCTTAAGGGAAATTTTAACCATTAGAATGCGTTATACTGTGTAGTTTAATGCTAAAGTTCCTTTTGTGGCTCTTCCTAAAAAGTATTTTGGTTGATCATAAAAACTGTGTGCAGAGGACTATTTGAAATAATAGACACATGGTTTAGAAATAAGCAGAGGAAAATAACATCCTTATGTTGTGTATTACATCTCCTTTTCTCCACACTATTATTTCTGTAACATCCCTTGAGCTGTTTGATAGGTAGAAAATTGTCTTGTGTTAAGTCTTCCATGTGTTTCCAGAACTATTTGCACCAATGAAGAGGCTTGATTTCTAGAATCTAATTGTATTTGTTTAATTACTAGATTGAAAAGTTCTTGATGTCCGGATGGGTGTCTTGAGTTCCCTTTGTGTATGTTGATAGTGCCTAGCTAGCAGTACCTTATAGTTGATTTATAAATATTCATTGAATTAATAAATTAACATACCATCCTTCTTTGGATAACACCCCTAAAAATGAATTTGTGTTTGAAGATTTTAATTACTTTAAGCAAATATTTTTTTTTGGGATAGAAAATAATATGATTTTTTGTGATATTGATAGGAAGTTACCTTTATATCATATTCAGAAAGGAAAGGGTTACAGTTCTAGATTATTACATAAATTTGAAACACAGTCTAAGCCTTTGTAGTGAATATTAACCAGGGATGTACATCAGATGTCCACTTCTGATGTCCACTTCCCAGCCCAGACCTGCTAAATCCTAATCTCTAGAAGTAGAGACAATCGATTTTTTAAAAGCTCTGTCAGAAACTTGAATGTATTGTTATTGTTTGAAGGTTCCTTTTTTGATGGTTTTGTAGCAATTAAATATTGCTTTGTGTGACAGAGATTTTCATATATTTATTTAGAGTTTGAATACAACTCATGAGCACAGTAATTGCTTTAAATCTTACTGGCCATTTAGTAGATATTATTATATCTTTCTTTTAGAGATGGGACTTCATATTATCACATAACCATGAAAATTCTTTGTGTGACCTTTAAGTAATATACAGATAGGAAGAGAATATAGAGACGTAGCAACGGAGAAGAGGTTTAAGATAGTTGAGTGGTCCCCAGATTTTTCCCTCAGTTGATAGCTTATTGCACAATGCCTAGCACAAAACAATGTGGAAGGAATGAACTGTGTTATGACACAGTAGGTTAGGACGGTACAGAATATCCATTACGCCAGTATTTGAGAAGACTGAGGCCCATTAGGACTATATGTAGTGGGTTTAGCCCTTGACACAGAGGCAGCAACCTGGCCTATATCTAAATTCTGCATTTAGTAGTTGCGTGACTATGAGCACTTTCATTAATACCTCAGTTGTTTTCTCATCTGTAAAATAAAGGTAAAAGAACCAACCTTACATGGTTATCATAATGATTGAATAAGATACTGTATTTTTAAAAAGTTTAACAAATGATAGGTATCAGTAAATGATGCAGCATGCCTTCACTAGTGTATAAGGATGCTTGAATTAGAAAATACTGTTTTGTTAAATGTCTAACCTGAAGTCTGAAACCTGCTGAGTGATAGAGCTAGTATTAGATAGAACCCAGCCACCTAACTGCCAATCTCAAGATTCTAAAGTCTTCCAGGCTCCTGAATTTTTGGGGCTGTGACTTGTCAATAGGACTAAAAGTTCTGTATCATTGCATTTTGTAATTCTTTGCAGTATTGTGCATGCTGGATAAATCAAATTTCAGTGCATTAAAGTTCAGTATATGGGGTGCCTGGCTGGCTCAGTTGGTGGAACATGTGACTCTCGATCTCATGGTCATAAGTTCGAGCCCCACGTTGGGTATAGAGTTTACGTAAAAATAAAATCCTTTAAAAAAAAAAAAAAAGTTCAATATATGATTAATCAGAAGTGTAGCTAGGAAAATTGTTTTATTTCAACTGCTCAACATTTTTAATTTATTTGGTTAAGAAAGAAAGGATCATATATGTTTTATGCTTTTTCTTTCCATTGACACTATTCTGTTAGTGAATTTTCTGATATTCATGCAGTAAATAAGTTGACTTCAACTTGCAAAAAGGAAGTTTGTGATATTTTCCTCTTCCCCCCAAAAAGACATCTTTCACAGCATCTTTCATAGAGAGAGAGAGAGAGGTATTTCAATTTAAACAAGGTACAGGGAAATATATATTTCCATTTGTTAGGTTTATTCTGGGGAAATAGCTAAAGTTCATTTTTTATCATGTTCGGTACTCAGATGTACTCATTTAGAATATGTTTTTAAAGCACATAAGATTCAGAGTACTAGACTGTTGTGTTGCCTTAGAAAATTACTGCTTTCTTGTAGACTAGGTATACTAATTGGTTTATTGAGCTAGTTTACTTGGCATCCCCAGCAATTTTCTGATACTCTGAAAATACTGGAATTGCCATTTTTCTTCACTAAACCTGTAATAGTTTTTTAAAATTACTATAGTCTTTTTTAAATTAATGTGTGGTTTTTTAGAAGAATAAGTAAGGGGTGCCTGGGTGGCTCAGTTCGTTGAGCGTCTGCCTTCGGCTTGGGTCATGATCCTGAGGTCCTGGGATCAAGCCCCTGCTGCAGGCTCCCTGTTCAGCGGGGAGCCTTCTCCCTCTCCTTTTGCCCCTCCCCCTGCTCATGCATGAGCTCACTCTCTCTTTCTCTCTCTCTGTCTTTCAAATAAATAAATAAAATCTTAAAAAAAAAAAATAAGACATTTACCTGTCTCAACACTCAAAATATACAGAAGTTTACACAATTTTCTTTCATTTGTCTCCCCAGTCACTCCTCTTAGAGGCAAAGAAAAGCATGTTACTAGTTTCCTTTTAAGGATCTTTCCTGAAAAATCACATGATAATTCCATCTATATTTCATTGGACAATATTGGATCACCTGGCCACACTAGCTGCACAGGAGTCTTTAAGCGGGCGCCTGGGTGGCTCAGTTGGTTAAGTGACTGCCTTCGGCTCAGGTCATGATCCTGGAGTCCTGGGATCGAGTCCGGCATCGGGCTCCCTGCTCAGCGGGGAGTCTGCTTCTCCCTCTGACCCTACCCCCTCTCATGTGCTCTCTCTCTCTCTCTCATTCTCTCTCTCAAATAAATAAATAAAATCTTAAAAAAAAAAAAAGTCTTTAAGCTGAATGCCTTGCTCCCTTGAAAAAAGTTCAGTTCTGTTTCTTAGGAAAAGGAGAAGAACATGGTATTGGATGGCAGCCAGGAGTCTTTGCCTGAGATTGTTCTGATTTACATTCACCAGCGATGTATGAAGATATAAGTTTACAGTATTGTTGTTTTGTTACTTTTTACCAACCATGCATAATTGAATTCGTATAAGCTAAAGAACTTAAGTTTTTTTGCCTTAACTTTAGAATCAAATTCCAATATAAAGTGTGACTCTGATGAAGTTTGAAAGACCTTGGTTCACTTTCATCTCATTTAAAAATGAAAGTTAAGTCGATATTGAGTATAACTGCAAGTAAAATAATTCTTACGGGGCGCCTGGGTGGCTCAGTCGTTAAAGCGTCTGCCTTCGGCTCAGGTCATGATCCCAGGGTCCTGGGATCGAGCCCCGCATTGGGCTCCCTGCTCAGCGGGAAGCCTGCTTCTCCCTCTCCCACTCCCTCTGCTTGCGTTCCCTCTCTCGCTATATCTCTCTCTGTCAAATAAATAAAACCTTTATTAAAAAAAAAAAACAGTTTAAAAAAATACTTCTTACAAGGATTATGGGTGAGTCTTTTGCTCTTAGGCAAAATAAGTGAGTTTTCACAGAGACAGAAAAGCTAATTTTTTTTTTAAGATTTTATTTATTTGACAGAGACAGTGAGAGAGGGAACACAAGCAGGGGGAGTAGGAGAGGGAGAAGCAGACTTCCTGCGGAGCAGGGAGCCTGATGCGGGGCTCAATCCCAGGACCCTGGGATCATGACCTGAGCCGAAGGCAGACGCTTAAGGACTGAGCCACCCAGGTGCCCACAGAAAAGCTAATCTTACATTTATGTATGTGAAAGTTACTGTCTCATTTCTAGCATGCCTAGAGTTTATAACTTCAAAAATTATCTAGGTTGATTTTTTAAACTTTGTATAGGCTGCCTGTATGTACCAAATGAGAGCTAGTTCGGGAAATATGGGTCAGAGAGGAATTAGAGCTACCTCGGTATTAACAAGTAGTGTTTTATACTGTATCCTTCAGTGTCAAAGATACCACAGAAATGCTAATCATTTACCATTATTGTTGTATGTAGGAATGTAAATCAGAAAAGAAAACCATTCCTGGTCCCATTTATGGGAATATTTCAGCTAATGGAAGTAGTAGATGGGGCTATGGCAGGGAAACAAATCAGGCAAGTGCATGTAGACTTGGGAATAGCTATTGCCTAGTTTGGCAGCAGCAAAGAATATATGTAGTAGAGAAGAGAGGCAAAACTAGAAACAGAGATTGGGCTTTGAGTGTTAGGATAAGAAACTTGTATTTTATTCAGTTTTGTTTTGTTTGTTCAGTTTTTGAAGAAGAAAGTGACCTTGTTTGCATTAGATGAATATATTAGGTAGGTGGTTAGGCTGGATGATCTCTAAAGTAGATGCCTTTTAGTACTATGAATCTATAACCCATGATGGGGCTGGGCTATAGACATATCACCTCTGTGGTGTCAGTTGGACAGATTTAGTCATCAGTCATAAGGTTTATAGATTAATACAGGGGATAAGGTCACCAAGGAGGAAAGGGTAGAGTAACCTGAGAATGCCCACATCAAGGGAGTGGTTCCTTCTTCTTTCTCCCTTTTTCCCCCTTAGAAATTAATTTTAAGGAATCTAGGTGGCTTTTTCATAGAGTTTACTGAGATTTGTTAGTTGTGTCCATGTGGTTTAGCATGCTAATCTGTTTTGTTTTGTCTTCTGTTCATTAGTAGTTGGATCTAGAGGCTTGATCCCATTCATGTTTGTTTGTTTGTTTTTCCTTTTTTTCATGGATGGGCATAACTGCTTCAGTGGGTAGTGGTGTATAGTTAATCAGGAGACTCATAATATTGGGTTGTCTTACCTTTATGATATTGGTAGATATTGATGATTCATGCCTATATCCATTGATTTGCTAAGGTTTTCAAAATGGCGATATTCTAAGTCTGTTATTCCCTCTTCATTTATGAGCTGAAGTACACCTATAAAGTGTAACTTTGTCTTCTCATTGATTGCCTGTTGATTTATATAGTTTGTATAGGAAAGGTAGGATAAATGCATGATTTGTTCCCTTTATCTGTTTTAAAAATGATGAATTGGCTTCCTAGCATCCTCTAGCGACCAATTAATATTAATTTATGGATTTAAAAATATTTGATATCTTCATTTCATTGCAGTTATTGTTTTTACTGATGTACAAATTATATTATCTTGGCACTGGGCTTCTGAGTCCTTTCAACATAAACCTAGTAATCTAGATACGACAAAATATTCCAGACTTAGACCATACATTTCTCCAGGGTCCCCTGGGTGATAGAGGTACTCATTCCTTTTGGATTGGTCGTTGTTTCTAAGGCTCATTCTTTCAGTGGACAGATCTTTTTAAAACAAAATGATATCAGGAGTTCATACTGATATTTCAAATTGAAATTACTAAAACTCTGATTTTAGACTTGTATCTCCTTTCTCACATTGAGAATCCTGTTTTCAGTGACAGCAGAAATGACAGAAGTAAAACTTCACAGAAGTACATGTTTATTTCATTCCACAGTACATACACAGAACTCAGCATGGCAATGCTGACAATGTGATTAATGAAAACAGGTGAAGGTTTTTCTTTTCAGCTTTACTGAGATATAGTGGACAAATAAAATTGTAAAAATATTTAAAATGTACAATGTGATGATTTGGTTTATGTACACATTGTGAAAGTATTCCCACATTAGTTAATTAGCACATCCATCACCTCATACACCTTTCTTTTTTTCCTTTTTTGGTAAAAGTGCTTAAGTTTTCTCAGTTATACAATACAGTATTATCAACTGTAGTCACCATGTTATACATTAGATCCTCAGAATTATTCATCTTACAACAGAAGGTTTGTACCCTTTAAGAAAACAGATTAAGATTAAACAGATTTTTTTTAATTGAAGTATAGCTGACACACAGTTATATTAGTTACAGGTGTACAACATAATAATTTGATAACTCTCTACATTATGTTATGTTCACCACAAGTGTAGCTACCATCTGTCACCTTACAATCGGCTATTACAGCACCATTGACTGTATTCCCTATGCTGCACCTTTTATCCCTGTGATTTCTTCATTCTGTAACTGGAAGCTACTCCCCTTCACCCATTTTGCCCAAACCTCTACCCTTCTCCCCTCTGGCAACCATCAGTTCTCTGTTTTTATGGGTCTGTTTCTGCTTTTTGTTTGTTTACTCATTTGTTTTGTTTTTAAGATTCCACATAAAATTCCACATGTGGTATTTGTCTTTCTCTGACTTATTTCACTTAGTGTAGTACCCTTTAGGTCCATCCATGTTGTTGCAAATGGTAAGCGCACTCTCTCTCGCTCTCTTTCTCTTTCTCTCTCTCTCTTATGGCCGCCTAATATTCCATCATGTATATATCTGCCCCATCTTCTTTATCCATTCATCTATCAGTGGACGCTTGGGTTGCTTCTGTACCTTGGTATCATAAATAATGCTATAATAAACATAAGGGTGCATATATCTTTTCAGTTTAGCGTTTTCGTTTTCTTTGGGTAGAAACCTGGTAGTGGTGCTCGCTTCGGCAGCACATATACTAAAATTGAAACCTGGTAGTGGAATTACTGGATCATACGGTATTTCTATTTTTAATTTTTTTAGGAATCTCCGTACTGTTTTCCACTCCACAGTGGCTGCACCAATTTACATTCCCACCAACAGTGCACACGGGTTCGTTTTTCTCCACTTCCTTGCCAATACTTGTTATTTCTTGTCTTTTTTATTCTAGCCATTCTGACAGGTTAAAACAGCTTTATTAAAGTATGACTGATATACAGTGAACTACACATATTTAAATTGTTCAGTTTGGTAATATTGATATATGTATACACATTCATGAAACTGTCACCCCAATCAAGATTGTGAACATATTCATCACCACAAAAATATTTGTCTCTCTCTTTTTTTTTTTTTTAATGATTTTATTTATTTATTTGACAGAGACAGAGACAGCGAGCGCAGGAACACAAGCAGGGGGAGTGGGAGAGGGAGAAGCAGGCCCCCCCGCCGAGCAGGGAGCCCGATGCGGGACTCGATCCCAGGAACCTGGGATCATGACCTGAGCCGAAGGCAGTCACTTAACCAACTGAGCCACCCAGGCGCCCGTCTCTCTCTTTTTTTTAAGATGTTAGTTTATTTGCCAGAGAGACAGTGAGAGTACAAGCAAGGGGAGCGGCAGGCAGAGGGAGAACAGGCTCCCCACCGAGCAAGGAGCCCGATGCAGGACTCGATCCCAGGAACCTGGGATCATGACCTGAGCCGAAGGCAGACGCTTAACGCCTGAGCCACCCAGGCATCCCGAGATTTGTCTCTTAGTAATCTTTCCCTTCTGTGGCTCATTACTTCCCCCACCATCTCTAGGCTTTTGGTCACTGTAAAGTGGTCTGTATTTTCTAGAATTTAATGTAAATGGAATCATATAGGATGTACTCTTCATCTCACTTATTTCACTTGGCATATTTTTTTTTGAGATACATCCATGTTGTTGTACAAATCAATAGTTAATTGCTTAGTAGTAGTCTATGTAGGGATTTACCATAGTTTTGGGTTATTTCTATTTGGGGGCTATTATAGGTGAAGCTGCTATGGACATCCATGTCTAAGTCTTTGTATGGATGTATGTTTTCATTTCACCCAGGAGTGAATGGCTGCACGGTAAGTGTATGTATAACTTTTTAAGTTAAACTGTTTTCTAAAATGTTTTTACCATTTTACATTTCCAACAGTGTGTGAGTTCTAGTTCCTCTACATTCTTGCTAATCCTTAGTAGGGTCAGTCTTTTGAATTTTAGGTATGTGGTGGTATCTTGCTGTAGTTTTAAGAGGTTTTTATTCTCAATACAAGTCCTTTATCAACTGTATGATTTTCAAATAAGTTCTCTCAGTTGGTGACATCTTTTTATTCTCTTAACAGTGTCTTTTGAAGAGAAGTTCTTTTTTTTTTTTTTAAAGATTTATTTATTTATTTGAGAGAGAGAATGAGATAGAGAGAGAGCATGAGAGGGGGGAGGGTCAGAGGGAGAAGCAGACTCCCTGCCAAGCAGGTAGCCCGATGCGGGACTCGATCCCGGGACTCCGGGATCATGACCTGAGCCGAAGGCAGTCGCTTAACCAACTGAGCCACCCAGGCGCCCAGAGAAGTTCTTAATTTTGATGACTTCCAAAGTATCAACTTTTCTATATGGATTATGAATATTTTTTATTACTCCATTTTATCCTTTTTGTTGTCTTTTTAGCTGTAAAATTATTTTAGAAGTTGCTTTAGAGTTTATAGTATATGTCTTTAACTTACCACAGTGTGTACCTTCGGTTGAGTTTCTGTCCCTTTACGGATAGCATAAGAACCTTACGTAGTCTACTTCTATTTCTCCCCTTCTGATCTTGATGCTATTGTTTTACATATGTTTTAAATCCCACACTACATTGTTATTTTGCTTTAAATAGTTGATTATCTTTCAAGGAGATTTAAGTAATAAAAAGTCTTTACCTGTGTTACTATGCCTGTGCTCTTCATTCCTTTGTGCAAATCCAAGTTTTCATCTGGTATCACTTTCCTTCTGCTTACAGATTTCTTTACCACTTAAAATACACGTCTGCTGGTGATGAATAATTTCAGTTTTTGCATATCTGAAAAAGCCTATTTCATGTTCAGTTTTGAAAATTATTTTTGTTGGATATGGAATTCTAGGGCGACAGTTTTTTCATTTAAATACTTATAAAGATGTTACTCTATTGTCTTCTAGATTGCATTGTTTTCAGTAAGAAATATGTTATAATCCTTATCTTTGTTCTTCTGTTTATAAGGTATTTAGTCTTAAATTCTAATATACCATACAGCAATGTTAACTATAGTCATCGCCAGTACTTATTTAAAACTGAAAGTTTGTACTTTTTTACCACCTTCATTCAGTTTTCCCACCTTCCATCCCATTTTAAGCATTTTGGTTATGATGTGTCTTGGTATAATTGTCTTCATGTTTCTTCTGCTTGGGGTTCAGTGAATTTCTTGGATCTTTGGGTTTATTGGTTTTTCATATAGTGGAATATTCTGCTACACATAAAATGAGTGCACTAGCTCTAGATGAATCAACATGGATAAATTTTAAAAACAAGATCAACTGTGGGGAAAAGCAAGTTATAGGTAAAAGTTTAGGCCAGTGGGATTCCATTTATGTAAATTTTTAAAACAATAATTATATGGTTTTTTTTTTATGTTTTTCTTTCTTTTTTTTTTTTAGATTTTATTTATTTATCAGAGAGAGAGAGAGACAGAGGCAGGCAGAGGGAGAAGCAAGGCTCCTTGCTGAGCAAGAAGCCCGATGTGGGACTCGATCCCAGGACCCTGGGGTCATGACCTGAGCTGAAGGCAGATGCTTAACCGACTGAGCCACCCAGGCGTCCCTAATTATATCTGTTTTTATGGATATAGTCTTATGTATCAAACACTAGAGTCGAGATAATGGTTAACTCTAGGGAGGGGAAAATTGAGAGGCAATCTTCTGATGCGTCTATAGCATTTAATGTCTTAACAGAAGGTCTCTGAAGCAGAAATGGCAAACATTTTATCTGCGCAATGAGTGCATCAGTGTCTAATTTCTATGTTTACATATGTGTCTGAAATATATTCTCACTGTTTTGAACAAAGGTCTGTATAGTTCTTATAGCTTCTATGGCTTCATTTTATTAAATGTATAACTGCTCCTACATAAATCATATCCACATGGTTAGTTACATTTCAGTAATCTGCTAAATAAGTTACTCCCATAGATGTAGACCTGTTTTCTAATAGTCTCCTTTAAAAAGTAGACCAAAATTTTCATAGTACTCTATAAAATGAGACTACCATTCTGTGGGACCATTCCTTTTCCTGTAGGAAACTCTTGTTGATTTTACTTTGAGGTATCCCAGAAGACACATTGCAAGTTTTATGGCATTTAATCCAAGTAAAACAGTTCATATTGGGTAATGTCCCCTTCTCAGCTTCATTTTCAGTAATGCGGTTGTTATATATCTTCCAAAATAAAAAGCCTTTGTCATGCTGGCATCGGATTTCTTTTCTCTTTTGACAACTAGCCTGTCTTCTATGTCCTGAATGTCATTTTATCATTTTTTGAAATGTTGGCAAGTAGGCGCTCCTTGTTGAACAAGAAAGACCTAGAAATCATCATAACTAACAATATATAAGATTTACTTAAATGTGCTGCCGAAGAGCGAAACCTCTTTGGATTGGTGACATGCAGCACCTGCACAGCAGCTTTTTCTTCTCATTTCAAAAGTAAAATGTCTCTGTCAGGACCAATTTTGTGGTGTCATGCTTCTGGTCTTAATACATTAAGATTGATGTATTGCTCATAGCTTGGGACAACACACAAAAAAGAAGGAGAATAGAGGGTAAGAGAATGAGTAGGCTTGTCAACATTTTTGTCTTCAAAAAAAGACTTTAGATCATTGAAATGCAACATTTAACATGTTAACAGTTTGAGAAAACTTATGGATATACACGTTTCTTTACAACACATAACAGATCTGGAACATTTTTATCACTCCATTTGGTAATTCTTCCATTTGTGTGATACTTACTCTTTTTGGAGGAAGCCATAGTTTGCAAGGAATTTTCTGTTCCCATTAATTATATACATATTTTTGGAACATTATTTTAGGATATCTCTTACCTTTATTAAGGTTACTCCATCTTAGAGCTCAGTGAGCAGTATTTTATAAAACTTGTTTTCTAGCCTGGTAGCCCTCCCTTTCAACGAACACTTCTACTGTGTAACAAGTGGCATGCAGATAAAGGTGAAAGGAAACAGACTGTCCAATCCTTGCATAGAAACAGCTGAGAAACTAAATGGTTTTTGTTATATTTGTAATTTTTGTTGTATTTTTAAAGTTTTCTTTAACCAGATTTCTGAGAAATGCTGTCTCCCAACTAATGAATAATAACTGGCTGGGAAGGGAGTTGGGGGAGGAGGGAACATATATTAATGAAACAAAGGACTTTGGTTTCTTTGAAATATTCTTGTGACCAGATGCTGGAAAAATATACAATGGGTTTCTTAAATATAGTTCTGGCTCTGAAATACATACATACTTAATGAAACCAAAATTGAGCACTCCTAAAGTAGGCTGATCTATATATAATAGAATAGCATTTCTAAAAGTAGAACTTTTGTGGGCGGTCCCCATTAACTCTCCCTCCATGTCCTCACTGCGTATTCCCCTTAACTTACTCCATAGGCATGCCCAAAAGGAGCTATTTATAATAAAAAATAAGAAAAAGGAGAATTCTTTGAAATGTAATTGTGGTCAAAGGGGTCCTTAGAAGGTATAAAGGGACAGCTTTGTAATTGCTGCTTCATAGAACTTCGGAGTTCAGAGAGAGCAGCCTGGTATAGAAAAAAGAACACATACTATAGAGTCCAGCAGACTTTAATCCAGTTCCAGTTCTGCCATTTATTCTCTGTGACCCAAGGCAAATTTGTTAACTTCTCTATGTATCCGTTTTCCTTTTCGAAAAATGAAGGTAACAATCTTTCCCATGAAAATTGCACATCAAAGGCTCTCACTATTCATTTATTTCATCTGTTAGGCTAATTTATTGATGTACTAGACTCTTTAATGGTTTCTGCTGGTGTTAATAATTGATGAACACTGTGTCAGGCTTTATTCAGCTATTAGACTGCCTAAGTCAGGATATGGTCTGCATTAGAACACATTAGAATTTCAACCCAACATCTCTAAAAAGAGAATGACAGGAGAGATTGCAAAAAATGACTATTGCTCAGTAACCAGGATAGCAGAAAGGAGCTGTAATCTTCTACTAGAATATCATAGATTTGCAAGTTTGGGCAGTAGCAGTTATATTCTCATCAGATGATACTTAATAACTTCTGAACAAGCAAAATGATTTACTTTTGTTTATGTGTGGTGAAATTAAACTCTCTGAAAAGGCTATAATTTTTCACAGCTTCCTTAGGATTTGCTATATAGGGAATGGTTAGATTCTTTCTTCAGATTTCTGAGCAGAAACACCACCAAAACAAAACCAAACATAGTTTCAAATCCAAGTAGCTTGAAAGTTGATGTTAGATTGTTTCTGTCCTAAGAACCTTAAAAGCAGGAACACATTTCAATAAAGCTGCCTTTCTTTTTTGCACCTTTGAAATGACTATCATGGATATATTTATAAAAAGTGCATTATTAACCCAGCTATGACCACTTGTCCTTTGGTGGCCAAGTTCAAGGCTTGTATACCAGGGAAGGGAAGTAGTTTTGGGAGAGATGAGGGGAGTTCTTGATAAAGGAGCTACTGATTTGTGTCCATGGTAGCATATAATGTAAGGTCAGTGATGAAAGATGAAATGTCTGAAAAGGATTGTTTTAAACAGTGCCATCTCCTAGGGGTGTGCTTGAGGAGCAAATTAAAGGTGTTTTGTTTTGTTTTGTTTTAATTTATTTATTTGAGAGCGAGAGCACACGATCAGGGGGAGAGGGAGAAGCAGACTCCCCTGCTGAGCAGGGAGCCTGATGCAGGACTCGATCCCAGGACCCTGGGATCATGACCTGGGCCGAAGGCAGACCATCTGAGCCACCCAGGCATCTTGAGGAGCAAATTAAAACGTTTATGATATGGGAAGGGAGGGAGATACAAAAGGTAATATTTTTACACAGATGAAAATGAGCATCTAGTAAAGGTTGGTATATGAGCTGGGTTTCTTGGATTATAAAAGTTCAACTCAAATAAAAAGTTGTTTTTGTTGGCTCACGTAACTGGACTTCAAGATAAAAGTAGAACCAGCCTTATGTATATGTGAAATGTAGGACTTGAATATTATCTTGTATTCTTGTCTGCTTTCTCTATCTCTGCAAATTGTGTTTATTTTCTTGAATTATTTCTTCCACGTGGCCAAGACAAGCTCAACACACATTCTTACAGCTCTTCTTCTTCTTTTTTTATAGAGAGAGCGAGAGCACGTGTGTGTGAACTGCAGGGGAGGGGGGCTGAGGGAGAGGGAGAGAGAGAATCTTAAGCAGGTTCCACACTCAGCACGAATCCAGGTGTGGGGCTCGATATCACGACCATGAGATCATGACCTGAGCCGAAACCAAGACTCAGAGGCTTAACCGATTGAGCCACACAGGTGCCCCTAAAATTCACTTTCTTGATCAGGATGTGAAGTATCATATGATTCCAAATTTTCTATGATTAAAATAAATATAGTTGAAGTGATTATTCATTAGGCACTCCCCCCATTGCATCAGTCCTTAAAGTTACATTCAAAAATTACAGCGGTAGTGTACCTAGGGGGTGCCTGGGTGGCTCAGTCGTTAAGCGTCTGCCTTCCGCTCGGGTCATGATCCCAGGGTCCTGGGATCAAGCCCCGCATTGGGCTCCCTGCTCTGCAGGAAGCCTCCTTCTCCCTTTCCCACTCCCCCGGCTTGTGTTCCCTCTCTGTCAAATAAATAAATAAATAAAGTCTTAAAAAAAAAAAAAAAAGTAGTGTACCTAGATGGCATGTTCTAGGATTTTCTAAAATAGAAAAGTCATCTTTCCCCCAAGTATGTTCCTGTCCTCTTTTCTTGGTTGTGTGTTCTAACTGTTGCACTTGTCTTAAAATCAGAAAACCAGAATGGAGAATGTAACTTTTCCAAAATTTCCCATGTTTCTCCATCCAAGTCTCTCTCATGAGTGAAGTATAATTGCACATTTACAATGATGCCTTACTTACTGAATAGTGATATTCAAGACGTTGTCAGCACTAACATTCTTTTATAAGTCAAGAATATACTTTTGAGGGGCGCCTGGGTGGCTCAGTCATTAAGCGTCTGCCTTCTGCTCAGGTCATGATCCCAGGATCCTGGGATCGAGCCCCGCATTGGGCTCCCTGCTCAGCGGGAGGCCTGTCTCTCCCTCTTCCACTCCCCCTGTTGTGTTCCCTCTCTCGCTCTGTCATTCTCTGTCAAATAAATAAAATCTTAAAAAAAAACTATACTTTTTAAAAAGTTGGAAAAGAATGATAGCTACTTAGCTGATTACAGAAGAATCTAGTTTAAACAGCATTCTGGACTTATTCTGACTTACTAAAAATAGGAATTAGTTTTTGAAGAAGATGATAAAATGCATAAGTCTTTGATTCTCTACTATGTAAAATTATAATTTTACACATGAGACAAAAGTACAACATAGTTTACTTGTAGTGTAATTTATATAATTAAACCTAGAAAATGCAGGCTGAACAAAACTTTACAGAACTGTTATTATTGTGACTCAGTTGGTATAGACTTGAGTTTTTGAAAATGTAATGTTCTTATATATTTTAAATCCCACAGTATAGCCTTAGATCTCTAGACCTAAGGGGATATAATCAAAGGAGTATTGAAGGAGAAGAAAATGTCTGTCAGTCTTTGCATTTGGACTGAGAAGATCATCTGAACTTTAATATTGAAATCCTGACACTTGGGCTTCAAAAGAGAAACTTTCAATTGGCTATTGATATAAATCAGTAAAAAGCCTATGTAGATCTTGAAGACACTTCTCTAGTTCCCCATTCCCACTTCTATTTCCAAACAGCAGAGAGAAAAGGAAGGAGAATATTGAAACATTTTCATTTTCTTCAGTAAAGAAATGAAACCCTAATAAAAATGTACTTTTACAAATCACTGAGGGAAACAGGGTCAGGGAAACTGTTTAAGAAGTCTCTTACTATTGGCAGATAAAGAATCATTTCCTTTTCTGCTAGAAAATAAGAGGTGCATTCTTCTCCCAGCAGTTGCCCTGTAGAATACATAAGTGAGACACTGTGGGGTCTAAACAGCAGTAGGATGGAGCCTTTCCCTTGTTTCAGGCTTTGTTTGGTCTGGCTGTGTCTTGTATGTTGCAGCACCACATCTCATCACCACCATCTCCAGTCAGACTTTATGGTAGTTTCATTTTCCCATCTAATGCAATTTTGCTTGGGCCAATTGATTGTATTTCAGTTTGGTTTGGGTTATAATTTAACTTAAAAACGAGGCACCAAGGTACAAGGACCATACTACAAGTTATTTTCATTGTGTAGCTTCTGAAGACAACTGCACAGAATGTTCAGATAGCAAAATATTTACTTGATTAAGAAAAATTGGCTCTTCTCCTAAGATTTAATAAATGAGTTATATTTCATGTGTGTATGTATTTAACTTTTTTTTTTTTTAAGATTTTATTTATTTGAGAAAGAAAGAGCCTGAGTAGGGGACAGGGGCAGAGGGAGAAGCAGACTTCCCACTGAGCATGGAGCCCAGCACGGGCCTTGATCCCAGGACCCTGAGATCATGACCTGAGCCGAAGGCAGACAGTTAACAAACTGAGCCACCCAGGTGCCCCTATATTTAACTTACTTTCTTTGATTTGGCATTAAACAAGTAAAACTCAAATCTTCTTTCTTTATAGTCAAGTTTGCAAGCATTTTACATAGGTTATTTACTCTCTGAATTAAGATATGCTTAATTGCAGGGTAAATTTGTTAGACTTGGTACTGTTAGGTGGAGAGGCAAGTTGTATTTCATTTTTATAAATGGATTATCCTTACTTGATTTGAATATATGAACCCAGTTGGATTTGGAAACATTATTATTTTAAAGTAGGCACAATAAATTATTAGCCTTGAATAACTAGTAGTATATTATTCTTTCCTGTTTGAAATTACCTGTAGTTGTGGGACTGTTAGACATCTTTTTACCTGATGCTGATGTGGTTATGATAGATGCTCGTACATTTTCACTGTCTTCAAGTAAGATAATTGACTTTAAATTTTAGCAACTAGGAAACCGTTGAGGATATATCACTTTTCAGTTGTGATTCTTGCCTTTAAGTCTCCTTGACAGATTGAATTTCCATTTTATGTTATAGTGAATGTTCCCTAAGTTTGAATTCACCAAAATTTATTAAGGATCCTAGTTCTTTTTTTAAAAGTGAATATTTATAAGGTATACCAGACTTGTTGACAAAGGTTTATTTCTTGGCACTTTGCATTTGCCAATTCTATAATTTTTGAAAGTGTTGACAGATTTTTAATAGATTACTCTTCCTTAGAACTAGAAATGACCTAATGCCACACCCAACCATTTTCCTTTTATAGATAAGGAACCAAGGCCCAAATAATACCTAGAAAGTATATACTAGAACCTTCTGTTACTTCTTTATCGCAGAGCAGACTGTCAGTAGATTATTAAAATAACTAATTAAATTTGTGGGTCAGAGCTCTTTTGAAATGAAATAGTTGCTCATGTCAGATCTTTTGTGATAATACTGAGTATTTTGTGGTAATACTGAGTCCAAAGATTATTTTTTTCATTACTCATCATAAGAATTAAACAGAAAATATAGCCTCATATGCCAAAGTGGTGTAAAACAGGGCAGGAGCGATTAATTCTTTTTCTTCTAATGATAGAAATCTAACTGTTATGGTAGTTATTGTTTGTATCATAACTCGTACAAGTGAAAGGTACCTACACAAAATGCATTAAAGGGGAAAAATAACCAACATTGAGTACATCTTCATACATCAGTAAGGACACATGTTTGCAACTAATGAATCACTAAATTCTACCCCTGAAACTAATAATACACTATATGTTAACTAAATTGAATTTAAATAAAAATTTTTTTAAAAGACAAATGTATATTGTTCACATCATTTTAATTGGATGGACATTTCATTATTTAACCAATCACCTATTGTTAGACATATAGGGCTTTTTTCCTAATTACTTTTCACCATTATGAGAAGCTTTACAATACCATTTTTGTATATAGTCTTACTTAGTCTGATTATTTCTGTAGAGAAAATTCCTGGAAATAGAATTGCTGGGTCAAAAAATTCATCTTTCAAGAGTTTAGGTATACAACGCCAGATTACTCTAAAGAAATGTATAATTAGCACCTTTTATCAGTAGTGTAATTTTTGCTAAGTCTGTGGAGAAAAAAAACAATATAGCTCATGGTTTCAGTATTAATGTCATTCCTTTTATTGATGAAGTAGAGCACCATTGCCTTTATTTTTTATTTTTTTAATTAAAGTTATATTGGGGTGCCTGGGTGACTCAGTTGGTAAGCATCTGCCTTCTGCTCAGGTCATGATCTCAGAGTCTTGGGATCAAGCCCCATGTCGGGCTCCCTGCTTAGTGGGGAATCTGCTTTTGCTCTGCCCCTCCCCTCTGCTTGTGCTCTCTCTCTCTGGCTCTCTCGCGCTCTCTCTCAAATAAATAGGTAAAATCTTTAAAAAAAAATAAATTAAAGTTATATTTACATACAATAAAATTCATTCATTTTAATTACACAGTTTGATGAATTTTTGTGATTATATATAATTGTGCAACCACCACCACAGTCAAGACATAGAATAGGTCTCTAACTCTAAGAAGTTTCTTCCCATGCCTTTACAGTCAGTCCCCATCTGTAACCCCAGGCAAACCATTGATCTGCTTTCTGTCACTGTAGTTTTGTCTTTTCTAGAGTTTCAAACAAATGGAATAATATAGTACATAGTCTTTTGTGTTTGGCTTCTTTTAGCATAATGTTTTGAGATTCATCCACATTGTTTTGTTTAATATTATTTCATTTGTTTGTAGTATTGTGTTCTATAACATGGATGCACTAAGTGTATTCAAATTGATGGGCATTTGGATTGCACATTTTTGGCTATTATATGAATCATGCTGCTATGAACTTCTGTGTACAAGTCTTTACATGGATATATATTTTTCATAGCTTTTGGATAAACACCTAGAAATGGAATTGCTGGGTCACATGTGAAGTATGTACTTAAGTTTATAAGATACTGCCATACTGTTTTCCAAAGTGTCTGTACACTTTACATTCCTACCAGCAATATATGAGAGTTCAAGTTGCTCCACATCCTCACTACCACTAATTGTCAGTCTTTTTTTTCCTCTAGAGCTTACATTTTATCCAAATAGAGAAATACTCATAATTACAAGATAGTGTGATTAGGACCAAAAATGTCACTCCTTTTAAATGTTCGCCATTCTAGTGGGTGTGTAGTGGAATGTCACTGTAGTTTTAATTTGCATTTCTTTGGATATCTTTTCATGGGCTTATTCTCTATCGGCATATCTTCTTTTTTAAAGTGTACAGATCTTTTGCCCATCTTTAATTGGATTATTAGTCTACTTACTATTGAGTTGAAGGAGAGAGATGTATTCTGGATACAAGTCTTTTGTTGTTTTAAAAAATATTTTCTCGGGCGCCTGGGTGGCTCAGTTGGTTAAGCGACTGCCTTCGGCTCAGGTCATGATCCTGGAGTCCCGGGATCGAGTCCCACATCGGGCTCCCTGCTCAGCGGGGGGTCTGCTTCTCCCTCTGACCCTCCCCCCTCTCGTGCTCTCTGTCTCTCATTCTCTCTCTCAAATAAATAAATAAAATCTTTAAAAAAAAAAATATTTTCTCCCATTTGGTGGCTTGCCTTTTCATTTTTTTAATAGTTTCTTTGGAAGAGCAAAAGTTTTTAACCTTGATAGAGTCCATTTCATCTTTTTTTTTTCTTTCATAGCTTGTGCTTCTTTGTATCCTAAGAAATCTTTGCCTAACCCAAAATCACAAAAATTTTCTATTTTTCTTTCCTGAAAGTTAATAGTTTTAGCTGTTATATTTAGGTCTGTGATCAACTTTGAATTAATTGTGTCTGTAGTGAGAGATGTGCATCATGATTTGTTCTCCATGTGGTTATCTCATTGTTCCAGCACCACTGGTTGAAAAAAACTCTTTCACTCTATTACCTTGGCTCCTTTGTTCAAAATCAGTTGACATGTAAGTTTGGGTCTATTTTTGGACTCGACTGTCTTGTTTTATGTCTGTCTGTCTATCATTATGCCAATACCACACCATCTTGATTTCTGTAACTTTTTAATAAGTCCTGAAATCAGGTAGTGTAAGTCCTTCAACTTTGTTCTTCAAAACTGTTTTGCATATTTTAGATCTTCTGTCTTTCCATATGAATTTTTAAATCAGTTGTTTAGTTGGAATTGTACTGATTCTAAAGATAAATTTTTTTTAAAGATTTGTTTTTTATTTTTTTTTATTTATGAGAGAAAGAGAGCACGCAATCAGGGGAAGGAGCAGAGGGAGAGGGACAAGCAAGACTCCACACTAAGTGTGGAGACTGACACAGGGCCATATCTCAGGACCTGAGATCATGACCAGAGCTGAAACCAAGAGTCAGTTGCTTAACTGACTGAGCCATCTAGGTGCCCTCTAAAGATAAATTTTGGAAGGTTTGCTATTTGAACAATATTAAGTCTTTGAAGCCAATGAACATGAAACCATGGGCATGGTATTTCTCTTTATTTAGGTTGTCTCTAATTTCTCTTCGCAGTGTATTGTAGTTCTCAGTGTAGAGATCTCGCACGTCTTTCATTAAATTTATTCTTAATTATATTATTTTTTCATTCTATTGTTAATTGGGTTTTTAAAATTTTTATCCTGTAATTGTTCATGGCTAGTATATAGAGATACAGTTGAATTTTCTATATTAACCTTATATGCTGGAACTTTGCTACATTAACTTATTAATTCTAGTAGTTTTGTTGAAGGTTCCTTAGAGTTTGCTACATGCATGATCATGTCATCTGTCAATGAGGACAGTTTTTCTTAAATTTTCACCCATATGCCTTTTATTTATTTTTCCCCTTATTGTGTTAGCTAGGTATTCCAATATACTGTTAAATAGAAATAGTGAAAGTGGACATCCTTGCCTCGTTTCTGATCTTAGAAAACATAGAGACTTTCATCATTGAGTATGATTTTAGCTGTCAGTTTTCATCTGGTTGAAGAAGTTATCTGCCTTTAATCATGAAAAGAGTATTGAATTTTGTCATATGCCTTTTCTGCATTTATTCAAATGATTGTGTTCATTTTCTCTTTTATTCCAGTATGGTAAATTGCATTGATTTTCAGAAGTTAAACCAACCCTGCATTCCCAGGTTAAGCCCCACTTGATTGTGATGAATTTTCCTCTGTATATACCATTGGATTCAGTTTGCTAATATTTTGTTTAGGATTTTTGCAATTTATGTTATGTTCTTGAGGGACATTGATCTATAATTCTGTTTTCTTATGATATCTGTGTCTGCTTTGATATTAGGACAATACTGACCTTATAAAATAAATTAAGTATTGTTCCCTTCTTTATTTTCTGAAAATTTGTGGAATTGATTTTGTTATTTTCTTAAACATTTGATAGACTATACCAGGGAAGCCATCTGTGTCTTCAGTTTTCCTTAAGGGAAGTTTTTAAATTATGAATGCAATTTCTTTAATTGATATAGGGTTATTTGGGTTAACTGTTTCTTTCTGGGTCACTTTTGGTCATTTCTGTCTTTCAAGGAATTTGCTCATTGCTAAATTTATGAGCATAAAAGTTTTTATAATATTCCCCTACACTTTTTTTTTTTTTTAAAGATTTTACTTATTTATTTGTCAGTGAGAGAGAGCACAAGCAGGGGGAGCGGCAGGCAGAGGGAGAAGCAGGCTCCCCGCTGAGCAAGGAGCTGATACAGGACTCGATCCCAGGACCCCAGGATCATGACCTGAGCCGAAGGCAGAGGCTTAACCGACTGAGCCACCCAGGTGTCCCTCCCTTACACTTTTAATAGCTACAGGATCTGTAGTGATATGCCCTTATTCATTCTTTTTTTTTTTCCCATTTTTTTTATTCTTATGTTAATCCCCATACATTACATCATTAGTTTTAGATGAAGTGTTCCATGATTCATTGTTTGTGCATAACACCCAG
>NC_138383.1:36198970-36214112 GCF_054177405.1 Leptonychotes weddellii
ACATTGCTGCTATAAACATCGGGGTGCACGTACCCCTTCGGATCCCTACTTTTGTATCTTTGGGGTAAATACCCAGTAGTGCAATTGCTGGATCATATGGTAGCTCTATTTTCAACTTTTTGAGGAACCTCCATACAGTTTTCCAGAGTGGCTGCACCAGCTTGCATTCCCACCAACAGTGTAGGAGGGTTCCCCTTTCCCCGCATGCCCGCCAACATCTTTCGTTTCCTGACTTGTTCATTTTAGCCATTCTGACTGGTGTGAGGTGGTATCTCATTGAGGTTTTGAATTGGATTTCCCTGATGCCGAGCGATATTGAGCACTTTTTCATGTGTCTGTTGGCCATTTGGATGTCTTCTTTGGAAAAATGTCTGTTCATGTCTTCTGCCCATTTCTTGATTGGATTCTTTGTTCTTTGGGTGTTGAGTTTGATGAGTTCTTTATAGCCCTTATTCATTCTTGATACTGATAAATTTTGGCCTCTTTTACTCTTTTTTTCTCCCTTGATCAGTATTGCTAGAGGACTAGTAATTTTATCAGTCTTTTTAAAGAACCACCTTTTGTTCTTTAATTAATTTTAGTTCTTAATTCTTTCCTTCCTGTTTATTTTAGATTTCATTTGTTATTCCTTTTCTAGCCTTTTTTTTTTTTTAAGATTTTATTTATTTATTTATTTGACAGCCAGATAACACAAGCAGGGGGAGTGGGAGAGGGAGAAGCAGGCTCCCTGCCAAGCAGGGAGCCCGATGTGGGGCTTGATCCCAGGAGCCTGGGATCACAACCTGAGCCAAAGGCAGCCGCTTAACGAACTGAGCGACCCAGGCACCCCTTTTTCTAGCTTTTTAAAAGATTTATTTATTTATTTATTTGAGAGAGAGCACGCACACACGCACTCACAGGTGAGTTGGGCGAGAGGCAGAGGGAGAGGAAGAGAATCTCAAGCAGACTCCTCCCTGAGCAAGGAGCCCATCGTGGGGCTCCATCTCACCACCCAATGAGATCATGACTTGAGCCAGAATCACAAGTCAGATGCTTAACCAACTGAGCCACCCAGGTATCGCTTCTTAAGGTGAAAATTCAGGTTATTGAGTTTGATTTCTTTTTCTAACACAGTCATTTAAAGCTACTAATTTACCTGTAAATACTCTTTTAACTACATACCAAATTTTGTTCTGTGGTATTTTCATTATTCTTAGTTCAAAATATTTTCAAATTTCTCTTGTGATTTCTTCTTTGACTTGTTGATTATTTAGAAGTATATTAATTTCCAAATATTTGTGTTTTGATCTTAGTGTTACAGATTTCTAATTTAATTCCATTGTGGCCAAAGAATATTTTTTATATGATTTTAATCTTTTTGAATTTATTTATTTATTTTTAAAGATTTTATTTATTTGTCAGAGAGAGTGAGCATGTGCACACAAGCAGGGGGAGCAGCAGGCTCCCCACTGAGCAAGGAGCCTGATGCGGCACTCGATCCCAGGACCCTGGGATCATAACCTGAGCAGAAGGCAGACGCTTAACTGACTGAGCCACCTAGGCATCCCTCTTCTTGAGGTTATTGAAACTTGTTTTACAGCTCAGAATATGGTCTGTCCTGGTAAACGTAGCCTGTGCTCTTGAAAAGAATATTTATTCTGCTGTTGTTAGGTGTGATGTTCTATAAATACCAATTAAGGAAAGGCCAGATATGCCTTTTTTTTTTTTTAATTAGGAGGGGAGAGAGAGTGAGTGTGTGTACATGTGCTTGAGTGAGGGCGAGTGAGTGGAGGGGCAGTGGGAGAGGGAGAGAGAATCTCAAGCAGATTCTGTGCTGAGCTTGGAGCCTGATATGGGACTGGATCTCACAACCCTGATATCATGACCTGAGCTGAAACCAAGAGTCAGATGCTCAACCAACTGAGCCACATGGGCATCCCCTGATATGTCTTATTTGATGTTTTGTTTAGCTCTTCTGCCAATTAATAAGAGAGGTTAAAATCACAACTATAATTGTGGAATTGTCTACTTCCCTTTTTAGTTCTGTAAATTTAGCTTTGTTTATTTTAAGCTATGTTATTAGGCATATGCACACTTAGGATTGTTATGTCCCCCTGATGAAATGCCCTTTAATGTATATAAAATGTCTCTCTCTGTATCCTATATAAATTTTGTCTTGAAATCTATTTAATATTAATATAACCACTCCAGACTTCTTATGCTTATAGAAGTGGTATGGTATATCCTTTTTCATTCATTTACTTTTAACCTGTCTTGGTGTTTAAACTGTGTCTCTTATAGACAGCATATAGTTGGATGTTGTTTTATTATTCATATTGACATTGTTTTGTAATTGGATTTTTAGTTCATTAATGTTTAACGTAATTAGTGATACGGTAAGGTTTGGGTTTACCATTTTATTTTTTGTTTTCTATCATCTCTTGTTTTTTTGTTTTTATGCTCCTTTTTGCCTGCCCCCTCACTTTGGGATCATTTGAACTATATTTTTAGAATTCTATTTCAATTTTCCTTTTGCCTTTCTGGCCATACTTATTTGCATTATGTTTTTAGTAGTTGCACCAGGGATAGCAGAATACATCCTTATCTTTTCATAGCTCACCTACAATTAGTAATGTACTACTTCTCACAAAATATCAGAATTTTGCAACATTATAACATCTCCTCATTTTTGGCATAGTTGTTATATGTAGTGCATTATGAGCGCCACAGAGTCATTTTATCAGATTTTCTCAAATTTTGTTAGTGTTAATTGTAATTTTGTTAAATTTACAGATGAATCAGTAATTTACATGCTAATAATATTTTCCCACTTAATTTTGGCTGTGTAATGCCACTTGAGAATTTAGAGCTAAAAACAACATGCTTTGTGAATCTGCAGTCTGATTCAGTGGGGATAGTTAGTTCATTGGGTGTCAGCCCTGACAGCTCTAAGGCTGAAGGTTGGAATCACCTGAAAGCTTCCTTCCTCAACGTAAATGGTGGCTAGGCTACAACAGCTAGAGCTCCTCAGGTATCCCTGTAGTCACTTCAGCATGGTGGCTACAGGAGAACCAGCTCAGCTCCAAGGGTCAAAAGAGAATTTTGTTTGATTGGCTTATGTTTGGAAGAATTTCAGCATTTGAATAACATTTGTCACAAGCTTCCCTCAGATTCAAAGGAAGAAGATAGGGCCCATCTCTCATGAGGGGAACGGTGAAGTTTTGAAGACTTCATTGGTAATGTGGAATTGGTGTCCATTTTTGGAAGATAAAGTCTGTCACCCCCTTCTCTTTCAGGAATGTGGTTAATTCTGTTTATTCAAGTTGTGTTTTGTATTTTTCAGTAAAATGTTACATTTTTATATATCTATATTCATTACCTATCTGTCCTTCATCCCTTATTAGATTTATTCCTGTATATTTTGGATCATTGAGGATCTCTTTTCATATTACTATTTTTTTCATCTTTAGTATGATTTTGACATTGAAAAAGACTGCAAAACAAAGTAGAATATTTCTAATGTTATATAAATTTATTCTACCTTCATGTGCTATACTAACTTTTTAGAGGACTTTTAAGCTATATGTTTAAGAATTGCCGTTTGGGAAGGAAATAGAACTTTTGGCTTCTGGTCCAGCATCAGGGAGCTTAGAAGTTGCCATTCCATCCTAAGCAATGGTGAAGTGGAGGGAATTTTATTTTGTATAATATGTGGTTCCTACTCTGTTTCTTGCAACTTTATATAGTGTTAAAAATGTGTGAGAAGAGTGACAAGGATGAGTCCTGTAGGTAGCTCTCTGGAAGGAAAGAAAGTTTAGTAAACCAGCCACCTTTGAGATTATGCATCACATGCCTTTTTAGTGTGAATTAAAATCTTTGGGCACTCAACTTTCTAAGATTATGCTTTACCTCTTTTTCTGAACTATAGAACTTTTCTGATGTTAAAAAAAATTTTTTTTGAAAGTTGTTTGTATTCAGCCATATATTAAAAATAGTTCAGGGGCACATGGGTGGCTCAGTCAGTTAAGCATCCGACTCTTGATTTCAGCTCAAGTTATATCTCAGGGTTGTGAGATTGTGCCCAGCGTTGGGCTCGGCGCTAAGCTTGAAGCCTGCTTAAGATTCCCTCTCGGGGCGCCTGGGGGTTCAGTCGGTGAAGCAGCTGCCTTCGGCTCAGGTCATGATCCCAGGGTCTGGGGATTGAGCCCCGAGTCAGGCTCCCTGCTCAATGGAGAGCCTGCTTCTCCCCACTCTCTCTGCCCACCCCCGACCCCGGTTTGTGCACGTGCTCTCTCTTTCTCTCTCTCTGTATCTCAAATAAATAAATAAAATCTTAAAAAAAAAAAAGATTCCCTCTCTCTCTCCCTCTGCCCCTCCCCCCCAAATAGTTCAACAGGAGCTGCTTCAAATAGTCACTGTATATTTAAAGTCCTAAAGATTTGGGGCACCTGGGTGGCTCAGTCGTTAAGCGACGCTCTTCGGCTCAGGTCATGATCCCAGGGTCCTAGGATCGAGCCCCACATCGGGCTCCCTGCTCCGCGGGAAGTCTGCTTCTCCCTCTCCCCCTGCTTGTGTTCCCTCTCCTGCTGTCTCTCTCTGTGAAATAAATAAAATCTTTTAAATAAAAAAAAAGTCCTAAAGATTTAATTAAGGGAATTTTTAATGTGTATTTAAAGTTGAGATAATAATGGATTTGGAAATATGCTTAGATTTTAAATTATATCTGTTTCACACAGTGGTAGCAAGTTAATATGTCAGTGATAACTTTTGAAACCGAATTCTGAATAGTCTTGAAAACAGGCAAAAAACGAATATATTCTTAAACTTAGCAGGTTTGTAGGTTACAGTTCCAAGGGAAATAGTTTTAAGATTGATAAGCTCTTAGAAGAATTTTCTGAACACTTTACCTGCTAGTTTTTTGACTCCTACATTTATCACATTGTATATTCTCATTCTATTTCTCTTATTGGTTGTAGTTGCTACTTAAATTAGTGGAACACTTCAGAATTCCTGTTCAACTTGAGATTCCCTGTTGACCCTGTCTGGTGATGAATATGCTTCCTGCCTGGTGTTACTGCATTACATTGTTCACCAAAACTACTATATTCTCTAAGAACAGACAGGGATTTTTTTTTTTTTAAAGTTTTTATTTATTTATTTGTCAGCACAAGCAGGGAGAGCAGCATGCAGAGGGAGAAGCAGACTCCCAGCTGAGCAGGGACCCTGGGATCATGACCTGAGCCGAAGGCAGACGCCCAACCAATTGAGCCACCCAGGCGTCCCCAGACAGGGATTTTGAGATAGGGTCTTGGAATAAAAGTACGTAAAGTTGCTTTACTAGCCTCTTTCTCAGACCATGGCAGTTTCTTTCTTTTCTGGTTTGTTTCTCCTGGGAATTTGTGTGACCTGATAACAAATTGCTATATATAAACATTTTTACTTTACCATAGTGGAACTTTTCCAATCAATGGAAGGCAGGGGCTAGGTTTTAGTTACCTTTATTAGATGTTGTGATAGTTTTCAGATAGACTTATTTGGCAAACAAACTTGACATTTCTCATCCTTCATGACTTTGATGGTTAGTTTCATCTTTCCTGAAGTGAAGTGAAACTAACAAGCAGAGCAAGGCTTTCAAGGAGAGAGTCAGGATCCATGTGGAAGTAATTTGCATTTATTTGGTAGGAGGTAGTATAATAGTCTTGAAATCTTTTTACATGGAACCCTGCACCTGTAGGTCCGGGAAAGCCTCTCTTTTTCCCTGGGATGGTATTTTGGATTTAAGTGGCAAAAGAACAACTAAGAACAATCTGATGCTGTCCTAATTCTAAATCCATTTTATGGTTTTCTTGTGGTCACCTTCTCTGAACTCCCACTTCTGAAACTACTGCACCATTGAATCCCACTTTAGTTCTGCTTGATTTAACAGCCTTCCATTTTTCTGGTGGTTTTGTTAGGTGTTCCTCTCCTCAGGAGAATGCCAGGCAGCAGACCACTTTCTGTATTCAACTACATTTTGCATGACTGTCTCTGATTGCTACCTTTGAATCTTCACCTTGGTTCAAGATTTTCTGTCTCAGCTGAAGGGAAAGTAAACAGGCACCTCTTTTCATCCAATGCAGCCTTTCAAATTCATATCCCAAAGGAGGATTAAAAATCCTCCTACCATGTAATATACACCTGAAATTCTAGCTGTAGTATAACAGGTGGCTTCTCTAACATGGCTAGTGAGCTGTAGCTGAAGCAAATGCATCCCTCCTTACCTGAGATTTTATAGTTTGCAGTTATATAAATCTCTGTATTATATTAACCTATAAATATATTTTAAACTGGTAATATAAAATTCTTAAATGTGTAGTTGATCCAAAGGCTGGTGTGCTTCAGATCTAAACCTGGGATAGTGTTTTCATCTCCTTTCCTCCAGCTAGCTGTCTTTTCAAGTGGGAGAAAATATGGATTATCCTTCAAAGAGTTGCAGGTGTCATTTGCTGATGAAAAATGGATTTGAGAAAAAGTGAGGTCTCAGTCATCAGATACATCCCTGCCAGGTGTTTGAGCAACCAGATCCTCCCTTTACCCCTTAAGTGAGCCATTGAAGAAGATCTAGTAATTTACCCGTAGATGGACCGTAGAAGAAAGCCCTTGTTATCTCTTACTAGCAACATTTAAGCCCACCCCAGTTTACCCCAGGTGGGTCTGAGGTAAACATTGTTAGTTAATTATGATCACTTTGCTCATTTAGAGCTATTTTGCTCCCTGCATCATGCCAGCAGGCTTCAATGCACAGAGCCAAGGTTGTGTAGAGCCCTGTGTTAGAACACCAACATACGAAAGTTTATTGTTTGTAATGTTTGATGTTCCTTTTGTGGGTGATTTACTTCATTTCCTTTATTTTTCTGTTTACAATAATTAAAAATCAGAGGTAGAATAAATTACAACATTTGCCATTGCATTTTTTCCAAATATGTTTTCCAAAATTTATCCTGCATCAAAAGTGTTCGTATTGTGGTTGAAGAACCTAGCATGAAGTACATAGAATAATGATTTGTGCACCTCACTGTACCTATTTTATTGAAAACATACCTCAAACAAGATTAATTTTTTTACTTTTTATTTATTTATTTTTAAAGATTTTATTTATTTACTTGACAGAGAGAGACACAGCGAGAGAAGGAACACAAGCAGGGGGAGTGGGAGAGGGAGAAGCAGGCTTCCGGCTGAGCAGGGTGCCCGATGCGGGGCTTGATCCAAGGACCCTGGGATCATGACCTGAGCCGAAGGCAGTCGCTTAACGACTGAGCCACCCAGGCACCCAATTTTTTTACTTTTTAGAATGTTTTTGCATATTCAGAAATTACCCTCAACTAAAATAGCATACTTTATTTATACAGGCAAAATACTGTTTTCCTGTACATTATCACTATAAAATAATTTCCAATTCATATATGGTGAAAATATATAAAGTATTTATCCCAAAATTTCATTTGTAAAATTGGGATATGTCTTACACACTTTGCTATATGCCAGCAGATGTGTTCCAGATTATGTAACAGGAAAACATGGGAAACAAAACCTAATAAATGTAAGAGCTATATATCAAGAACACTTGAGTAGGTGACAGTATCTCACTATCAGAATTTCAATTCAAATGAACCAAAAATTAATTGCTCTCTGATAAAATAAATTTTTTAAAGAATGAAATGGAAATAGTACGCATATATGCTTTATTTAATTTTACACACCATTTCTTGATAAATATTTTCAGCATAAGTTTTACATACAGCATCCTTAAATTATGGTGCAGTAAGATTACAAATGAGTAGCAAAACATAGCATATTTTCAAATAGATGAAAAAGGGAAATATATACTACAAAAAGCTATACTACTTGAAAGACATTAAAAAAAAACATCACCAGGGGCGCCTGGGTGGCTCAGTGGTTAAGCCCTTCGGCTCAGGTCATGATCCCAGGGTCCTGGGATCGAGCCCCACATCAAGCTCCTTGCTAAGCGGGGAGTCTTCTTCTCCCTCTTGCACTCCCCCTGCTTGTGTTCCCTCTTTCGCTGTGTCTCTCTCTGTCAAATAAATAAAATCTTTAAAAAAAAAAATCACCAATTATTCAACTCTTAAGGCTGGCAAAGCTAAACTTAAGGGTTTTATTCAACTCTACATGCCTATTTCAACGAGAAAAAAATATATGATGGACTAGTTAATCTCAAAAAGATCTAAGAAAACAGTAATAATGTAGACAAAATTAAGATGAGAACTTTAAAAAAAATATATAATGTATTATTTGTTTCAGGGGTACAGGTGTGTGATTCATTAGTCTTCTATAATACACAGTGCTCATTACAACACATACCTTCCCCAGTGTCCATCAGTTACTCCATCCCCCCAACCCCCTCCCCTCCAAGATGAGAACTTTTGGAATGGTTAATTTTTTGTAAAAACTTAGAAACTAGACAACATTTAGAAGAGTACACTGGATACTTTGAATAAGTCAGTTGCAGTGGGAAACCCAAGAAGATTTGCTGGAATCACTGGTGAATATTTTTCAGCAGATCATACCTGTATCATATAAATAGCCACTAAATACTGAAGGATACTGTTTTATTTTGTGAGGCAGATAGATATGGTACTTGATATGACTGGAACATAAAAATGAAAGCCAATCTTGTTGATGAACACAGATGAAAATATTCCAAATAAAGTAATGAAATAGAATGCATATTAAAAGGTGTTCAACATAATAAAAAAAATATTCACCACGACCAAGTGAGATTTAGTACAGAAATTTAAGATTGCTTCTGTGAAAGGAAAACTATTAACATAATCCATTTCATTATTAGGAAAAACAGTAAAATCAATTAAACCAACATTCATTGATCTAGAATAGAGAAAGTATTATTCTAGGCCCTGGAAAGTTTCAAAGATACATATAGTAGAGCCCTTGTTCCCAAGGATTTATAATCTGGTAAATTTAAAAAGAAAATTAGTGAAAATCATGATGTCCCCACAATATTTTTAAGTATTCTAAAAATATTTTATAAAAATCAACACTATTTCTGACAACTCTGAAAAGTATAAAGGAAATCGATTTTCCCTATATAAAAAGGTTTCCCTCTATATTTGTAACTAAAAGTCAACATTAACCAAAATGAAAAAGTAGAGGCATCAACAAAATAATGCTCTCTGTTATCGAATGTCAGCCAGTGTATAAAGGTAAAACAAAACAAGGTATAGATATATGCAAGAAGGAAGTTAAGTTATAACAATGTAAATGATAGTTATATACCTTGAAAGATCTCAAGAATTCAATGGCAAAACCATTGAATCTAGGAAAGTTGCAAATTTTAAATTAAAAGTATGTTACTGTATCTTAACAATAGATTATAAAACAATAAATATACACTTATTTACAGTGGTACACATTAAATACTTTAGCTTAATGTTATATGTATGTGAAAAATAAAGCTTTAATGGCAAGCAGAAAAGTTTGAATAAGTAGGGAGTTATACCCTAGCTAAAGGGAAGGCCAAATGTATTAAAGTCCCATGCTTACTATATTAGTATATTTAATATTTAACCAAGTAAGATACTGACATATCTTAAAGGCTTGCCACTAGTATCACCTGGGAGCTTGCTATATATGCAGAAGCTCAGTTCCCTACCCCAGACATAGTGAATCAATCTACATTTTAAGATTTTTAAGAATTCCAGGTGATTCTTACGTATATTAAAGTTATAACTGCACTGTTTAAAGCAATAGTTCTTGAATCTTATTAAAAGTCAAAGTCAGCTGGGAGCTCTTTTTTTTTTTAAAGATTTTATTTATTTATTTATTAGAGAGCGAGCGAGAGAGAAACAGCATGAGAGAGGAGAGGGTCAGAGGGAGAAGTAGGCTCCCCGCTGAGCCGGGAGCCCGATGTGGGACTCGATCCCAGGACCCTGGGATCATGACCTGAGCCGAAGGCAGTCGCTTAACCAACTGAGCCACCCAGGCGCCCGGGAGCTCTTTAAAATACAAATTTTTAGGCCCTGCCACGAGTTTAATGAAATAGAGTTGCTTTGGTTTTTGTATTTCTTTTTCTAAAGCCCACCAGTTGGTTATGATATGAAATTTGATCGTAGCTGCTTTAAAGGATTTGATAAATTGGCAATAAAGTGTATATGAAAAAGTTGTAAGACATTGGTTGAAAAATCCACAAGTAGGGGTGCCTGGGTGGCTCAGTCGTTAAGCGTCTGCCTTTGGCTCAGGTCATGATCCCAGGGTCCTGGGATCGAGCCCCGCATCGGGCTCCCTGCTCAGCGGGGAGCCTGCTTCTCCCTCTCCCGCTCCCACTGCTTGTGTTCCCTCTCTCGCTGTGTCTCTCTCTGTCAAATAAATAAAATCTTTAAAAAAAAAAAAAGAAAAATCCACAAGTAAACCATAGAACAAAGTAGCAGTTCCAAAAATTGATTCATGGTTTATATTGTTATAAACCAATACCTCATTGCATACATTATAGGAATTTCCAGGTGAATTAGAGTTAAACCAAACACTGATATTAAAAAAGAGAAATACCATTTTTCTGTATTTCTTTGAATAAGTGATTAATATGTGATCTATGTGGATAAATGGAAAAACTGTAAATATCAAGGGAAGAAACTATACAAATAAAATCAGAATAGGGCCTAGAATATTGTAAACTGTTTATACTCTGAAGTGACAATTTGTTTTTGTTCTAACAGCCTTGGGAGGCATAATGTACATACCATAAAATTTCACCCATTATGAATACAATACTCCCCCGTTATCCACAGCAGGTATGGTATGTTCTAGGACCCTAGTAGATGCCTGACACTGCAACTGCAGGTTGTACCAAATTTTTTATATATATAAAATATTATATACATATTATATATATACACACACATTTAAAGATCTATATATAAAAGTATAATATATATTTATAAATATAGATTTATTAATTTTATATTTATTAATTTTAATATATTTATATATTTAAATATTTTAGAGAGATCTCTATCATATATCTCTATATTTTATATATAGGTTAAATAGACTAATAGATATATATAGATATATAATATATATTTAAAGATAATATATATTTATAAATATATATATTTAAAGATTTATTTATTTTAGGGAGCGAGTGCGCCTGGGGAGGGGCAGAGGGAGAGGGAGAGAGAATCCTCAAGCAGACTCCCTGCTGAGCACAGAGCCCAACAGCGGGCTCTATCCCAGGACCCTGAGATCATGAGCTGAGCAAAAATCAAGAGTCGGCTGCCCAACCGACTGAGCCACCCAGGTGCTCCCCAACCTTTATATATGTTTTTCCCTATACATACATACATACATACCTATGATGAGGTTTATTTTTAAATTTTTTTAGCTTTTTTTTTAGTTTAAATTCCAGTTAGCATGCAGTATAATACTAGTTTCAGGTGTGATACGGTTTAATTTATAAATTAGGCATAGCAAGAGATTAACAATAATAATAATAATGGAACAATTACAATAATATACTGTAATAAAACTTACGTGAATGTGGCCTCTCCCTTTCTCTCAAAATATTGTACTATATTCACCCTTTTTGTGATGATAAAATGATGATAAAATGATGAGGTGAGGTGAATGACATAGGCATTGTGACATAGCATTAGGCTACTGTATTGACCTTTTGACATTGTGTCAGAAGGGAGGGGGTCATCTGCTTCCAGACAGCAGTTGACCACAGGTAAGTGAAACTGTGGATAAAGGGGGACTACTATATGTAATTCAGTGATTTTTAGTAAATTTCACTGTTATACATTTATCACCACAACCCAATTTTAGGGCATTTCATCATCCCCAAGAGAGATTTAACACTTTACAGTCAGTCCCCCATTCAATTCCAAAACTTAAATGGTCACTGAAATGCTTTCTGTCTCTATAAATTTGTCTTTTCCAAAAATTTCTTATAAATGGTATTATGTACTATGTGGTCTTTGTGTCTAGCATCTTTCCCTTAGCATAATGTTTTTGAAGTTTATCCATGTGTTAATAAGTAGTAGTTTGTTCCTTTTTATTCTGTTGTATAGGTAGACCACAGTTTGTTTATCCATTCACTGGTTGGTGGATTTCACCCCAGTTTTTGGCTATAATAGTGCTATGAATATTGACATGTCTTTGTGTGAACAAATGTTTGGTTTTTTTTAGATTTTATTTATTTATTTGTGAGAGAGAGAGCACAAGCAGAGGGAATTGGCAGAAGGAATAGGAGAAGCAGGCTCCCCACTGAGCAGGGAGCCTGACATAGGGCTGTATCCTAGGACCTGGGCTGAAGGCAGACACTTAACCAACTGAGCCACTCAGGCGTCCCATGAACAAATGTTTTCATTTCCCTTGTGTAAATATATAAGAGTGAAGTTGCTGGGTCATATGGTACTTTTATTTTAACTTTTTAAGAAACTGCCAGCCTGTTTTCCAAAGTGGCTATTTCATTTTACATTCCCATCAGTGATCTATGAGGATCCCAGTTTTAACTGAGACTGCATTGAATCTCTAGGTCACTATGGGGAGAATTGCCATCTTAACATTGAATTTTCCAATTCATGAATATGATATGTTTGGTATATTTAAATCTTCTCTAATTTATCTCAGCATTATTTTGCAGTTTGCAGTATATACATCTTGTACTTCCATTAAATTTAGTCTCTATGTATTCTTTTTTATTCTGTTGTGAATTTTTAATTACATCCTTAGATTTTTCTTTACTGGTATATAGAAAAACAATGAGTTTTATGTCATGATCTTGTATCCTGCAACCCTGATAAACCTGTTTATTAGTTCCAGTAGTGTGTGTGTGTGTGTTCCTTAGGATTTTCTAGATAGAGAATCATGTTATCTACAAATAAAACCAGTTTATTTTTTCCTGTTCAGTTTAGGTGTCTTTAATTTTTTTCTCTTTTTTGGCATTTTTCCACTGACAGGACCTCTAGTAAAATTTTAAGACATCTTTATCTTGTTTCTGATCTTAGGGGGAAGTAGTCAATCTTTTATTGTGAAATAAGATATTTATTAGCTCTATGTTTTTCATAGATGCACTTTGTCACATTGAAGAAGTTCCCTTCTATTTCTAGTTTGTTGAATGTTTTTATCATGGGTTCGATTTTATGTTGTTGGATTTGATTTTCTATTCATTTGTTTATGGATTTTCCATCTATAGTCATGAAGGATATTGAATTGTAATTTTCATCTCTTGTGATGTCATTGTCTGACTTTGGCCGCAGAATGAATTGAGAAGTTGTCTCTTTTCAGCTTCTGGAAGAATTTGTGAAACACTGGTACTGTTCTTTAAATGTTTGATATAACTGATTAATGATGCCATCTGGACCTGGGGTATTCATTGAGAGAATATGTTGAATTACTGATTCAATTTCTTGTTCTAGGTTTAGTCTGATTTTCTGTTCTTGAGATTTTTTTTCAGTGATTTGTGTCTCTCAGACTTTTTCTATTTCATATAAGTTTCCTGATTTGTTAGCACAAAGTTGTTTTTCACATTCCCTTATGGTCCTTTTAATTTGTGTAGGCTCAAATAGTGATGTCCCCTTTTATATTCCTGATTTTGTCAGTTTGTGTCTTTGTTCTTGATCAGTTTAGCTAAAGGTTTATCAATTTTTAAAAAAGATTTTTTTTATTGACAGAGACAGCGAGAGAGGGAACACAAGCAGGGGGAGTGGGAGAGGGAGAAGCAGGCCTCCTGCGGAGCAGGGAGCCTGATATAGGGCTCTATCCCAGGACCCTGGATCATGAACTGAGCCAAAGGCAGTCACTTAACCAACTGAGCCACCCAGGCACCCCTTGATTTTTTTCTCTCTCAAAGAACCATCTTTTTATTTCATTGATTTTCTTGATTTGTTATTTTATTGTTTCCATTCTGATTTTATTACTTCCTTTTGCTTGCTTTGGGTTTAATTTACTCTTTTTCTAGTATTCTTTAGGTAGAAGCTTATATATTACTGTCTGGAATCCTTTATTTCCTATATAGCTGTTTAAAGGTATAATTTTTCCTCTAAGCACTGCATCCAATAAATTTTTAAGTATTGTGTTTTAATTTTCATTCAACTTGAAATATTTTCTAATATCCCTTGTGAATTCTGTGTTGACCCATGGATTATTTAGAAATGTTTTGTTTAATGTCCTAATATTTGAGGATTTCCCAATTTTCTTTCTATTATTTGTAATTCTGTTGTGGGCTAACAAAACATACTTGGATTTCAATCCTTTCCGTTTATTGAGACTTGTTTTATGACCTAGCATTTGGACTTTTCTAGAGAAGGTTCTCAGTGTGCTTGGAGAAAATTAGGTATTCTATTCTCATTGGGTACAGTGTTCTATAAATGTCACTCAGGTCAAATTAGTTGATATTATTTAAATCCTTTCTATCCTCGCTTAATTTGTATTTAGTTGTTCTGGTTTTGAGAGTAGAGTATTAAAACCTCCAAATGTAATTGTTGAATTGTCTACTTCTTCTTTTCTGTCAAGTTTTGCTTTGTGAATTTTGGGGCTCTATTTTTAAGTATGTATACATTGATAATTGTTGTATCTTCTGATATATTGACTCTTCTACCATTATGAAATGTCCCTTATTGTGTACAATAATATTTCTTTTCTTAAAATCTTTCCTGCCTTTATATTAATATACCTTCTCCAGCTCTCTTATTGCCACTATTTGTATGGCATATCTTTTCTATTCTTTAACTTCTAACCTATGTCTATTTTTGAATATAAAGTATGTCTTTTGTAGATAGCATGTAGTTGAGTCTGCTTTTTAAAAATTAAGTTGGACAATCTCTGCCTTTTGATTGAAGTGTTTAGTCCATTCACATTTAGTGTAATTATTGATATAATTGAATTTACATTTGCCATTTTGCTGTTTGCTTTCTATATATCTCACATTTCTTTTTCTGCATTATTTCTTTTGTTAAATTTATATTTCAAAATTATATTTCTTCTTTTATGTTAAACGTTTTTAGTTAACCATTTTAATTCATCTCTTTATGTTATGTTAATCACCATACATAACATCATTAGTTTTTGATGTAGTATTCCATTGTTTGCATATAACACCCAGTGCTCCATGCAGAACGTGCCCTCTTTAATACCCATCACCAGGCTA
>NC_138383.1:36214612-36273796 GCF_054177405.1 Leptonychotes weddellii
GTTGTTTGAAAAAAGAAGAGGATTTAAAAAAAAAAAGGGAGAGAATGTGATCAGGCAGGAGAGAAGAACAAAGCCATACACTACAGATTTAGGGTATATTTTGATCTGTTAGAAGAAACTGTCTCAAAATTTTAAAGAGAGAACAACTTATATATATATGCCAAAAATAAGGGTAACTACTATGAAGGGATAGAATATGACTCAAAAAATGAAAAATAAAAATGTTTTTTAAAAAAGGGATTGATAAGATGTTGGTTGAAAAAGGGAAAAAGAAAAATTAAAAAAAAAAAAAGACAGTTAAAAAAAAGAAATTAACTTTGAAAGACTAAAGAATCATGGTAAAAAAGCCATGGATTCTGTGTGCATTATTCCCCTCACGTTGGAGTTCTGCCGTTCTCAATGATTGGTAAACTTGGTCTTGGCTGACTGTTTTTGCTGAGGGGCCTGTTGCCGTGGTTCCCAAATGTCTTTGCCGGAGGTGGAATTGACCCGCCCTTGCCGGTCCAGGCTAAGTAATCTGCTCGGGTTTGCTCTCGGGAGCTTTTGTTCCCTGTGAGCTTTCCGTACAGCTTTGGAGGCCGAGAGTGAAAATGGCGGCCTCCCAATCTCCGCCCTGGAGAAACCGAGAACTCGGACCCCACTCCTCAGTGAGCCCCCAGAGAAAAGCAGTCTCCCCGGTCTCAGCCGCACTCTGTGCTCATCCGGCCTGTGACTGAGCGTTTCTATCTCTGGCACATGACCTCATGTGGAATCTCCAAACCCAGCAGATCCCTGCGGTGTGCTACCACGCTGCTCCTCCCAGGGGAGGAAAGGGAGTCTCGCCGGATCTGCCACTTGTTGGGTCCCTGCTGGAAGAGCAGTGGCCCGTCTGTGCCGTGGATCATGGTTTATGGCAATCCTGAGCTGCGAGCCCACTCCTCGGCTCCGTCTCTGCAGCTGGCTTCCCTGCTCCGATAACCTGGGAGCTATGCTGCACTCACGCACCCCCGATCTTCCTGTGACCCCAAGGGTCCTGAGACCACACTGTCCCAGAGAGGGTTCCACCCCCTGGTTAGCCACTGGAGCGACGTCCCTCAGCAGAGCCGACTTCTAAAAGTTCCGATTTTGTGCTCCGCGGCTCTATCACTTGCCAGAAGCAGCTGACGGAGGCCCCCTCCCCCACCGTCTATCTTCCCGAATATCGCCTCGGATTCACTTCTCTGCACGTCCTACCTTCCAGAAAGTGGTCGCTTTTCTGTTCAGAGGGTTGTTGCTATTCTTTTCTTCGATCTCCTGTTGAGTTTGTAGGTATTCAGAATGGTTTGATCCCTATCTAGCTGAATTCCTGGAACCAGACTAAATCCAGGTGTCCTACTCCTCTGCCAACTTGCTCCTCTCCCCTCATCTCTTTATTTTTTTAATTCTCTTTTAGTTTTTAGTTATTTTCTCCTTGATTGTTCTAAGGATTATAGTATGCATCTTAACTTCTGAACAGTCTATTTCGGATTAATACTATCTTAATTTTCATAAAATTCAGTAATTTTGCTCTAATATAGCTGAATTTCCTTACCCCTTTGTGTTATTGTTATATATATTACATGACATATATAATACATACATACATTTATACAATGTAATATATTAAAATATTTATAAATATGTATAATTTATGTATGTTATAAACCCAACAATATATTCTTCTAGCCTACAAGAGACTTGTTTCAGACCTAAAGAGACATGCAGACTGGAAGTGAAGGCATGGAGAATCGTTTATCATGCAAATAGAAGTGAAAAGAAAGCCAGAGTAGCAATACTTATATCAGACAAAATAGACTTAGTTTTTTTAAAGATTTTATTTGTTCATTTGACAGAGAGCACAAGCAGGGGGATCGACAGGCAGAGGGAGAGGGAGAAGCAGGCTCCCTGATGAGCAGGGAGCCTGATGTGGGGCTCGATTCCAAGACCCTGGGATCATGACTTGAGCCAAAGGCAGATACTAGCCACCCAGGCACCCGAGACAGAATAGACTATTTTTTTGAAAAAGATTTTATTTATTTACTTGAGAGAGAGAGACAGAGAGATCGAGCAGGAGCCGGGAGGAGGGAGAGCAGGCTCCTCACAGAGCAGGGAGCCTGATGGGGGCTCAGTCCCAGGACCCTGGGTTCATGGCCTGAGCCAAAGGCAAACGCTTAGCCACTGAGCCGCCCAGGTGCCCCCAAAATAGACTTTAAAACAAAGGCTGTAACAATGGACAAAGAAGGATATTATATAATCATAAATGGTACAATCCAGCAAGAAGATCTAACAATTGTAAATATGCACCCAACATGGGAGC
Source organism: Leptonychotes weddellii (assembly GCF_054177405.1). Lineage (NCBI taxonomy): Eukaryota > Metazoa > Chordata > Mammalia > Carnivora > Phocidae > Leptonychotes > Leptonychotes weddellii. The sequence goes on from NC_138383.1 coordinate 36,216,927, forward strand.
ATCCAGATATATAAAGCAGTTAATAACAAGAAATATTTGAAGTAATACAAATAGTAGTAGGGGACTTTAACACCCATTTACATCAATGGATAGATCATCCAAGCAGAAAATCAACAAGGAGACAGTGGCTTTTAATGACACATTGGACCAGATGGATCTAACAGATATATTCAGAACAGTCATCCTAAAACAGCAGAATACACATTCTTTTCAAGCAGACATGGAACATTCTCCAGAATAGATCATATGTTAAGCCACAAAATAAGTCTCAACAAATTCAAAAAGACTGAAGTCATATCATGCATTTTTTCTGACCACACTATGAAACTAGAAATCATCCACAAGAAAAATACCTGGAAAGCAGGAAAATACACGGAAAAACCTGGAAATACACAAATGTTAAATGACATGCTACTAAACAATGACTGGGTCAACCAAGAAATCAAAGACAAAATAAAAAAAATACATGGAGGCAAATGAAAATGAAAACAAAATAGTGTAAAAATCCTTGGGATACAGCAAAAGCTGTAAGAGGAAAGTTTATAGAGATATAGACCTATACCTCAAGAAGCAAGAAAAATCCTAAATAAACAACCTAATCTTACATCTAAGGGAACTAGAAAAAGAACAACAGGCAAAACCCAAAACCAGCAGAAGGAAGGAAATAATAAAGATTAGAGCAGGAATAAGCAAAATAGAAACTAAAAAAAACCAAAAAAACAATGGAATAGATCAATGAAACCAGGAGCTGGTTTTTTGAAATGATCAACAAAATCAATAAACCTTTAGCAGGACTCATCTGCGGGGGGGGCGGGTAACTAAAAAAACAAAGTCAGAAATGAAAGGGGAAAAATAACAGCTGACACCACAGAAATACAAAAGATTGTAGGAGACTGTTATTTAAAATTATATGCCAACAAATTGGACAACCTAGAAGAAATGGATAAATTCCTAGAAACATATAATTTCCCAAAACTGAATTAGAAAGAAATAGAAAATTTGAACAGACTGATTACCAGCAGTGAAATTGAACCAGTAAGCAAAAAACTCCCAGCAAACAAAAGTCCAGGGCCATACAGCTTCACAGGTGAATTCTACCAAACATTTAAAGAGGACTTAATGCCATTCTTCTTAAACTATTCCAAAAAATCAGAGAGGAAGGAAAACTCCTCTAATTCATTCTATGAAGCCAGCATTACTCTGATACCAAAATCAGATAAAGACATTACAAAAAAAAAAAAAGGAACTAACTCTGATATCTCTGATGAACATAGATGCAAAAATCGTTAAAATATTGGCAAACTGAATCTAACAATACATGAAAAAGAACATTCACCACAATCAAGTGTGATTTATTCCTGGGATTCAAGGGTGGTTCAATATTTGCAATCAGTGTGACACATCGCATAATAAAAACCATATGATCATTTCAATAGATGGAGAAAAAGCATTTGACAAAAGTACAGTATCCATTCATGATTTAAAAAAAAACCCGCAGTGATGTAAGATTAGAGGGAATATACTTCAACAAAATAATAGCTATTAAAAAACCCACACTAACATCATGCATTTCCTCTAAGGTCAGGAACAAGATGGGGATGTCCACTCTCACCACTATTATTTAACATAGTAATAGAGGTCTTAGTCACAGCAGTCAGACTAGAGGAAGGAATAAAAGGCATCCAAATTGGTAAAAAAGAAGTATAACTGTTTGCAGACAACATGATACTTTATAGAAAACCCTAAAGACCCTCCAAAAAACTACTAGAACTGATAAATGAATTCAGTACAGTTGCAAGATACAAAATTATTGTACAGAAATCGCAACATTTTTATATACCAATAACAAAGCAACAGAAACAAATTAAGAAAGCAATTCCATTTACAGTTTTAATAAAGATAATAAAATACTTTGGAATAAACAACCAAGGAGGTGAAAGACCTGTACTCTGAAAACTATAAAACATTGATGAAAGATACTGAAGACAACACAGACAAGTGGAAAGATATTCCATACTCATGGATTGGAAGAACAAATATTGGTAGAATGTCCATACTACCTAGAGCAATGTGCAGATTTAATGTAATCCCTACCAAAATACCAACAACATTTTTCACAGAACTACAACAGACAAATCCTAACATTTGTATGGAACCACAGAAAACCCCAAATAGCCAAAAAAAATCTTGAAAAAGAAAAATCTGGAGGTATCACAATTCCAGATTTCAAGTTATACTACAAAGCTGTAGTAATCAAAACAGTATGGTACTGGCACAAAAGTAGGCACATAGATCAGTGGAATAGAATAGAAAGCCCAAATATAAACCAATGTTTATATGGTCAATTAATCTTTGACGAAGGAGGAAAGAGGATGCAATGAGAAAAAGACAGCCTTTCCAACAAATGGTGTTGGGAGAACTGGACCACTGGCCTATACCATACACAAAGAAATTCAAAGTGGATTAAGGACCTAAATATGATACCTGAAACTATAAAAATCCTGGAAGAGAGTACAGGCAGTAATTTCTCTCTGACATTGGACATATCAACTTTTTTCTAAATATGTGTCTTGAGGCAAGGGAAACAAAGCAAAGATAAACTCTTGGGACTATATCAAAATTAAAAATCTACATAGCAAAGGACACAGTCAACAGAACTAAAAGACAACCTACTGAATGGGAGAAGATACTTGCAAATGACATTTCTGGTAAAGGGTTAGTATCCAAAATATATAAGGAACTTATACAACTCAACATTCAAAAATAAATAATCCAATTAAAAATGGGCAGAAGATGTAAACAGACATTTCTCCAAAGAAGACATACAGATGGGGTGGCTCGGTTGTTTAAACGTCCAACTCTTGGTTTCATCTCAGGTCATGATCCCGGGGTCCTGGGATCCAGCTCCACATTGGGCTCTGTCCTCCGTTTGGAGTCTGCTTGTCCCTCTCCCTCCCCCTCTGCTGCTCCCTGCTCAGGTGTGCTCCCTGTCTCACTCTCTCTCTGTCTCTGTCTCTCTCTCAAATGGATGAATAAAATCTTAAAAAAAAAAAAAAAAGACATACAGATGGCCAACAGACACATGAAAAGATGCTCAACATCACCCATCATCAGGGAAATGCAAATCAGAACTACAATGAGATATCTGCTCACATCTATCAGAATGGCGAAAATCAAAAGCACAAGAAACAGCAAGCGTTGGTGAGGATGGGGAGAAAAAGGAACCAGTTCCTCTTGCACTGTTGGTAGGCGTGCAAACTGGTGCAGCCACTGTGGAAAACAGTATGGAGGTTCTTCAAAAAGTTAAAAATGGAATTACCCTATGATCTAGTAATTGAACTGTGGGGTATTTACCCAAAAAATATAAAAGCACTAATTCAAAGGGATACATGCACTCCTATGTTTATTACAGCATTATTTACAATAGCCAAATTATGAAAGCAGCCCATGTCCATTAATAGATGAATGGATAAAGTGTAGAGTGTGTATTTTTTATGACTAATTCTTTTTTTATGGCTGAAATAATATTCCATATATGTATATGTATTTCTAATATAATATTATTCAGCCATAAAAAAGAATTAAATTTTACCATTTGCAACAACATGGGTGGATCTAGGGAGTATCATGCTAAGTGAAATAAGTCAGTTGGAGGAAGACAAATACCATATGATTTCATTCATCTGTGGAATTTAAGAAACAAACAAGCAAAGGGTGGGGGGGAGGAGAGAGAAACAAACCAAGAAACAGACTCTTGACTATAGAGAACAAATTGATAGTTACCAGAGGTTAGGTGGGTGAAATAGGTGATGGGGATTAAAGAATACTCTTATTGTACTGAGCACTGAGTAATGTATAGAATTTTTTAATCACTGTATTGTATACCTGAAACTAATATAACAATATGTTAACTATACTGGAATTAAAATAAAAAATAAAAATGTATATTCCTCTATTTACCCATGTATTTGCCATTTCTAGTTTTTCATTTCTTCTTGTGGATTTGAGTTACATCTGGGGTTATTTCCTGTAAGGCAAATCTGCTGACAACAAATTCTGTCCGCCATTACTTATTTTGGAATGTTTTCATTTTGCCTTTATTTTTGAAGGATAGGGTCTTTTTTTGTTGGATATAGAATTTTTGCCTGCCCACCACCACCACTGCAAATATGGCATTCCACTGCCTTCTGTCCTCCATTGCATCTGATGGGAAGTCACTAGTCAACAATTCTATTGTTTTTCCTCATTATTTTCAAGAGTTTCTTTGACTTGATACATCTTTGACTCTGACATGTCTAGGTACAGAACTCTTGTGTCTATCCTATATGGGACTTTTGAGCTTGTGGGATCTGTACATTATCATCAGATTTGGGAAATTTTAAACCATTATTTCTTCAGATATTTTTTTCTGCCCCTTTCTTTCACCTTTTCTCCTGGTACTCCCATTAGATGTATGGTAGTACACTCAGTGTTATTGCATAGGTCTCTGAGGCTCTGTTCATTTTTCTTCAAACTTTCCTCTCTGTTCTTGAGATTGTATAATTTCTATTGATCGATCTTTTAAGTTTACTGATTCTTACACTATTTTAGATCCACTATTGGGCCAATCTACTGAATTTTTCATTTCTAATACTGTACTTTTAAACTCTAGAATTTGATTTCTTTTTTGTTTGTTTCTATATTGTGATATCCTATTTGTTGTCACCTTTTTTTTAATTCTTTAAACATGATTTCCTTTAATTCTTCGTACATATTTATAATAGCTGCTTTTGAACTGTTACTGAATACAACATCTGGGCTCACTCAGAAACTATTTCTATTGACTGCTTCTTCCCCTGGTTATGAGTCACATTTTACTGTTTGTTTACATATCTTGTAATTTTTTTGTTAAAAACTGGACATATTTAATAATGTAACAACTCTGGATCTGATTCCTCCCCAGCCTCCCTCCCACCTGAGGGTTGTCATTATTGACATATTGGTGTTATTGTGTATGTTTGCTTATATTTAAGTGACTTGACTGGGCTTAATGTGCACAGTCTTTCTCCCCCATGGGGTACAGACAGTCGTATCTGCTCAGGTTTTTAAAAATTATTTTAATTTTTAGCCAGGCCTTCTTGGGCTGCCCTTTTGTCTGTGTAGCTTGGTGGTCAGCTAGTGATTGGTTAAAGCTAGTGATTGTGCTCAAACATCTTGCGCTAGTAAAGCTTCTCTCCTTTGTGAGTATGTTAGGGAGCTCATCTAGTTTTCAACTATGCCCCAACTTTTATTTTCTGCTGAGCCTCTCAGTTCTTCCCTTCACATGTGGGAAGCCTCTCAATCAGCCATGGGTATGTGCAGAGCTTAGGCCCTCTCAGGTCAGCTCTGAGTACATAAGCAGCCTCCAGTTAGCCAGGAATATGTGGAGAGTTTACCTAGCCCACTGTGGCTCTCATTTCCAGAATCTCCTTGTTAAATTTCTGGATTTATGTTCCAACTGGGGTAGCAACCTCAGACTTGCAGAGCTTTCTCTTTTATTCTCCAGTTGAGTTTAATGCTTTTATGGTCAGTGCTACTTAGTGTGGGGTTTTCATCCTCCACTTCAGATCACATCAGCAACCTCAGGCAGTGAAGTTGCTGGTTTTCATGGCCAACTACTACATGGACTGTGCTTACATGGGGGTAAGGAGCAGCCAAGCGTTAACACCACTGACTCTCATTGTTCTTACTCCATAATTTTTCATAAATAAACAGTTTTGAATTTGTTGTTTGACTTTGGTTGTTTTCTGGAGTCCTGAAATGGTTTTTTTTGACATTTTTGTCTAGTTTTATAATTGTTTTGAGGGGAAAGGATTTGCTGACCTCTTCAGTTTGCCACAGCTGGAAGTCCTGCCTCCAGCTTTGTATTTGCAGTATTTTTGGTTTTGGTTATTTTTAAAAGGCTAGCTAATTAAAAACCTGAAGCACATCTATATATTGTAGCTGCTTCAGCAGTTTGCTTTACAATGGAAGAAGTTAGGAGATTGTGATTAGGTTAGGGGTGGGACTGTAGTTCTGCTATAATTCTGCTGACAGCACTCTCCTGTGGAATGTTTCTTAATAGCATATTCTTGTGTAATGATGAAGAAAACGTTTATTTTTTTAAGTAAGCAAATTCCTTTGGAATTCTACCAAAACATAAGAAAGATAGTATGTATACTCCTTGCTACAAAATAAATCAGTGGCACAAGGAAATATATGACAGAATTCATTGGGCTGGTATAGATGTGTATTTTTACAAAAAATAATAAAAAGAATTGTCCTCTTTGAAAATTACTCATCATACAAATTTCAACGTGAAGTGCCTTTTTATGCTCAATTTTAACTGAGAAATTTGTCTTTACCTTTTTAGTTCTATAGTAATAGAAATATAGAAATGTACACAAAATAAAATATATAGCTCAGTGATTTATCACAAAGTACACACTTCTATATCCACCATTCATATAAGAAATAGGCCATCACTAGCACACAGAAGTCCCTTCTGGTCTCCCCCATCATCGCCTCCCCGAGATAACCCCTATCCTGATTTTATGGTAACTACTTCCTTTCTGAATAGTTTCTATCTCCTAAGTATACATCCCTAAAAAATAGAGTTCAGCTTTGCTTATATTTTTAATATTATGGAAATGAAATCTTACATTATTTGTGACTGGTTTCTTTTGTTCAAAATCAGGGGTATGAGATTCATGTATGTTGTTGAACGTAGCAGTAGTTCATTTTAATCACTATAGAGTTTTCTATTATATGAATAGACAACAATTTGTTAATTTGTTCTCTCATGGATAGTTGGATTGTTTCCAGTTTTAAGAGCATTAAAAATATTACCGTGAACACACTCATATGTTTAGTGATAGGTGTGCACATTCCTTTGGGGTATATACCTTGGAGTCAGATTGCTGGGTCACACTGTATTCATATCTTCATTTTAGTATATAAAGCCAATCTGTCTTCCATAGTGATTATACCAGTTTACATTCCTACTAGCAGTCTCTAAGAATTACATTGTACTACATCTTCACTAAAAATTTGGTATTGTCTACCTTTTATTATTAGCCATTCTGGTGGTTATATAGTACTTTCTCATTATGGTTTTAATTTTCATTTCCCAAATGACTAATAAGGTTAAGGTCCTTTTCATATGTTTATTGGCTGTTTGGATTATCCGTTTTTGTAAAATGCCTATTTTGTCCCTTTTTAAAAATTGATATGTATGAATTCTGCATGTATCTGGATAAGCACTTTATTCCTTATATGTGTGGTACAAATGTCTTCTGCATGACTTGCATTTTTACTCTTAACAATGTACAGATAATGAAAAGAAGCTCTTGATTTTAAAGTAGTCAGATACATGAATTTTTCTTTTGCATTCTGATTTGTGTTTTTTGTGTCCTATTGAAATCTTTCCCTGCCCCAGTATCTTGAAGATATTCTACTACATGTTCTCTTCTAAAAGCTGAATGATTTTGCTTTTCACATTTATATCTACAATCCACCTGGAATTTGTGTATGGAGTGAAGTAGGGGTGAAGAATCATTCTGATTTTCCGTATGGGTATCTAGTTGTTCTATACCATGCATTGAAAAGAATGTTGTATCTGTCAGGGTCCAATGAGGAGAAAGAAACCATACCAGTTATTTAAACAGAGTTTTTAAAGTTGGGGGGATGCTAATTAGCTGTAAAGTTGTTTGTAAAGTTTAAAGTTGTAGGTAATTAAAAAGACAAGAAGAAACACTAAGGTATCATGGAAGTAATAGCTACCTCTAGCTATGGCTAGAGGAGTATCATGAAGAGGTTGGAATTATTAAGACTTAGAACCCCATGCAGTAGAAATTCAGATATCTAAGGAGAGGATACAAGCTCACTAGTGCTGGTATCTGGGGTGGAGGATGCAGTGAGGCTGCTTCTGCAAATGGGAAAACTATAAACTGGGCTCAGCTGCAGTTACAGGAAGGCATTGCCACTGCTGGGAGTGAAGAAGTGTTGCTAGGGTGACACAGAAACAAGAGACAGGCAGGAAGCTCACAGGAAGGGGCAAGTCCCCTTTACCTCCTCCAGCCTTGTAGTCTTCTCTAAAGCACCCTGTTGGCAGAGCCTAACATGGAACTAGTTAGCAAAACCAAAATGTGGTTTGCAGAGTCATAGCCCCAATATTTATAGAGTTGTGTTCAGACAGATGGGTTTGAAGCTGAGAAACAATAGCTTATGGTACAGCCTTCCTATCTACAAAGACACCTTTATGACAAGCCAAGTGTCTGTATATGTGAGAATCTGTTTTGGGGTCATATTTCTATTTCTTTGGTCTTGCTCCAAAATTATGTTATCTAAACTATTGTAGCTTTATGTTAAGTTTTCATATGTAGTAGAGCAATTTTTGCCACCTTCTTCAAGAGTGTTTTAGCAGTCCATGGCTTATTTGCATTTCCGTAAAGACTTTAGAACTGACTTGTGTAGTTCCACAAAAAGAAAACCTTTTGGGGTTTTGGTTGGTATTTTACTGAACCTATAAATCAGTTTGGGGAGAGTTGAAATTTTTATAATATTGAGTTTTCTTTTTTTTTTTTAAAGATTGTATTTATTCATTTGAGACGCAGAGATACAGAGAGAGAGAAAGCATGAGCAGGGAGAGAGGCAGAGGGAGAGGGAGAAGCAGGCTCCCCGCTGAGCCAGGAGCCCGATGTGGGGCTCTATCCCAGGACCCTGGGATCATGACCTGAGCCGAAGGCAGACGCTTAACCATCTGAGCCACCCAGGTGCCCCAATATTGAGTTTTCTAGTCCATGAATATGGTATGTCTCTCCATTTATTTGTCTTTAATTTCTCTTGATAATGTTTTTTAGTATTTTTATGTAGAAGCGTTGCTTACTTAGCTTTTGTTAGCTTTAATCCCAGATACCAGATATTTTTATATTATAAATAGTATCTTGAATTTTTTTATTTCAATGTTTTAATTTTGAAATTTTTCAAACATATATTTTCTGTATTTTTGAATAGTTTGACCTCATTATACTGATCACCAGATTCAATAATTACCAACATTTACTTCATTTGTTTCAACAATCATTCTTGATGAAGTATTTTAAGACAAATCTTAACTCTCATGTCATTTCATCTATATATACTTAAGTATACATTCCTAGAAAATATGGACATTTGATTTATAACCATAATTCTAAGCCATATTCAGATTTTCCTTTTTATTTCAAAAATTAAATTTTACTGGTATATTGGTATGTTCAGTTTGCTTTTAACTAACAGCGTATTAGGACTTAAATTTTATGTTAAGTAATGAAAATATTAGCTTAGCCACTAAAATATTAAATAATAAGCAATTAAACACAAATTTTTTTCCAATGATGTGAACTTTGCTTTTCTAAATTCATTACAATTTTTCAACACCGTCAAAACCATTCTTTCATTTGGTGTCTTCTATATTTGTAAACCCAATGTGCAACAAAAATTGCCATTCTTTAAAAAAAAAAAAACTTTATATTTCTCAGTATTCCTATTACTGAATACACATCTTTCAGGAAGTCATCAGTGGGATTAAAAGCAAGCACTTTTTTGTGTGACATCTTTTTTTTTTTATCCTTTATAACTTCTTTTGCCATAAATTGTTAAAATATAAGAAGAAGGTGCAGTTGTGAATTTTTTCCTTTGTATCTTTGTACAGAAATCTGTCTTTCAGGGGCGCCTGGGTGGCTCAGTCAGTTAAGTGTATGCCTTCGGCTCAGGTCATGATCCCAGGGTCCTGGGATCGAGCCCCACATCGGGCTCCCTGCTCAGCAGGGAGCCTGCTTCTCCCTCTCCCTCTTCCTGCCTCTCTGCCTACTTGGGCTCTCTGTCTATCTCTCTGTCAAATAAATAATTAAAATCTTAAAAAAAAAAAAAAAGGAAAGAAACCTGTCTTTCATTGCAGGTGGTTCTCCTTCCCACACAATATTCATGGGTCTGTTTCTAGGAGAAGACTGGCTAGTGGCCATGAAAACTTCCTAGAGTTGGCAGGCTAGGCTGTGTCATGTTCACCCTCGAACATGAGAAAATCCCTATTGAAAAGACAGTGTGGCAACTTTCCTGCAGCAAGTCATACTCCTCACAAAGATATTTGACAGTGACTGAGGAAATAAGTCTCTGTGTCTTTCCCAGCATCTGCAGCAAGGATGAAACTAATTATTAATTCATGGCTGTCTAAGGAACAAAAATTGTTCTCAGGTCAACAATAATTAGTATAAGAGGATTTTGTGCCTATATTTTAACTTAACCAATGATAATTGATGGGGAATTGAGGTCTTAAAAGTTAGATCTTATTCATTGGTAACAAGTATTTGAAAATAAATATGCCAGCCTGATATTGGATGATTTGCCTGTGTCTTATTTCTCCTCCCTTATCAGCACCCCTGGGGATCTCACTACAGATCAGAATGGCCCAGTGATGTCTCACCTGCTAGGATCATTGCTCTTTACACTTGTTTAAACAACAGAGTCAGAGGATGTTTAAGTTCATATTTAACTCTTTCAAGTAAATGTAGATGTTTTGATTCTTCTGGTCAATAGTGGAATGTGAGGATATGAGAAAAAGAATGAACCATTTCACTGCTTTGGTTTAGTCTTTTTTCCTTGTAGTATCAGATTAACAAATCTGAAGATCAGTTTAGGAGAAGTATCTTGAAAAAAAGGACAAGGATCTCTTTCTTATATATAGAGCTAACTCAGCAAATACCAAATTTGGATAAATACAAAAGAAAAACCAAACATCAGAAAACCCCAACTGATGGAACAAATTACCTAATTATGAGAATCTTTTTTCATGTGTCTTTGGGTGGAGACAGGGAAGCCTAGAAAATTTATTCCTCTGAACGGTGTGCAACTCTATAAATTATGTCAAAGTACACAAACTGTAGCCTGTTAAAATTTTGGTTAGAAAGACCAAAGAGATGTAAAAATAAATTCTTTATTCCTTAACCTGTAGTGTCCTTGAACATGTAACAGGGACTAAGGTACAAATAAGATACATTTTTTTAGATTTATTTGTTGTCAAAAATTTTACCTCATAGTTTGCGATTGTTTTCTCAAGCTGACTTAATCTAAATATAAGTAAAAATAACTTTTAAGGAATGAATATCAAAATGAACACGAAGGCAATAATCTAAATATTTAGAGTCTAGTTAAGAGGTTCTGTTACTGAGATACGTACTGTATTGGTACAGTTGACGTAGTAATTGTAGTGTGTATAGCAAAAAATAGAAGATTGCTGATTACAAGTTTATGTGAATAGAATTAGAAGAACCTGATTTTCTCAATCCGAGTAAAACATTCTCATTATAAATTATTTATTTGCTCGGAATAGTTAAAAACCTGTATCAGAAACATGAACTTTAAAACTGCTAACCCATGTGGGGAAAAGATTCTTCACATAAAATGAATGTGGAGCATATAATTTCTTGGAGATCTTGCTTAGTAGTTATACTAATTTAAAGCTGTTGTAATGTTAGGTTCTAGTGCCTGGGAATGTATCCCCAATAAGCTTCATTCTTGTTTCATTCTAACCCTTCTACTTGTCAGTAATTTAAGCAGATTTGTGGCAGTGGTCAGAGTTTCCTAGGATTAAGAAAGCTCTACAAACAAAACAACCACACCAGATCTAAAAAGCTTCCTATTTGGTTTTGTACTCGTTTGGCTGACTATATTTCTCTGAAGAATGGCTTGTGGATTCTTCTGGCTGTTTAAAAAACAGTTGAACTGGTATTCTCAGTGTAGAGGATTGATGTACTCCAGGCAGATGTAAGAAAGGATTCTTTTTTCACAACCCTTAAAACTGTATTTAGTGTAACTTGATTGCCCATGAAGATAATGAGGTAAAATGACAGATGCACTGTTTTATATAAGGCTTCCAGTATTTAGTAGAGAAAGTGACCAGTAAGTGAATTGTAGACCAAGGGATGGCACCTTTTTTCTTTAACAAGGCAAGTTGCCCTAAATTTTGTTCATCATTTCTACAGCTGGAGCTTCATTAACAAATACAATTGGAATAACCAGGGTATTGCAGCCACAGAAGAACTAAGCACAGCAAGCCTTTCAGTAACAAAAAAAATAGAATTCCTGTGTAACAGGCTTCCACACTTATCTGTGTTCTGTGGTACTGTTTGAGCTGAACTAAAGCATCTGCTACCTCAAGTTAAGAGAGAACAAACTCAACATGGCGTGAAATTACTGCACAGCCATTCACATTCATTAGAGTTATATTGTTACCAGCCACAGGCATGACTGGCTTTTGCATGAATAATAAAATAAAATGCTGCTTTGTGAATTTTACCTTACAACATTGCAAGGCACAGTACTAACCTTGGGCCAGGATTAGGTTTATCGTAGAGCAGCTCTCCTCACCACAGTAGAGTCAAGACCAGTAAGAAGTCAGAAGTTAGGAAGTATTGCTGTATGAGGCCTGGGGAAAGGGCCTTGTGTTAAATCAATTTACTCATTTTTTTAAAACAAATATTTATTGTGCAGACTAGCTATTTGGAGATGTTAAAATTATTAAGCTACCATTTGGCAACCGTCATAGTAATAGTTGACTCAGGCAAAAATCCTCAATGGATGCTAAAGGCCATGGGTCAAAGTCTGATGAGGTATAGAACAGTTATACAATTACCAAGGGAAAAAAGTAATTTTGCAGTGTGGCCACCTGACAGACACCTCATCCAAGTGATCAAAGTTAATCACCAGAAATGGGGAACATTGACATCATATGCCTCATAATATATTCACTGAGAAGACCTCACTTCTGAGTTATTCCTGTTAAAAATGCCTGACCTGGGGCGCCTGGGTGGCTCAGTCGTTAAGCGTCTGCCTTCGGCTCAGGTCATGATCCCGGGGTCCTGGGATCGAGCCCCGCATCGGGCTCCCTGCTCCGCGGGAAGCCTGCTTCTCCCTCTCCCACTCCCTCTGCTTGTGTTCCTGCTCTCGCTATCTCTCTCTCTGTCAAATAAATAAATAAAATCTTTAAAAAAAAAAAAAAAGGCCTGACCTGTGGGGCGCCTGGGTGACTCAGATGGTTAAGCGTCTGCCTTCCGCTCAGGTCATGATCTCCAGGTCCTGGGATCGAGCCCTGCGTTGGGCTCCCTGCTCAGCAGGGAGTCTGCTTCTCCATCTTCCTCTGCCTCTCCCCACTGCTCCTGCTCTCTATCTCTTTCTCTATGTATCTCTCTGTCTCAAATGAATAAATAAAAAAATTCTTTAAAAAAAAAATGCCTCACCTGCATCTAATCATGAGAAAACACCACAAACCCAAATCGAGGAGCAGCTACAAAAATGGCAGTGTTATGGGACGCCTGGGTGGCTCAGTCGGTTAAGCATCTGCTTTTGGCTCAGATCGTGATCCCAGGGTCCTGGGATCGAGTCCCGCATCGGGCTCCCTGCTCTGCAGGGAGTCTGCTTCTCCCTCCGCCTCTCTCTCTCTCTGTCTCTCATGAATAAATAAATAAAATCTTAAAAAAAAAAAAAGGCAGTGTTACTAAAAGACAAAGGGATGCTAAGTAACTATTCTACATTAAGGAAGTCTCAAGAGACATTGACAATGAAACACATTGTGTGGTCCAAAATTTTCCTCCCTTGCTATTTGACATTTTTGTCTTCTAGTCTAGTTATAGAAGTGGTATTGAATAGGAAAAAAAAAATATTTTTAATAGTCTGAATTAATACTATACCCAGTTTCCTTCCTATTTTACCTTTATGTGGATTTTTAGGCAGTGTTTTGGATTGGATTTGGGTTTGGGTTTTTGGTTTTTTTGTTTTTTTTAATATGGGACATTTCACGAATTTGCGTGTCGGGGCTGTGCTAATCTCTGTTGTGTTCCAGTTTTAGTATATGTGCTGCTAAAGGGAGCACTGGGTAGGTGTTTTTTAAGCAATAATTGCGAATGACAGTTCAAGCTATTGAAAACCTAAAAATTATAATTCTTAATTGTTTTACCAAATTTTCAATCAACGTAAGAATAGAGTCCTCATGCTGTTTAAATAGTAGAATGCACCATTTAAGAGTTTCATGAGCACCTAAGAAAAGAAGTAGTGATCACTAAGATGAATTTATAAAGTCATGGTATTCATAAAGAAATTTGGTATAGTTTTTAGACAGGTTGGTAGGTAACAGTAATGCTTCATTTTCAGGAAGGCAATTTGATGAGTGTCTGATTTCTTGTGGACAAGATGAAGAAATAAACTGAGTGATTATAGTTAATTAAATAAGTAATTCAATAATAATTGGAGGTCAGGCTCATAAGTAATTTCTAGTGTTGTATCTGTTGCAGAGATCTCTTCTGTCCTGTTAATAACTTGGATAAAGTCATTGATCACCTATGGAACAGACTTTTTAAATGACACAAATCTGGGAGGGATAGCCAAAGCATTGGATAACTGAAACTGGAACTGAAAGATAATGGTAGCCAGGAATGACAGGCAGGAATCCGCAAAATAAATTTGACAGGAATAAATTCTACAAGGACAACCAGTCATATGTGTTGGGTGGAAGGAAAAGCTTTAAGATAATTCATGGAAAAATCACTTGCAAAATGGTCAGTTGGCCATCTTTAACAAATTTATTGCTTTGTTTCCTTTAACTATTTGATTTAATATGTATCGTTTGGGTCCAGTCAGAAAAATGGAAACCATACTAGTATGTCAAACATAGGGAAATGTAATACAAGGAGTTGGATATACAGGTGTTAGAAGACTAAAAGATAAAAAAGGGGGGACACTGAGCTATTAAAGAAAAACTACAGGAGGCACAGTTACCACACCAAGAGCCTTATAAGAAGCAAAAGGGAAGAAGTCTTCATAATCTAGAAGCTATGGCCCTAAGTTGGCACTCGGACTTATGAGGAGGGGACACTGTTCAGCTACTGGTGGGATTGAAATCCATATTACTAAAAGATGTTCATTTATGTAAGAAGCCAAAATAATTAAATTGTGTTCTCTATATTGAACTAAACGTAATGACATCTGAATGAACATCTCTTCCATCTTGAATTTGGTTCCGAGAATGAACTGATTTGACTTCAGTTGTATTAATCTGTACACCCCTCATCTTTAAAATGGCTTTACCATTAATAGCCCTCCTACCTGAGATGTGTTCTTAAGTGACCTCTCAGAAAAAGTGTTTATAGAAATTTAGAGAAGGATTAAAAAAAAAAAAAGCATGGCAATTAAGTTGGATGAGCTAAACATTCCCTTTGATTTTAAGTGTGTACTTGTTTTAATTCTTCTTTCTCACTGATATCTTAAACACTGTTTAAGTGGATTGAGTAGTTTAAGATAAAGATGATTGTCATGCTCTGAAACATTGAAGGTCAAAGTTTGGAATTGATTTCTCTCTTTCTTTTTTCCTTCTCCCCCAAATATTGCTTCTTTAGGTCAGTAACAGATCCAAGAGATGGAAAGAGAGTAGCACTCAAAAAGATGCCCAACGTCTTCCAGAATCTGGTCTCTTGCAAAAGGGTCTTCCGGGAATTGAAGATGTTGTGTTTTTTTAAACATGATAATGTAAGTGAAGTTGGTCTTTGGGATAGACTTTTTCCTACGCATGCTTAATTGTGTTAGTAGAGAGCAAAAGAGAGTAAAAAAAAAGGGGGGGGATGTGCAAGTTATTAAGAAGTTTGGGAACCTGAGACAAATTAGACCATTTTTTTGTCAAAAATGAGCAAGTTTAAGTGAATTCTAAGATGTATTGATCAACAGATAAACATTAATTGATGTAAAGAAAATGTTAATAGTCAGCTGAGGAATGATACTAATATTTAACATAGAGTGTAATATGTAGTATGAGTGATTTAAGTGGAAATAATTGGTCCCTGATTTTAAATGCTTTATTCTTAACCTTTAATATTTGAAATAAGAGATTAATTTAAAAATGTAGGGAAACAGTTTCTTCTTTTAAAAAACAGTATAGCTGTTAAAGTAACATAGGTTAGCTTATTATGGCTGTGTTGAGAGAAGTCAAGACTCATGGGTGAATAGAAGAATCATTATGGTTTGAGAGATAGCTTCTCCTCAAACCTGAAGTAAATGCTTGATACATGTAAAATTTACCTGGGGATCTTAGCATTGGACTCTGGAGTTTTCGATTTCATATGATAAGAAAAACTGCCTCACATTCTTCATTTGGTACTCAACCCACGTTATTTTAATAGCTAAAATAAAAACTTTATCATAATATAGTAATTCCTTGTGAGTCTGACTGCTTGTTTGCACAGGAACTTTTAGAACTTTGACCAAAGTGTAGGTCTCACTTTAAGAGAGAAATTTGTAGTTTGAGGTGTTTGGTAAAAGTAGGAATATCAAACAGATATGTTTACTTGAAATTCCTTGCTTTGACATATTTCATCTTATTGATTACTCCTTGACATCCGTTTTCCTTAAACTTTTTAAAAAAAGTTATTGCTATCTTTCAGTCAATTGGAATTGCCTAAAAATGTGTTTGTTTCAGTGACTTTGAAAATACCACTTGAGTTGCTATTTTATGACTGGTCCCTCAAATTTTGTAAGTGATTTAGAAAGATGTCTAGTGCTTGCTTAGTTATTTATTTCTTGAATTTGAGTGGCATCCCAACATCAAAGAGGACAAACGTTATTTACATTGTTAGAGACTCAAGTAAAGGTATCCATGGTGAAGAAATTTGCTAACTAAGGATTTCAATGACTTATTATATTCAGACCTATCTTGGCTTCTTTTATAAAGGAGGGATGGTGTAATAGGCTGTTATCTATATATATTGGTATCTTTGCCCCTGACTCATTCCTATAGAGTAACTAATTAAGTTACAAAGGTGGTGTCAGTGAGTAGCCTAAGAAAAGAAATAAAATTCTTGAAAATCATACCTATCAAAACATAGCAACCAGTTGGAGCTCCTGAGCTCTATCATAAGTGAGTGCTTGTGACTTCTGTGGGAATATTCAAAAGTGAGACAGATGGATAGAGATGAAGATGGTATGGCACCATTATTTTATATATCATGAATTTATGCTGTGCTCTGAGATCTCCAGAAGCGTCTCAGTGCCACATACCTGTTATGTGTGCAATGCCAGTCTGAGAAGCAACTGGTATTTGATGTAGTTAAGGCAACAAATGTCTATTATTGTCCTGTATAGAGGCAGTGCTAGGTCATGTGGAGGATACAAAAAAGGTTTAAAATGTCCTTTTTTGAGGGATCAGGTATTTAACACTTATTCCTATGTGTCAGGATGTACCTAGAGGCTTTCCATACATTAATTCATTTAATCCTTAAATCTTGTCAGATAGGGTTTGTTATCCTTACTTTGCAGAGAAGGAAACCAAAGCTTAGAGTTAAGTAACTTGCCCAAGGTCAGGGTGGCACAAGGTTGGAGTCTCTCTTGCTTCAGAGCCCATGTTCATTAATTCAAAAAACATGTATTCTGCACATCCTATATTCCTAAACTGTTTAGCTTTAGGGCTTTCTAACCTTAAGGAGTTTAGTAATGTGTTGAATACTATGATTACAGTGCTCTGGGAGGACTACCTGCGTAGTTAAATATTAATGCAAGACAGTCTGTGTTTTGTGCATGGAAAAAACTGAGCAACCAAATCTAGAAGTATATTATAATCACCACGGTAATCCTTAAAAAGGCAGATTCATGGGTCTCATCCCAGACCCACTAAATTGGAATCTCTGGGGTTGAGGCCCAGGGATCTATAATTTTTAAAGCTCAGGTGAATGTCACACAAGTACCATAATATTAAGGAAAAGAGAAATTGTTGTGGACTTAGAAGCTCAGAGATGCTTTAAACATGGAGGAGGTAAACCTTAAAATGAGCCTTTTGAGATTAAGATTTGATTGAAAGAGAAGAAAAGAATGTCATGATGAAAATGACATTTAGAAAGATTACCCTGGCCACCGTAGGAAGGTTGGATTTTAATTTGGATGGCTTTTAATGTTTTTTGTATCCTCCACATGAATAGCTACAAAGCCCTGGGAGGCTTTGGATTTTCTTTTGAACAGAACCTTCAAAGTCACTATATCAGGGGTGCCTGGCTGGCTCAGTCGGTAGAGCATGCAACTTTTGATCTCGGGGTCATGAGTTCAAGTCCCACATTGGGCATAGAGCTTACTTTAAAAAAAAAAAAAGTCACTGTATCAAATTCATTGATTTTAGTTGATCTGACTGATTGAGATATACACACACACTTTTCTTTAAGGATAGATTCACCTTGATGTAGTAACTTAGAGAAACAGTAATGGGTTTAACTTTCTAAAGGTTGTTGTTGGCTGGGCTTATCATTAGAGTCTAGTCAGAATCTGAGCTATTACAAAACCTGGCAAAAATACTCTCTACCCACCTATGCACTTGTGCATGTGTTTATGCACACACATAATTGTCATATTATCAGCATGGAGAAGGCGTGATTGAGGTTGTTTTTTGTTTTTTGTTTTTCCAGTTTTGTGCTCCTTTGAGAATCTGATAAAAGCTCTTTTGGAAAAATGCACATACACATGATATTTATGTCATGTTAGGCTTTCACTAGTCCTCTAAAGCCCTTTCGGAGCCCCCTCAAAGGTCCACTGATTCCTGCAAAGATCCCCTGCAATACAAATCTGGGGCTTTTTCTTGTCCTTAGGCAATAGCACTAAGTATGCAATAGGCAGTCAGTCTATTTGAAGAATGAGTAAGTAAATGAAAGTGACAGAAAAAAGAAATCTCCAAGTCTGGCATGATAACCTCAGTGATCTCTCTCAGAGTTACTTTTTCCCAGTCTTTTAATTCTGAAATACTCTAGAGGGATAGAGAAAACAAAGAGGAGGAGGTAGTAGAGGCAAAGAAGAACGATGCGTTTTCCTTTGTGTAGACTGACCTAACTCATACCAATATGGGACCAAGAGGACACTTCTCTGAATGCAGACGTGCTGTTTAGCTGCAGACATTTATGCTAATGTTTCTGCTGCTAGGGAGTGTGAAAAGACAAAGGATGCTGTAGACTGGCTTACTTTTCAGTGGATTTGGTTTTGTTTGTTCTGTGCCTAAAATTTGTGGTACTGGGCAGTTTCTTCATGTATTTAAAATGAAACATTCTCGTGTTCATGAATTGGAAAAGTCAGTTTGGTTAATATGCATGTTCTTTCCAAGTTGAGCTCTATACTCTATATTCAATGTAATCCCAATCAAAAACCCAGTAGGGTTTTGTATATATGTGTGTGAGGAAATTGACAAACATTCTAAAGTTTATGGAATTGGAAAAGACCTAAAATACTCAAGACAGTCTTGATGAAGTTGAACAAAGTCTATTTCACAACAGATACATAAATTAATCCAGAACAGATTGTAGATTTAAATGTGAAAGATAAAATAATAAAGCTTCTGTAGTAAAACATAGGAAAATATCTTCGTGACTTTGAGATAAGCAAAGATTTTTAATGAGACAAGTAAAGCATTAACTATTTTATTTATTTGTTTGTTTTTTGAGGGGGGAGCACAGGAAGAGGGAGAGGGAATCTTAAGCAGTCTCCACACTCAGCGTGAAGCCTGATGTGGGGCTTGGTCTCATGACCCTGAGATCATGACCTGAGCCTAAATCAAGTTTAACTGACTGAGCCACCCTGGCACTCCAAGCATTACTATTTAAAAAAAAAAAAAAAATTGCTAAACTGGACAGCTTTTAACCTTAAGAATTAATGCTCGTCAAAAGTTAAGAGAATGAGGGCGCCTGGGTGGCTCAGTTGATTAAGCGACTGCCTTCGGCTCAGGTCATGATCCTGGAGTCCCGGGATCGAGTCCCGCATCGGGCTCCCTGCTCAGCGGGGAGTCTGCTTCTCCCTCTGACCCTCCCTCCTCTCATGTGCTCTCTCTATCTCATTCTCTCTCTCAAATAAATAAATAAAAATAAATAAATAAATAAATAAAATCTTTAAAAAAAAAAAAGTTAAGAGAATGAAAGGACAGGCCTCAGACATATATTCAACAAAAAACTTGTTTCCAGAATATATTATGTGATAGGCAATTATAAATATTTAGCATTTGAAGAAGACCATTAGAAGTAAATATTTTACTTGACATTTTTTGAACTGTGAATTCTATATCTAAACATCATATATCTTATAAAGAGCTTCTACAAATCAAGAACGTTGCCCATTAGTAAAAGACTCAGGAATTTGACAAAAGAGGATAACCAAATGGCTAATAAGCATATGACAAAGTGCTCAAAGTCATCAGAGAAAGGTAAATTAAAAGCATAATGAGATAATAATATACCCACCAGAATGGCTAAAATCAAAAAGACTGACAATACCTACTGTTGACAAGAATGCACATTAACCGAAGACTTTAAAATTGCTGGTAAGGGGCGCCTGGGTGGCTCAGTTGTTAAGCGTCTGCCTTCGGCTCAGGTCATGATCCCAGGGTCCTGGGATCGAGCCCCACATCGGGCTCCCTGCTCTGCGGGAAGCCTGCTTCTCCCTCTCCCCTCCCCCTGCTTGTGTTCCCTCTCTCACTGTGTCTCTCTCTGTCAAATAAATAAATTAAAAAAAAAAAAAATTGCTGGTAAGAGTGTAAATTTGTAAAACCACTTGGGAAAACTGGTAGTTTCTACTAAAGCTAAATACACACCTACCCAGTGATCCAGCAGTTGTACTCCTTGGTATACTCAAGACAAATCATATATCCACCAAAAGACATGTACAAGAGTGTTCATGGCTGCTTTATTCGTAATACCTAGAAATTGGAAACAACCGAAATGTCTGCCAGCAGTACTCTGGTTAAGTACATTGTGTTATAGTCCATTCACATGATGGTATACTACACACCAATAAAAAGGATGAACCACTGATCCACATATCAACAGGGATGAATCTCATAGGCATAACAGTAAAGGAAAAAAGTCATACACAAAAGACTTCATTCTTTATGATTCAATTTGTATAAAGTTCAAGGACAGGCAAAACAAATCTGTGGTGATGGAAATGAGAATAGTGGTGACCTCTGAGCAGGGATGGGTTTTGATCAGAAAGGGACAAGGGGACCTTCTGGGGTGTTGAAATGCTTAACTTCTTTTTTTTTTAAAGATTTTATTTATTATTTGACAGAGAGAGAATGAGAGAGAGAGAGCACATGAGAGGGGAGAGGGTTAGAGGGAGAAGCAGGCTTCTCGCCGAGCAGGGAGCCCGATGCGGGACTCGATCCGGGGACTCCAGGATCATGACCTGAGCCGAAGGCAGTTGCTTAACCAACTGAGCCACCCAGGCGCCCCGAAATGCTTAACTTCTTGATCTAGATGTTAACCATGGAGTAAAAAATCATCATATTATATACTTTGTGTAAAAATTAATCAAATTACACACTTGGCATACTTTTTACAACTCTATTAAAAATAAGAGTAATTACATAGTCTCTACTTTAAGGAATTTAAAATCTGTTGGGGAGTAAGATTGGGGAAGGGGTAGCTCCTTTGCTAAACATGGGATTTAATTGGATTTTATGAACAGTTAAATTTCTAGTTTTTATATTTAGGATTATTTACAGTAGTTTTATTGATAAAGAGCTAAGAAAAAAGAAGCCAGTTTTGCATTGTGTAACCAGTTTATAGTGAATCTTAAAATCACAGAGGTTAAAATTCTAAAAAAACAGCCACCATAATGGGCTTTTGTCTAGTTCTTAAAAGATTTGAGAAATGTGCTGAGACACTGTTTGGTAATGACCATTACTTACAGAAGTATTTTAGTTCATTTTTTTAATTAGACAAGTCTGCTTGCTTTTTGTGTGTTTGAGATCCTTTGAAGAGTTGGTGGTATTTGGGGATACTTTGACTCCTTACAAGTCAAAGTCTTTACAAGAGTCCTCCTATTTACATCATAAGGCTAATCTCACACACTCTATTCCCACAAATAATGGGGTTATAGAGGGAATCAGGCTATTTAAATAGGGAGTCAGGCATGAAGTCTGGAGTTTGAAACTGGTACTGTTCCTTCTTACTTATTTACATCATTTCTGAGATTCCTGGATCATTTCTACTGATCTAAGCACTGTTTTTGCCCCCCTGGAAGCACTGTGGAATGCCATCCTCTGATAAACATTTTGAGATAAAATAACAGTAATATAAAATAAGAGGCATTTTAAAAATCCCAAGCAGAGTTTAAAATATTGTACCTTTGAAGCTAACAATCACAGCTAAATGCTTTAGTGCAAATGTCTGACCCTGTTTTATATGGCTTTTCTACAAAAAGCTTCATCAAATCTGAAATAAGAAAGCCTCATTCTTCATCAAGGTTTAAAATGTATGGTTGTCACTTTCTCTAGATAACCTTTAATTATAGCAGATAGATTTGAAGTGTAAAATAGCTTTGTCTAATGGACGCTGTCACTCATTGCATTCTGGCTTCCCCCAAGACAGGATGTATGTTGTTCAGATACAGAGCGGAGAGTCCGAAAGATGTCAAGTAAAACACTAATTTCTGTCTTCCTCAAACATCAAATATTCATGTTAAAAATTGTTCTATCGCATAATGAGAAATGAATTTGCATGAATTTGTGACACTAGCTAATTATAGGGTTTTAAATTTATAGAAATGAAATAATTTACCTTTTATATGATAAAAGTTATTTTTTGAAGAAACTGAAAAATCTGTTATCTTTCATTTATACCAAGATTCTAAGTATAAGCATTTTAATTCAGAAAGGAAAGATCCAGGTTAAAGCATGTAAACTATTTTCGAACTTTTATATGTAACTGGTTTTAAAATGAGTAAAGACTTCTTCATTACAGGAAGTTTTAGTTTAATTTAGAATTTTAAATGCTTGGCTGAAAAAAAATGAGCAAAGGTTTTTCCACATGTAAATTGCAAGGGGAAAAGAAAAAGAGGAGAAATCTATATGTTATAACTTAAAACACAAATCAGCCATAATATGTAAATCTTATTTAGGTCCTGATTTAGACTAAAAAACTTTAAAAAAAGAAAAGAAAATTGGAAATTTCAGAATTGGATATTTGATGATATTAAAAAACAAAATTTTTAGACTTGATAATTATATATTTTTAGTTTTTCTCTTTGGGGCATCTGGGTGGCTCAGTGGGTTAAGTGTCCAACTCTTGATCTCAGGGTTATGAGTTCAAGCCCCACATTATTTAAAAATAAATAAAAGTTTTCATCTTTTACCAATACTTACTGATATATGGCTGAAATAAGTCTGGTATTTGCTTCAGAATTATATAGAGAGAATGGGGGTATAGATGCAATGAGAATGGCTATTTGTAGATTACTAAGACTGGGTTTTGATTACATGAGCATTCTTGATACTATTCTATGCACTTTTATATGTTTGAAATTTTCCATAATAAAAATTTTTTTTCTTAAAAAAGCTAAAGATAGAAAATTTGAACTTGTACCACACAGTTTATTTCCTGTTAAATAACTTCTTCCATGTTCTTTGACCCTCACATTTCTTATTAGTTAGATAGGTTCAGATTCTTAAGTGTGACATCATAGATGGGACTTTAAAGAATAGCTGGACAGCTGGTAGGGGAAGTAGGCCTATTTGTTACGTTTCAAAGGCAGAAGTGACTTTGTTAGTATTCTGCTTTTATAAAGGACTTGAATTTCAGATGCCTTAAAGTCTTCTTTCCACCCTGGTGACTTCCTTTTTTGTACTTGGAATAAAATCTAAAATGCTTAACAAAATTTAAAGAGATTTTATGTGATAATATCCCCTGCCTTCCTCTTCTACTTTATCCCAGTCTGTTTTCCTCCCACCCTGTCTGTTCCATAAGCACTGGCATTTCTGTTTCTAGAATTTGCCTGGTTCCTTCTTGCTTCAGTGCCTTTACAGTACCTACTCATTGCCTGACCAACTCCTATTCAGCCTTCAAGTCTTAGTGCTACTTCAGGGAAACTTTTTGTCCCCCATTCCTCTTGACTTTTTCCCTTCAGATAATATACGTCCTATTTAGATAGTTGTGTAACTGCTTGTTTGTTTAATGCTTTCCTCTCTACTAGTCATGAGAGCAGGGATGGTGTCACTTTCGTTTATCAGTATAACCAGAGAGCCTACCACAGTGCTGGCCAGGGAGAATGTACTTGGTAAACATTTTTTGAACAGAGGAGTAGAGGAATGAATGGTAGGTGTGTCTCCTCGTGCTCTTAGAGCAACACTGATTGTTAAAAATAGGGCTTTCAACACACTTTCCATGTAGCGGTCTGGCAGCATGTAGTAGAACCCAACTGCCCCTCTCATTTTAGTTTAGATAGAATTGTCTTTTACATAGTAAGTTTACAAACCCATCTTAATGTTTAGGACTGTTTCTTGACTGATACATTTAGTTAATCTCAGTGGGCAGTTGTAACTAAGCCATAAATCATTAAAGAGTTAATAGTATTACTTGCATTTATGTCATATTTTGCTTCCTTTTTAGTTCTCTAAATTTGACTTTTTTTTTTTTCCTTTTCTCAGGTACTCTCTGCCCTTGACATACTCCAACCTCCACACATTGACTATTTTGAAGAAATGTATCCTAACCAGGGAATGTGAAAGAAGGGGACAATAATTTATTAATTTATTCTTCTAGCACCTTTTGGGGTTCATGCTTTAAGATGTATAAAATCTCATCCTTGCAGAGGTGGTTGAGTACCTGGAACCAGGTAATTTTGAAATCCCAAGTATCTGACAGAGAGCAATATTATCAATGTATCCTGAATTGTGATACCATAAAACAGGACTTTGGAGCACATATTTTACTTAACCTGCACACAGCCTTATGAGATAGGTTATTACCATCCCCATTTTTGCAGATGAAACCAGTGAGGCAGCTATGTTGTATGGAACTCAAGAAAGTATTCTTGTTGCTATATAACAACTGCCTATCAGTTAAGAGGATAATACCGCCCCTTTTTTCTACCACTTGGGGTAAGGTGAAAATTAAAGAGATAATGTAAGTCAAATCCCAAGTTCTTTGGAGTAATGGTGATGGTGCTGGTAATAGTCATTACTTACATAAGTTTTTATCAGATGCCAGGCACAATTCTAAGTTACTTACACATACGAGTTTAATCCCTATAACAACCATCTGGGAAAGATACTGTGACTGTTCTCATTTTACAGAAGAGGAAATTGAGGCACAAAAGATCAAAAAGACTTGACAAGATCACAGAGTTAGCAAGTGTTGAGATTGAGGTTCAATTCCAGACGGTCTGACTCTGTGGTCTTTATTTCAACTCCTACATGATTCTCTCAGGATAGAGGCTTTAACATTATATTACTACTGTTAATATGTAAAAATAGTATGTTAGGTATCATGGATAATAAACTGTAAAATAATGCCTAGTATTAGCTCCTGGGACTATACATGAAAATAAAAAATTGAGACATAGGTTCGCCCTAGGCAAAGCAGCACCATTTACCACTCTGCATTTAACTGGGTAAAACTTTAAGTGAAAGACAGGGAGTCCTAAATCATTGGATTCAGTGAGCTCATGACAGTATATCACTCTAGGCTTTTTATTAACACTAGGCCTATGACTTAGAATGGAAACCAATATGAAAGCAAGATAGTTTTTCAGACTTAGCAGTGAGATAAAAATCTCATTCTTACACAGGTGGTAGGTAATTCTATACTAGACAATTATCTTTGATAATTTCTTTAGTAACTAGGAACAATTAAGAGCTTCCCTAAGGGAAGGAGAATGGCTAAGCTGACTGGGGAATTGGGAAACGTTATAAGGTGATAGAATTGTCACTTATCAACACTGCTCGGATGTTGTGATCTGATAAACCTAAAGCTCTTGAATGCTGTAATCCTCGGTGATAGTTTAACCCACGAATCTTTCTGGAATTAGT
Source organism: Leptonychotes weddellii (assembly GCF_054177405.1). Classification (NCBI taxonomy): domain Eukaryota; kingdom Metazoa; phylum Chordata; class Mammalia; order Carnivora; family Phocidae; genus Leptonychotes; species Leptonychotes weddellii. The sequence goes on from NC_138383.1 coordinate 36,242,770, forward strand.
AAAGGCTTAACTCAGTGGACTTGGGGTGCTCCAACCCTGCACTTTCCAGAGAAAGCTTCTGGCTGACAAGAGTGTCTTTCTATATTTGAGATCTTGGGCTTGGTCAGATGGTTCTTGACATACGGTTTTTTAAAAAGCACAGAATTACCCTAAGGATAGAAGAATTGAGAAAGTTCTTTTCTCCTCAACTATAGATCAGAAGTAACAACTGAGGAGAAGGCATTGATGATTCCATTTCATAGACTTCCTGAAAATTACCCAGGTTTTCACTGAAGAAGGGACTCGTGGGAGTGGGGCCATACTTGTGTCATTCATCAGAAGTAACTTCCGGGGCGCCCAGTGGCTCAGTCGTTAAGCGTCTGCCTTCAGCTCAGGTCATGATCCCAGAGTCCTGGGATTGAGCCCCACATTGGGGTCCCTGCTTGGCAGGAAGCCTGCTTCTCCCTCTCCCACTCCCCTGCTTGTGTTCCCTCTCTCACTGTGTCTCTCTCTGTCAAATAAATAAATAAAATCTTTAAAAAAAAAAAAAAGAAGTAACTTCCTACACTTTGCCAGGAGTCACCTTTATCCTTTTAGTTGGCCAGAAAGGAACCTACATATTAGAAGGCATTCCTATGAATGTGTAATGCTATTTCTACCTATTTGGAAATGACGTTGCTGACAACAAACCTTGAAATTAGAAGAAATCTTTATTAAATAAGAATTTTATTGTATTATAGGTTGTGTCAGGGGTCCCCGAGATTACCCTCAGCTTCCATGATTTGCTGAAATAACTCACAGGATCCAGGAAAGGTGTTCTACCATGGCTACAGTTTATTACAGCAAAATGATACAGATTAAATCAGCAAAGGAAAGCGGTGCATAAGGCAGAGTCCAGGAGAAACCAGGTACAAAGTTCCACTTGGCCTCCCGGTAGATTTGCACAGATCTTGCTTAATTTTCCCAGCAACAATGTATGACAACACAGATAAATTTTGTCAACCAGGGAGGCTCACCTGAGCTTTAGCGTCCAGGGTTTTTATTGGAGGTCAGTCAGGTAGGCATAGAGCACCCACAGGGCTGACCTTAGCTACTCAAGTCTCTGGCCCTCCTCCTCTTTCCCCACCCAGAGGTTACTCTAATACAGCTGGCCCAAGGCCCCAGGCAAACAAAACCGGGTATCACCATAAATCATACTGTTAGCATAAACTGTCTGATTTGACCAAAGCCCCAGGTATATTAAGACACTCTTATGAGGCAGGACATTGCAAGGGCTCAAAGGTTATTTCCCGGGAGTTGGTCCTGAGCCAGTCCTAAAGACTTTTGGAATGTGTAGGGTTTGGGTAACCTAGAGCTGCTGAGTTAACCCTTTATTGCACCTAGGCCATCTGTGAGGAAAGAATGTTTTCAAGTAAGATAATTAATTGGTGAATATGTTTATATTTAATAACTGCCAGATATATTTAGATTCTCTTCACTGAACACTTAGCTAATTTATAATATTCATTTTCTGTCTCATAGTTCAAGCATGAATTGTTTATATGAGGCATTAATTTTGTATACTTGGGTTTGTCATTCCTTTAAAAACTTTGTGTGCTTCTATAATCTAGGAGTTCTCACTTATTATTAGTGACCATAATTGGAGTCTGGGAGATCCTTGATTGATTATTATTTCAAATACTTGCAGAGCAGAGGGAAAGTTAGCATCGTTATGGTTTAAAACTGTGAGTGGCATAGATAGTATAGTACCTGTTGGTGGCTGATTTCAGCCCATTTCATTAGTTAGCATTATGTTTCTATGAAATTCCTCTCCCCAAAATTGTTCATGAATGTTTAATTAAAAGTCTTTGCCATAAAATATTTGTAGAACCGTCTGGTACACGATTTACTTAAATGTTTTACTTTCTTATTTAATTTTTTTACCTTCAGGTTAAAAAATTGACACCTGTTGTAATTAGATAGCTGCAGGAGAGTCTTTCAAACCTAAACCTCATTATTCTTTTCTGTTGTATAATATTTAGCTATATATAGAATCATGCACAGAAAAAAGGTGTTTTCCACTGGTTGTGCTAAACACTGAATCCTTTTAACATAAAAAGGAATTGTTCCTATAGCTGCCCCAGGATTATAAACACTTTGTAGGAAGGCATGATTTAGCTTGGAGAACAGGATACTAAAAATTTGTATTTTAGGATAGCTATTAAATGGAAATGTAAGAAATGCCTTAATTACATATAAGCTCTGCCTTTGGTGATTCTTTTAATATCCTAAATAGGAAGTTTTCTATGTCCTGTACTTTTTAATACAAATAAATTTGTTGTAGCCAAAGCAAAAACATTTTTCCCTCAGTTTCCCACTGAAAAATAAGAAAACTTACTACTAAAACATAAAAATATTGAAGATTAATAATATTTCAAGTTAGTACTTGATTTCAACTTAATGTATTATTCATCTGTGTTAGCAGCTCCCTCTGTAGTATCTCAAGAACATGGCATACACATTATACATGGTTTTAGACAGTGGCTTTTTTTTTTTTTTAAATTGGAGGATTGTTGTGTCTTTGCAGATTTTAGAATGGATAATATTTTGAGTTTTAAATGTATGATCATGGAATTGTGCTTTGAAGAAATTTTTGAGGTCTGTTTGAGGCTCTGTCATTTTAGGTAAGTTCTAAGTATGTTGCTATTAGATCTAATGGATGTTCTAATAGTTGATAAAGGAATCAGTTCATAGGGTCAAAAATGTATATTTATCTTATTATTTAAGTTGTTAAAGGAAATAATCTTAAGTAACCTTCCATTATACATACAGTACCACATCATTGCACTTTTTTCTAAGATTTAAAAAATTGTGCTGTTATATTACATATGTAACTGTTAGTACAGAAACATTTTAAAATCTCTTTATACTGATATAATAGTTGGTATCATTTTAGAAAACCTGAGGTCTTTGAATGTTTTGATATAATCAGATGTACAATAAGAGTATAAGCATATAGTATCATGCAGTTAATCATACATTTTTTTCCCTGAAACTGTAATAAAATGATTACATCGGTGCCCGCCACCAATGGCTTGAGTTTTCAAAGACCATGCATCTTTAGATAGCTCCTTAAGCAACTTATAAAAAGACAGTATCTAGATTATAACTGTTTACAAATCTACCTACAGGGTGCAACAGATTTAGCAGGAGTCCAATATGGAAGGAGCAATAAATTCTACCCTGTTCTCTGTATATTGTAGCTTTTCTATTTTCATATTTTTAAAATCTAATGTATCAACCTGGAAAATATATTCCTTAATAATTAAGAAAAATTATTTTTTAACTGAACTTTTAGCTGTTAAGGGATTACATTATTCATTTTGCACTCTGAGTTTCTGTTTGGAAAACTGTTTGAAAATACTTTGGCGCTTAGTCACTTTGAGCCTACTGAAATTTAACCCAAGAGAAACCAGCTGTAATTATTTGATTGAAAATCATTATTTATCATGCTTTAGTAAGGATTCTGAATTCTGTACATAAACATGCCTTTTCTACTGGGATGCCTGCTGGATTGGAAATAAAAATTTGGCCTGTCTTGGGAAAAGTTTACTTTTAACTTGAAACATAATGAAACATGATCTTAGTAGTAGTACAGGTTTTCTGTACTAGAAGCAGTTACAGCCTAGAACCAGTGGAAATGAGAAGTCTAATGGGTGACTGTGTGTCCCGGTATGTCAGGACTCCTGGATTTTACCTAATGTCCTGTATAATTATTAATTAATAAGTTCCTCCTTTTACTTTCAGAAGTGTCCCTATAATAGGTTTGGCTTGTGCAGGCATTGTTTAAACAGGAATCTCTTGTCATAAAGGCAGCAAGGGAACCTCCATCCCCATTTTGACCAGTTAGAGTCCTTGGTGAGCAGTAATGTAGTTTTGGGCTCCCCAGATGCAGTGGTTTAATTTTAATTGATAGTATTTGTATAGTATATTTTATAGCAACATTTTGTAATTTAAAGAATACACAATACATGATTATTTGGTGCTATGAAACAGCTCTATAGGGATGCCTGGGTGGCTCAGTCAGTTAAAAGTCTGCATTTAGCTTGGGTCATGATCCCAGGGTTCTGGGATAGAGTCCTGCGTCAGGCTCTGTGCTCAGTGGGGAACCTGCATCTCCCTCTGCCTCTCTCTCTCTCTCTGACACATGAATAAATGAAATCTTTAAAAAAAAAAAAAAAAGAAAGAAACAGCTCTATAACCCTCAGGGAATCTTAGGAGTCCATGAATTGCTAAGAACAAACAAAATGAAATACATATATACATACGTAAGTGCACTCTTAACTCTCAATCAGACAGTACCAGCAAGGACCAGAAATCTACATCCTAGGAGCTTTGAAGAGTCCCATGTTGTTAGAATTTCCTCTTCATTTATTCTGTAAACATAAGCATCAACTATGTCACTAGAACCAGGAATTTTTTCTCTTTTGCTCACTGTTGTATTCCCAGCTTAGAACAGTGCCTAACAGAGTAGGTGCTACATAAATGTTTGCTAAATGAGTGAGTAAGATAGTCTCTGCCCTCCAGGTGTAATCTAGTGGGGGATACAATCCTATAAATAATAATTATAGGTTGGGAATCATAGCAACATAAAAGAATTAGCATATTCTGAGAGCATTAGGGGTCTGATTTTCACTCATTCCCATTTTAGTGTCCAAGGTGGATTACTTGAAAAGCATTTGATGATTTGAAACAAAAACAAAAACTGTTGCTTACCCACTGTCTACCAATTCTGGCTCCTTACCCCTGAAGCCTAAGGCAGAAACACAGAGAAAGGCAAAACAAAGGAAAAGTTAGCAGAACAATACACCTGAACTCCTGACTTTAATTGCCATTTAGTCAGTATCTAGTCTGCCTTATTTATTCATTCAGCCAAACATTTAGCACTACTTTGTACATAACATTATACTAATCTCTGTGGAAGGTACAAAGACAAATTGTACATTTGTTTAATTTTTTTTTCCATTTAATGTACCAGGCACTGTTCTAAATACCTGACTCTTATCTCCATTTTACAGATGAAGAAACTATAGCTCAGAGAGGTAAATAACTCATCCAAGGTCACTTAGAAATGACAGAGCTGGGATCTGAACCCATGTTCAAATCAAAGAGCACTGGACCAGGACTGCTCTTAACTCCCTGCTGCCTCTTAGTGCTTTCCTTAAAAAAAAAAAATACAGTCTGAGGAATGAGATAAGATGTAAAGAAGAAACCTTCATATATATATATATATATGGTAGGAAGTGCCAAAAGAATATGGGCAGGTGGTATGGAACTTGAAAAGAAGGAGAGATTGCTTCAGGCAGAAAAAAACAGTAAGACTTCATGAAGAAAATGACATTTCAGCTGAGTGTTGAAAGATGAGGAGGATGGATATTCCAGATGGAGAGACTAAGTATCAAGAGCACCTTTTAGGGAATGGCAGATCATCCATTTGGCTAGAGTTTAGCATGCATGGATAATGAGAAATTAAGCTAGTTGGAGTAAATCATGGAGGGCCTTGAATGTTAAACTAAGAAAATTCATCTTTATTCAGTAGGCATTTGAAGGCACAATGAGAGATTTTTGTGATGAGGAATGACAGAATCAGAAGTGTCCTTTATAAACTTAACAAAGAGTTTCTGTTTGGGCTGATGAGAATGTTCTAGAATTAGTGGTGATAGTTGCACAACATTGTGAATGTACATAATGCCACTGAATTTTACATGTTAAAATGGTAAATTTTATGTTTTGTGTAGAGGCCGCTTTTAGACAACAGGCTTGAGCAATGGAAACTTGATCAAGGTCAAAGGGCCCACAGCGACCACCTGGCTGAATACAGACAGGCCCACCAGGCAACCCACCTTAAGATATCCATTGGCCCTAACTGACCAATGGGCTACTTATAACCAGGCACAATTACCAAGAAAGGGAAAATTCCATACATCCCCATACTTCCTCACCTTCCCACTTTAAATAGAGCCCCTACTAACTGCTTCTGCAGACAGTCTTGTTTGCTGTCCAGCCCTGCCACTACCTTGCAGTGTATTCAATAAACTTATGTTTATTATTCTCCCTTGTTCTGCCTTGGGTGAATCTTTTCATTGCCCGCGCCACCGGCTTCTACCCGATCATTGTCCCACATGTGGGGGCCTGCATCTGATGGAGAGAGACACCACATTATGTTACATTTTACCACAACTAAAAAAGAAAAAACCCTTAAAAAGTACCCAACTCTTAGGGCTGAGAGGCAGCAACTGTTGTGCAGACCAAGAAGTTGAGCAGAAGGATTTTTGGCAATTGATTGGGACTTCTTTAGCCATGTACTCAACAGCCTGGGCTTTGATGTTGATGGCTGGTTGGGTATTCACAGAGGCAGGACAAGAAAATGAAAAAATTGGGAGGGGGCTCCCTAGACCCTCACAGAATGGCTGGCCGCATTGATACAGAAGCAGTTAACATCAGAAGAGGACTTGGTGTACTCCGAGAAAGGAGAGGCGAGATCCAAAGACAGATGTTGGGGTGATAGCAAGCAAGCAAGAGTAGTAGTGTGGTTAGAATTTGGAGATTGTGTTCAAAGAAAGGAATTTGTAGTTAGAACAAGTTGTAATCATTTCAAGATAGAAAGTAGAGCCATGCTTTAAGGTAGATGAAGTAGAATAATAACGAAAGTCCTTAGAGTTCAGACAGTTGAGAAATTGAGAGAGAGAGATTCTTTACCCTGGTTGCACATTAAAATCACCCAAGGAGCTTTTTAAAAAAATACAAATGCTCAAACGCTACATTCTGATTTAATTGGAGTTTGGTCCTAGGTATCAATAAGAATTTTTTGAAAAGTTCTCCCCAGTGATCTGAATGTGCCCTCAGGGTTGGGATCCACTAGACTAAAGCCACCAGAATAATTATCAGCATGAATGTTGAAGTTACCAGTGACCACCTAAGGGACCTCAAATAGCAAATGTGAACCAGCTGTTTGTGTCATCTAGCTAAGATCTGGATTTTGTAAAGGCTGCTAGAAAAGACAAGGATAAGAGACTGTAGAATTAGTTTCTGGGGTTTTTGTTTGTTTGTTTGTTTTTTGAGGTCTCTTGAGCATTAGCAGTGGGACCAACCATAGCCTGGAAAAGGAGAGGAGACGGAAGCAGGTTACTCTGTCTCCACTTGTTAGCTCTTTACATCAAGACTGTTCCTCAGAATCATGTCAATGTTCTTCATGTAATTATCATAAATGCTTTTTGATGACCAAATTAACTGTGATTGATCTACCAAACTTTAAAAACTTGAGGACATAATTCATCTTCTGTTTAGGCTTTAAGAAAGTTAAAATATATTCTATTTTAGGCAAAAAGTTCCAATTTTATTTTCATTCTGACACAACAGTGGAAAGGATTTAAAGTGAAGTATTAGAAGTTTAAGGCTATGTGTGTCTTTGACTTGGAGCCTTAAACTAATCACCCAAAATCTCTGCTTCATTCATTCTTTGACTTTTTAAACATGATTAAAAGAGATAATTACTTTATGTCCAATTCCATTCATTTAGCTGATTTTCCAGAGTGAGCATGAGCTAGGAATCAAGAATGTGCTGTTCCCTCAGGTAATTTCAGCTCCCATAGGCTTCCCTAGTGAGAGAATTTCACCAAACTGAGCATGATGCTGTTGAGAGAGGTAGTTTTATATAGTATGACCCCTTAACAAGAGCCAGCTGTTTCCTATGGGGTTCAGTCAAAGAAACGGCACTCTGCTTCAATGCCAAACACAATACTGTTGAATTTAATGTGAATTTGACATATTTGTCTCCAACATGGTATCTTCCCAGGTGACTTTTTGTGATACTCAGTGTTCATTTTATGCCTAACTTTAGAACTTTACCCTCAGGACAGAGGTACTAGCAGGTAGTATGAAGTATAATGGCCATTGTTGTTATCCTTAAGGGGTTCATGGTTCAATTGGGGATGATTGATGATTTTCAAATAATTACAATACTAGAGTAATCAGTTTAACACTAGAGATATTAATCAGATTTCCTTAAGCAGAAAAAAACTGCTCTGCCCGTCTCTCCTTCCCAAAAAAGAGTTTGGAAGACTTATCTAGTACTTAAAGTTTTCATAGAATAAAATATTTTCTCTAGTCCTTCCTTATACAAGCCATACAAGATCAATGGTCTTATTAGTAGGATAAATTATATTTTCAGTAGTTCCAGTTGTATTTTTATTTTCCCACAGAGTTTTAGGAAGTATCTGATTTCGTGTTTATGGGTCCATGTAACTTTCTGCATAGCTGTTCTAATTAAATAGTGTGGAACAGTGCTAATAGGTGGCACATCTAAGTGTCTATTAGATCATTCATTACATAAATGTTAGAAAGTGGGCACTCTGAACAAATGAAAAAGGCAGATCTTTACATCTTTTTCAAGATATAATTGACATATAGCAAACTTTCTATCTTGACAGAGAGAGATCCCTTTAAATGGACCACCATTTTATTTCATCTCTTCTTACTGCCATAAAAAGTGCTCAGACTTCTCTGATAGACCTCTCCTAGATTCTTTCTTCTTAGAGATTTTTGTTCTCTGTATATTTTGAATCCTCCCTGCCCTTCATAACTGGTTCATTTTAATAACTTTGTCTGTTAAAATCCTTAACCAAAAATGAATTTCACTGGTGATGGGTAGTGCTGGGTAGGTAAGAAAGCATCTGTAGCTTGTCATATTGAGAGGCTTGTCTTCCCTTCAGAGCTGTTTGTGCTTGTTTATACCACTGATAGCAATCTGCTTTCAGGTTTTAATGACATCATTCTTGCAGCTTTACAATAGATCAGACTGGAGTAAATTGCTCTCAAATTCTGTTGGGCAGGAGGATATTTGAAACCAGATTGTCTGGACAGAGAAGTAAGTTTTTTAGACCCGTTAAGAAAGTTTGGTGGGTCGGGGCGCCTGGGTGGCTCAGTTGGTTGAGCGACTGCCTTCGGCTCAGGTCATGATCCTGGAGTCCCGGGATCGAGTCCCGCGTCGGGCTCCCTGCTCGGCAGGGGGTCTGCTTCTCCCTCTGCCCTCTTCCCTCTCGTGCTCTCTGTCTCTCATTCTCTCTCTCTCAAATAAATAAGTGGAATCTTTAAAAAAAAAAAAAAGAAAGTTTGGTGGGTCTAATTTGAAGGCTCACTGTCCTTAGAGAAAGTATTAAGATTTGTTATAATGACAGTAAGAAGCATTTTATATGATTGATATGTGCATTTATCCTCTGAATGGATTAAGAGGTGATTGAAGAATTTGCCCTTTCTCTTCGTGAATTAAAAAAACTAGAGAAGTAAAATGTTTCTAATCTAGGTGAAGGCTCTTCTTTCAAATATCTTTTTTAATATTTAGAAAAAATAGTGACTACTCCAATCATTTCTTTTGGTGTCTGTTTCTGGGCTCTTAGTCTTTATTTTTTTGTGTATGTGCATTTGCTTTGGAGGGTTATGATGGTGGGAAATTAGTAATCACCAAACTCTGCCATCTCCACAGAGCTTGCCTTTGCCTTCTTCACGACATTTTGGAAAGAAGAGAGCTGAGGTTTGAAGTAATCTCTTTTTCTCTAGGATGCTCTTTCTGTTTTATTGCATGTGTGTTCATAGCTTTAGTGACAAGGAATCAGCCAACAGAACCTTCTGGGCTATGACAGAGTATGTAGAATGAAGTATGTATTATGTATCTTTCCAGTGATTTTCCCTTTTTTTCTGGTGATAGAATTGATTTTTTTAATTAGTTTTCAAATTGCAAATTAAAGGTAGTTTTAATTTTTAAGTTTTTTACATTCTATATACAACAGATTAATTACCTTAAAAAATAAAAGGAATTTGCCATTGCCTGGGAAAGAGATTGTTGTATTCAAACATTTTAACAACATGACCTTTTATTCCATTGATTTCTATAGAGAAGCACAGGCATGCTTCAGAAAAGGTCAGTGATTCTAATTGAAGCACACACTGATTTTTTTTCCTAGTTGCAAAGGCGCCCATGCTTTTTGTTGCAAAGAAGATGATGAGATTTAGGGCTGACCATTTGTTACAACAGAAAGTAATTCTCTCTGTGATGCATTGCTGTTTTTCTTCCACATGGAAAGCATTGTTTGAAATCAACAATATCCATAAACCAGATTTTCATTATCCATGCTATTTAATGCCCTCATTTTTATTTCAGAGGCAGTTACATATCTGAGATCTAGGTTGAAATTTCCCTCCTCTATGGACCTGATTTTGGGGGAAAAAAAGATGTGAGTCTATTAAAAGTCTCACATACTTATGGTTGTGAGATTTTCTTCTTTCAAATAGAAATGGCAAGATTTCAGAATTAATGCTTAATGTGGGTTTAAGCATGTTTTCACTGTCATTCTTGGACTTTTCATATAAGAGAATTCATGGCTGGAGGAGCCAGACATGATAATCCGCATATTATAATTTATTAAACCACAAATTCGCTGTGTCCTTTTGGAGAAATCACCTGACTCATATTTGTTCCAGCATGTATCACACAAAGATAAGGACTCTAAAAAAAAAAAGATTGTAGAACTTTTGACCAATATGACACCTACTTGATAAATATTTAATACCGCAAGATTTCTTTTTGGCCTGGCTTAGTGTTGGTTTTTGTCCAGTATGCAACTGGAAGAAAGAATGATCCAGTTTTCATTATCTGAAGTCAGTAAAGACTGTTTAAGGATTAAAATTGTGTTTGCAAAGCTTTCTGTCCATATTCATTCTGTAGGAAATAATTTGATACAACAAATTCTCCATTTTCTTCTCCCAATCCAGCTAAATCAGTTAAATACCCTTATTTTGCTATCATATCATTAATAATTTTTCATACAAAATCAATTGCTCATTGCACATAAAACATTAAATGTGTTCACTTGAGCAGGCAGGTCAAACCAATGTAGTTCTGAACTGCAGATGGTATAGAGTTTTTGAACCTGATAAGTAGTCTTTTACATAAGACCATATCACAGATTTTCACATTTATACGCAACTTGAGCTGTCCAGGATGATTAGCTCTCCATTATTAAACTGTTCATTTAGCAGTGCTTTTTTATGACATATTTGCACAACACCTTAGCATTAGTAAACATTCCTAATAGCTTATAAATTGCCCCAGTATTTACTGATAATAGAAGCTGTGTAATGAATCGGTTTTATTCTTTATCTTTTGTCTGAGAGGTGGGAATGATCTAAGTCAGAGACTGTTTGGCAGGCCTGAATATGGGAATGTGGAATATTGACCTTCATCCCATTTACTTGTTATATTTGGAAACTGACTAGAGAATGTCTCCATTTCTTCCCCCTACAAAGCTTTGATGGCTCCCTCAATACTAGATACTAGAGCCTAAATTGATATTCTTGATATTAGAGCACTCTAAAATCAGTCTCCTTCTCCATTCTTCTGCCTGCCATACTCATCATCCTTTAGTTCTGCTGCCGGACAGTAGCGGTCTTGAGTTTAATTACTATCACATCATGAAATAACAACAGGGGTCCTCATCCTCTGTTTATTTCAGGGCCTACCTAGTCAGCATTCTAGCTTGACGTAATAGAAAATCTGTTGTAGGGGCGCCTGAGTGGCTCAGTCGTTAAGCGTCTGCCTTCGGCTCAGGTCATGGTCCCAGGGTACTGGGATCGAGCCCCGCATCGGGCTCCCTGCTCTGCGGGGAGCCTGCTTCTCCCTCTCCCACTCTCTCTGCTTGCGTTCCCTCTTTCACTGTGTCTCTCTCTGTCAAATAAATAAATAAAATCTTAAAAAAAAAAAAGAAAAAAATCTGTTGTAGTGGCAAAGAGCATGGAGTCTGGAGCCAGACTACCTAGATTTTAATTCCAGCTTTGCCTCTTACTACCTGTGTAACTTTGTGATCTTATTACCTGTTACCTCTCTGTGCCTCAATTTCCTGGTTAATAAAACGAGAATAATAATGGCACCTACCTCATAGAGTTATTTTGAGGATTAGATTGGTATAGATTAACAGACTGACTTAGAACAGTGCCTGGCAATTAATAAGTGCTATAAAAGTAGTAGGGGAAGGCCTTATAGAAGAGCTAGAACTTACTGAAGCTAAAAGACGGTAGGAATTCCTATGAATTTTCTGATGCAAACAAAATGTGTCAGGCCGACTACTAACTACCTACAGATGGCATTAGCAAGTACCTGTCACAAACATGGACGTTCATAATGGCCTATCATTAACAAACATAGCCTGTTTTTAGAGAGAATTTTTATTTTTTAAATAAGCTGTGAACTGTTAATGAGGAGTGGGTTGTAAACCTCAGTACCTCATGTTTACTTACCTGGTCTCCTCTTCCCACGTACAATTCACTGGCACCTCCAAGACTTCCATCCAGACTGAATCCATATGTGTTTCTTAGTGCTTTCTCCAGTAACTCTCCCAAACCTTTCCTATTAATTAGAAAGATAGGACATAATTTCCTCCTTCAGCCCACCGTCCCAAGAACCATTCCCTTTCTTATGCCCCATGGTTACGTCTTCTAGTAGTGTCCCTTCCTGCCTGCATACAGATTACCCAGGCTTTAGTTTATTAGCAAATCCTGAGGTTGTTTTAAAGAACTGTTTAAAATTCCAACTCACAGTTGGAATTCTTTTCCCTCTCCTTTGAAAAGAATCACTATAGATAGAGCAACTTATTCACACCAGCTCTCTGAAACACCTGTGTTCCAGGTGAAGCAAAAAAAGGCTTCAATCTAGTCTTTTCACCTCTCCATTAAAAAATAAATATGTCTCTAAAACTTCCCAGCTGTGGGAATGAAATGCTGTCAGGCCTCCCAACTATTATTGGATCACAACAAAGCCACACCTAATTTGAGCTGTTGAGAAGCCTCATAACCCCATTGTCCTTTTCCTGAACTGCTTAACCTTCTGGTCAACCTTCTGATTATTAGCCTCTTGACATATTTAATTCAGGTGTGGGAATTTAGGGACACTCATAGGACCATTTATTTGATCTTTTTTGTATATCCCACTGTTCTGACTTTATTTCTATTTTTTAAGGTTGGTAGATACTAGGAGGCATGTATTACATGGAGACCCAGAGGTTTCAGAAGCCACTAAATATATCAAACCTGCCTTAATTGGAGGATGTGGGGAAGCAGTGGGGCTTTTAGTCACTTCATAGACCAGCTGAGTCTCCTGCTACCAACTCAATTTATCTGAGAGCAGTACTTCAGGGTACTACAATAGAGCACACTAGCACAAATCTGTATTTTAGCCAGATGAAATTTATTTATGTACTACTTAGTATATCGGTTTGCTCTCTGCATACTATATGAATATCATTATTAAATATTAAGAGCACTGGGGCGCCTGGGTGGCTCAGTTGGTTAAGCGACTGCCTTCGGCTCGGGTCATGATCCTGGAGTCCCTGGATCGAGTCCCGCATCGGGCTCCCTGCTCAGCAGGGAGTCTGCTTCTCCCTCTGACCCTCCCCCCTCTCATGTGCTCTCTCTCTCATTCTCTCTCTCAAATAAATAAATCTTTAAAAAAAAAAATATTAAGAGCACTGATTTGTGCGGTTGGTAATGGATTTAATAATTATATGTTTAATTGATAGTCTTTTCCTTTTACTGATACATCACTTAAAGGTGGTGGGAGAGGGCGCCTGGGTGGCTCAGTTGGTTGAGCGACTGCCTTCGGCTCAGGTCATGATCCCGGAGTCCCGGGATCGAGTCCCACATCGGGCTCCCTGCTCGGCAGGGAGTCTGCTTCTCCCTCTGACCCTCCCCACTCTCATGTGCGGTCTCTCTCTCTCTCATTCTCTCTCTCAAATAAATAAATAAAATCTTTAAAAAAAAAAAGGTGGTGGGAGAACCAGATGGTAGAAAATAGGATTAGGTTGAAGTGGCTTTTTTCCAAAGGAAGTACGTTATCCATGAGCTGAGCAGTTTTGTTTTGCATGTGTTTGTTTTTATTGTTTTGGATATGTAGAATACTAATCAGTTACTAATTTTTACCACCCTGAGCTCAAGACGGAGAAACCCATTAGGTTACTAGAAGCCCTTTACCAGAACCAGGGTCCCTGTGTGAAGGTTCTCAAAAGTCTCACAGAGATTAGCACTTCTATAATTGTTCCCTTGAGTTTCCAATCTGTCCAAAACCAACCCTAGGTCTCTCTCAAAAATAATATGCCCTGTAGAAAACTTTTCTTGATCTAAAAAGGGTTTTATGTCCTAATATGAAGGAATGTGACTATCATTGACGTACTGTTTGGTGCCAAAAAGAACCACAAGGCCCCATTTAATAAGTAAAATTTTTTTCTTTAGCAATGATAGCCTTTAGAGGTTGCCTTAATCTTTCCTTTTACGATCAGTAACTTAAAGGATCTTTTTAAACTCGTTGCCTATTTTGTGTTTTTTTGTACTTGCATTCTTTTGGCTTTTTCTTCAGGGAGGGGGAAATGTTGGGAAAAATAAGAACACAGTCATACATTTTGGCAAAAGAATGGACTTTGATATTGGGCATTCCTGAGTTCATATCCTTATTTCCCCTCCTCCCATTAGCTTTTTGACCTTCAAAAAGTTACTTGTTACTCTTCCTTAAGCCTCAGTTTTCTCTGTGATAAATGGAGATATTTTTCTTTGAAGGACTGTTGCAAGGAATAAGTGAATTTGTGTATGTAGTACATTTGGCACAGTGCCTGGCTTATTGATATTTAATAAATTCAGTACCCTTCCTCTCTCCCATCACAATGATGATGATAGCAGCTAACAAGTAATCCTTGTTCCCTATGTCCCAGGCATTTATATATGATTCACACACAACATCTAAACCCTGGCAGTAACCCTGTGTGGTAGATATCATTGTGCCTATTTTATAAACGCAGAAACTCAGAGAAGTTATTTAACTTGCGCAATATAATCAAGCTAGTAAGTAGCAGTTGAGATTTTTAACCTGGCCTTTCATTCTAAAGCCTACACCACACTGCCTCCCACTGCCTAAATTCGTTTAACTCCTCATATTTAAAACCAGCTTCTTGGTCTTTGCTTCTGAAGTAGAATTATTTTCTTCGCCATTTTCCCCGAAGTTTACTTTATCTTTTGAAAGACAGAGCACAAGTTAAGAACAAAGGCCAGGATCTTGCATTTGCTCTGCTGCATACTAGCTATGACCTTTGGTTGGTTCCTTTAGCTCTCTAAACCTCTTGGCTTGTTTGTATAATGGAACCAGAATAGTACTTCTTAGAGTAATTAACAGTACATGAGGCTAAGTAAATTTAAAGCTAGGTGCTTAATCTATAGAAAAGTCTCAGTAAATATCAGCACTTTTTTTTTTTTAAAAGATTTTATTCATTTCAGACACAGAGATACAGAGAGAGCATGAGCAGGGGGAGAGGCAGAGGGAGAGGGAGAAGCGGGCTCCACGCTGAGCCAGGAACCTGATGTGGGGCTCGATCCCAGGACCCTGGGATCATGACCTGAGCCGAAGGCAGACGCTTAACCATCTGAGCCACCCAGGCACCCCTATCAGCACTTTTTTTGTCAGTAAATATTTTTCTTTTCCAGTCAAGCTTCTGTGGCCATGTACAGTACATTAAAATCTTTCTGCTTCCTTGTTTTCTGTACTTGATTTTTACGTATCAATCTCAGTCTTTTCTAACCTCTTGAATGTTGCCTTGCCTTCATCCATCTTTTTTCACTGTTTTGTCATTGAGTTAGCATGCTCTCTACACCCACTTGGTGCCCAGTCAGTATTTATGGATGCTAATGATGATGGTTACACAAAGATGGTGCTGGCACCAGCCCTGCAGCCTCTAAGACTGCTTTGAATAATCATGACTTCCTAAAAACAGAAAAGGAGTCATTCATCTTACTCATAATTGAAGGTCAGAATCTGGTGTCAGCATTTGTTTCTGTGGTGATTGTGTAGCTTTTTCTGCAGAATTACCTTTGACAGAGTAATCAGGTTTTCTGGCATGGGGCTGATTGTGATACATTCGTACATTACTTCCTAAAAATAGATGCAGCATCCTAGAGGTGAGTTAAGCAAATACTGATCATAGTACAGATTTGTTTTAATTGGAGGAAGGGGTCAGGGGAGGCTTACCATTGAGGGTATGGTGGGCTGCCAGGCTCTAGATAGTTTCCTAGTCTTCTTGCCCATAATCATTTTTGCATCAAGGAAAATTGTGCAAAACTGGTTTTAATCTTAAATACTTCTCTTTTCTCTGACTTTCCGGTATCTCTAATATTGTCCCACCTCATTTCTTTGATCCTTAGAAGATTCCTTTTTTATTTTTTGCTTTTTTTCCTGCTTCAGTCTCTGTCCTTCATGAACACATTTTCATCCTCAGCAACTTTTGTAGAATTCTAGCAGGGCGTCCTGCGTACTATATTTGGGCACTATGCACTAAAAATTCTGCTAATGACACTGATGTGCATTATTCTAAAGAATGTCATGATGTTAAGTTTGAATTTATAACTCATTAATGGTGATGTGCTTCCATAATTTCAATATCCAGGTTTTTTAAATAAAAAAAGGAAAGAAATGAAAAAACTTTTAATAAAAAAAGAAAAATTTTGTGCAAAGAAAAGGAAGATTGTGACTAAAAGCAGCAGGATCAATAAAAAATCTGTCTATGGCAGACTTCATTTAGTAGAAAGTACAGATTATTTCTTACTGTATCTAATGATTCCCAAACTTATATTCTCAACTTAGACCTCCCACCAAAGGACTGTCCTATATTTCCAGCAATCTCTAGTGAAGGCTTTTTTTTTTCTTCCCATTTTCTTGTCAAGGGCTGCTAGCTATACCCTCTACCCCACCACACACAATATGTTAGCTGGGAGTCCCTATTATTTTTATATTTATATGTTTATGAATAATAGGCTGACATATGCACACATATGCTAATTTTTTAAGTTCTCATCTATTTAAAGAGGATAGGGAACATGAAGCTATTCAAGAAACTATTTCAAGTAAGCATATATGATTCATAGGTACAAGGAAATGTTTGTTAACATCAATTTTAGCTTTATAATTTGACTAAAGAAAGGTAAAAGTAAGATTTGAAGGAAGTGGAATACTCAGGAGGTAGAAAGAGACAGAGGCAAAGAATGTGAGGTAGAAAAACTCATCTCTGATTTTTTAACTTTTGTCTTCTTTTTCTGTTGTTGGCAAAAGGAGCATCATTATTTAACCTGTCACCCTGACATTCCTCACCCCCAGTCTAGATCTGACATGGGAATAGTCCCAGATTGTTATGAGGATTAAATGAGAGGACCTATGTTAAAAATGGCATATAAGTAGGCTCAAAAATACTTTTCAGAAAACTGAAATAATCCCTTAGCAAATTGTGGGGTTATTTCTTATTTGAGGCTGTGGCCTACTAGTGACAGAACTAAGACTAATTCAGGTGCTAGAAGAAATGAATAAGAGTACTTGTGTGGATTTGGGCAATTACTTCAGACATCTTCGGATTCAGTTCCTTCCAAAAGGAAAGACTCAAATTCAAAAAGAGAACAATTAGTTCTTTATAATAGCCTGTGACTTGTGTTGTGAGAATTCTTTGAGATAATTCAAAGTGCTTAGAATGTGCCTGGTGCATAGTAAGAACTCAGTAAGTGTTAATTGCTTTTATTTTTATTATTTCTCATGTTTTAAAAAAAAATTTTTTTAGGTGAACCATTTTAAGGAAACCAAATGTATGTGTTTTTACAGATAGAGGTAAATTGCCAATTAGAATGTGCATCTAATTTAGAAATCCAGTAGCAGCTGAAGAAATCTTGATGGTTTTCTCACATTTTTTTTTTTTAAGATTATATTTTTAAGCAATCTCTACATCCAGTGTGGGGCTCGAACTTAAAACCCCAAGATCAAGAGCCACATGCTCTACTGACTGAGCCAACCAGACACCCTGGTTTTCTTACATGTTTAAAGGTCTAAATCTCTGTAGTTATTGGAATTTAGCAGTCCTAATAATTTAGAGATTTATCTCTTTAAAAGAATATCTGTTGGTTGGACTACCTTGTTTCTCTTATTTCTGTTGGCTGTGTGATGGCAAGTCTGGCATATTCAATTGCAAAGCAGTGCCTAAAGGGCTTTATGAGATTAACAGCCGTGATGTTGTAATCTTTGAGCAAATCTATTGTAATTGCTTGTTTAATTGTCCATCTCCCTTGTTAGACTATAAAGTCAGCGAAGGCAGTGACATTCTTGCACACCATTGAATTTTCAGTGCCTAGAATGGTGCCTGGCACATGCTCCTATTCAGAATATTTGTTGAAGAATAGAGAGTGACTTCCCATTTGAAAACACATGGCAAGGGAGGGATTCTAAAAGATGCATCATGTATTGTAGTATTGAATTTCTGATTTTTGTTTGAAACCTGGTTTTGCAACAGTGCAAGTAATGGCATTCTCATGAATTTCATTTTCTCTCTTAATAGTAAACAAAGTGAAGGAAAATTTTGTGGAAAAGGTCAGACTGCAGAATCATTACAACCTAGGTTTGAATCCAAGCTCTGTGTCAACAGCTTAAGCTCTCCCAGCCTCAGTGTGCTCATCTCTTAAATAGGGATAGTTTCAAGTTAGGTATTGTGAGAATTAAATGAGGTGACATAAAAAATGGCACACAGAAGCTTCAACAAAAAGTTAGGTTCCTTTCTCCTTTTCTTCTCCTCATAGCACATAATTAAAAGTAATTCGGGGGCGCCTGGCTGACTCAGTCGGCAGAGAATGGGACTCTTGATCTCGGGGTTGTAAATTCAAGCTCTATGTTGGGTGTAGAGATTACTTAAAAATAAAATCTAAAAAAAAGGTAATTCAGCTTTTCTTTATTTCAAAGTAATCTGCATACTATGATGATACTTGGGTAAGAAATGGGAATAGTAGTAGGCAGGCTCCTATGGGAAACAGGTTGGTTAGACCAGAAATTGGGAAGCCAAAGGTAGTTCTAGCATTTTTTCTGACTGGGAATGTGACTTGGGGTAAATCACCTAACCTCCCTGGCCTGAGTTTGTTTCTATTAAGTGATAGCCCCCAGTGACGAATAATATTTGAGAAAGCATCAAAAGCACTGTTTTCTACCCCGTTAAAAATAAGTTTCTAGAATGTCAACATTAGCAAGAATAACAAGATTGGCAACAAAAAGGTCTTTAAAACAACATGGAAACACTGTTGTTTGTCTTGGGCACCTGAGGCATCAGAGCTGCCCCCCACCCCCCCGCCGAATTTATAATTGTTAATTTGCATCGTTCGTTTTTCTGAAGCAAATCAGTACATTTAGAAATCCATATTTCGTGGAGCTACTTAACTAATTGCTGCAATCAGCAGCAATTTATTTTATAACAGGGCTGTTCAGATCACTCTCAGGTTGGCATACCGTGCAGTGTTTTTTATGATCCTAGTTTTAATGATGAGTTTTAATAGGGGAAAATGGTTAATCTGTTAATATTCTCCTGAAAACCCTAACTTTAATATTTTCTCTTTACCCAAAGGTAACTTAAACGGCCATAGCAAAGTCATTGACCCAGTGGGTACACCAGCTGTTGGAGAGGCTGTCCCATTTAGAAGGACCTAGAGAGGAAAAGCATACCCTGTTTTCCCTCTTGTTTGGAGACCCTCATTAAATTACTCAGAAACAATCATCAGATAGCTGCTGTTCAAGTTAATGGCACCTCTGAGTCCCTGTCAAGAGAGCTTTATTTAATGCGCAACAGACCTGGAGTGATGCAGGTGCTTTTTCGGGCCCTCATTTAATTTAAGCTGCTTTAGTTGGCATGGCAACTAGTTGAGACATCTGGGAGACATTATGCTGGGGATTGAGACTTCAGAGGATTTCTGTTGGAGCAAAGCAGAAACCTTATCATAAAGTGGTGTGTGTTGCTTCTAAATTTCTGAAGCTATAATATTGTTAAATCTTCAAATTCAGGAATTGTATTGTACAGAGAAATCAAGTTTTTAAAGGTTTGGCCTGTTTGTTGGCTTGTTTTCTGTGAAGAAAAAACCCTTTTATTTGTGGAGTGAAAAATGTATTTCCCCTGAAGAGTTTACTTTGTTAAACTAAAACTTGATAAAACTTAATTCTCTGCAGAATTGTCATTTTAATCACTTTATAAAAATAATACATTTAAAATCTTTCAGTCTTCTGTGTTTAAAATATTTTAGAGGAGGGACACCTGGGTGGCTCAGTCGGTTAAGCGTCTGCCTTCGGCTCAGGTCATGATCCCAAGTCCTGGGATCAAGTCCCACATGGGGCTCTTTGCTCAGTGTGAAGCCTGCTTCTCCCTCTGCCCCTCCCCCCCATGCCCTCCCTCCCTCTCTGTCTGTCTGTCTCTCTCTGACAAATAAATAAAATCTTTAAAAATAAATAATAACTCAGTGTTAATAAATCAAAATAATTAAATACGGGGGAAAAAATAAATAAATAATAAAATATTTTAGAGGAGAGGAAAGCCCCTCTGCACAGAGGTAATAAACAAAATGGTAAAGATGGACAGGGGCTCTATGTGGTTTTGCCCTGGACTTTCTGGTTAATTTAAAAGTTTATCAACCTACCCCCATTCAATTTTTTTTCATTTTTATTAAGTTTTTTATTTTAATTCCAATATAGGTAACATACCGTGCTATATTAGTTTCAGGTGTACAATATAGAGATTCAACAATTCTCTACATCACTCAGTGCTCTGTCTCATTCTCTTTTTAAGTCAGCTTATCATCTTCTTAAGCAGAGGTATGAAAGTCGCACTCTCCTTTCTTAAGTATTACAACAGGCAATTGAATAAAAGGTTTTTCAGACTCACAGATCCTGAGGACAGTGACATGATAATCTAGTCCTTTGTGTTTAGCAGGGGGAATACCCGCTGGTTTATATTTTATGAGAAATTATACACATATGTATGTGGTCTTAGTAGAGAAGAATTGACTTTACCGTTTGAAATCATGCTTTATATTCATTTTCAGTACCTTGCTTTTCATTTTGATACCTGATATACTTTTCTCTGTGTTAGGGTTAAACCATATGAAATTATTATTTTTGTTGGTCAGTAATGGTCCAGTATTGTCAGTTCAGATCCAATAGATTGAGGGTGAACAACACCCTGATCTAGAAATACATGTTTTGTAATGCTAAATGAAATGTACGAATTTTTTTCTGAAATGAATAATTTTTTTAAAATTTTATTTATTTATTTGACAGAGTGAGAGACAGTGAGAGAAGGAACACAAGCAGGGGGAGTGGGAGAGGGAGAAGCAGGCTTCCCGCCGAGCAGGGAACCCGATGCGGGGCTCGATCCCAGAACCCTGGGATCATGACCTGGGCCGAAGGCAGACACTTAACGACTGAGCCACCCAGGTGCCCCTGAAATGAATAATTATTTATAAAATAATCTGGTTGTAGAACCTTAACCATTCCAGCCAATGTTTTCCTTTTCCCCTTTCTTTGAAAATGTAGTCTCTGTTAGAAGAAAGCATATGACATTATTTTATACTTTTCTCTGTTTTTGGCTTCTGTGTCGTTTATTCCTTTTATAAGTCAAAGCAAGATTTTTCAAGTGCCAGCAATATGAATTCAACCCGATAACTTGAAAATTAAGATGTTTTCTCTCTGCTACTTGCATGCATATCAACTGTCACTACTAACAGTAAAGATTCTGGCATCACAACTTGGCTACCCATTTTGTAGATATGAAAGGTAGAATAGAATATAACCTGCTTTTTACTTCCATGCAAGAACTTTTCAATCCTTGCAGGAACAAAAAGTTATCAGACTCATCAGACATGACTGACAGCCCATACAGATAAGTGCATCATACTGTCTTTAGGAATTTTTTTTTTTCCTGAGTAAAGTCTCAAGTTAACAACCCTTAATACGGTGATGGCAGTTGTAAAGTTTTTTTGTTTTTGTTGCTGTTGTTTATGTATAATGTTTCTGTTTTTGGTCCTTTGAGATTTTGGAACCAACTCAAAAATATTGGGACTTCTGATTAAGGCTTAATGGTACAAGTAGAAGTTTTTTCCTATCTCTATGATAAGATTTCCTAGTGGGGAAAAAGTTTTTAAGTATATACAAGAGGGAAATAGTAAGATTCGGATCTTCTTTTTCTATCCTGCAGAAGACTAAAGCTTTATTCCCTGGAGCTGAGTTATGGTGTCTTCGGCCCCTTCCCCAACTCATACAGAACCCTGGCAGCCTGGCCTGTGCCTTCTAAGACAGAAGTTTGGAAGACTTTTCTCCAGAGAAATGGATTAACCCAAGAGAAAGGATCTATACATAATTGAGGATCCCTCATGAAACAAAACTATAAAGCTCTAAGCCATCCCACAGAGCTACATTACAGTTACACAGTAATAACCTAAACGTCCAGTGTTAGGGATTGCTTAAGTCATGACATATTCCAAAAAATGGAATACTATTTAAGCACTTAAAATTATATAAAAGAATTATATACCATGGAAAGTGTTCACAAGTTATTTTAAATGAAAAAATAAATATATGTAATATGTTCTACTTCGACACCATAATTCCACTTACAGGAATGTATTAGAAAATAATCATTCACATAAAGATATGGATAGAGATATATGATGTTTATCTCAGGCTTATTTAAAGGAAAAAAAATTAGAAATAACTTGGATTTTCAACAATGATAGATTGGATAAATGAATTCTATTTGTACATTAGAACACTATATGGTCATAAGAATTCTGCTTTATTAGAATATTTAATAACAGGAGAAAATGCTTAGATTTTATTAAGTTAAGAAAACAGGCAGCAACACCATGTATATGTTATAATCCCAATTTCAAATACACACACACGTGCACACACACACACACGTACAACATTTTCACAAAGATGTTAATAGGTTCGTTCACAGAGGTAGGATTCTGGGTAGTTTTTCTGTTCCTTGGCTTTTTTGTATTTCCCCAGTTTTCTACAGTGGAAGTTTTTTTTAACTTTTTTGGAAATTTTTCAAAAATACAGAAAAGTAGAGATAATCATGTAATAACTATCATTTACCCAATACCCAGATTCAACAATTATTCATCATTTTGCCAATCTCATTTCCTCTCTCTTTATTGAGGGCCAGAAAAAGAAGGCTGGAGTTATTTTAAAGTAGATCCCAAACATCAAATTATTTTACCTATAAATACTTAAATATGCATTTCTAACTGTTAAGGACTTTAAAAGCCTAACCATTATGTCATTTTCACACCTAATAAAATTAGCTAATTTCTTAATATTCCCTGATTTCCTCAAAGATCTCTTTTTTAATCAGGTTTGTTTGAATCAGGTTCTAAACAAAGTCCATATATTGCGTTTGGTTATTACATCTCTTTAGACTCTCTTATCCCGAACATTCCTACCTTCCCTTACCCTCACATACCCACCCTCCCCTTTTTTTTGGTCATTTATTTGTTGGAGAATTTTTCCTGAAGAATGATCCACACTGTGTTTGATCCACATTGTGTGTTTAGCTGATTGCTTCTTCATGGTGTCTCTTGTTCTTTTATTCCCCATATTTCTAGTAAACTGGTAATTGGAGCTAGAGGATTGATTATATTGAGGTTTGTTTTTTTTGTTTTTTGAGAGAAGCTACGGGGGGCAGAAGAAGAGAGAGAGTCTTAAGCAGGTTCCATGTCCAGCGCAGAGCCCAACACCAGCTCAACATGGGACCTGATCTCACAATCCTGAGATCATGACCCAAGCCAAAATCCAGAGTCGGACGCCTAACCGAGCCACCCAGGCACCCCTATATTGAGTTTTTTTAAAGACACGAATACTTTTTTGGGCAGTGGTGTGAATATCACATAGACATAATATCGCACATTAAGTGTTGCTAGGGTTGAGTGGTGGATTGAGGTGATGCTCATCAGTCTCATCCCTTTCAAATGGTTTTAGCAGCCATTGGTAATTGGTGCCTGTATCCATGATGTCATAGAGGTTGAAAAATGGCAATTTTTTTTTTACTCACGTAGCATTGCTTTTGCATTGATTAGCTGAAAGTCTTCTATAAGAAACAGAGTGAACATATAGTATATTTTATTACAGTTTTTCAAATTATAACTCAAAAAAAGGAAAATAAAATCCAGCCATTGAAACAATCTTAAACACAGTCAAGTCCAACTTTACTACTGTGTAAACCTTAGGTTACTTGCCTTCTGTTAGCCTCAATTTCCTCATCTATAATTGGGAATACCACCACCTCCCTTGTAGGATTGCCATGAAAATTAGATGAGATGATATATTTAAGATACTTAGTAGAGTGCTGGTGTACCTAGTTACCCATACATATATATGTGTGTGTGTGTGTGTGTGTATGTATATATATATAATTTCATTCACCCAACAGATGTTTATAGGAGACATAACTGTATGTAGGCATTTGTTTCTGAGAATTTGGGATAGACTTGTGAACAAAACAGACAAAAACCCTTGCCCTCATGGGGCAGGGTTGGGGAGACAGATAAACAATAAACATAATAAGTAAATTATGTAGGGTAAGTACTAAAGGAAGAAAAAGTAGAGCTATGCAAGTGGGTAGCTATTGTATAAGGCATGCAAGATGCAGTATTAAATGGTCAAGGTAGGCCTCATTCAAAAGATATGATTTGAACAATAACACAAAGGAGGTGAAAGCCATGGTGTCTGGGGAAGCCCATTCCAGGCGGAGGGAACAACTAGAGCAAAGGCCTAAGGTCAGAGTGTGTCTAGTATGTTTAGAGAATAGCAAAAATGGTAGGAGAGAAGGTCAGAGAAGTAAGGAGGACAGATCATTTATGGCCATGTTAAGGACATTTTAAGGACTTTGGCTTTGACTCTAAATGAAATGGGAAACTTTTGCAGAAGAGTGACAATCAAAAAAATGTCCTGTGAAATGCAGCCAAAAAAATAAGATGAATTGATGAATGGAAAGAGCCATGGATAAACATGAACTAAAGCAAATATGGCAAAATGTTAAGTGTAGAATCTAGGGGGTGGATGTATATATATGTGTGTGATCACTCTTTAATTCTTTCAGGTTTTCCATGTGTTTAAAAATATCTGTAAGAAAAAAATTTAAGCTATTAAGAAAAAACCCAAATCTAACCCTGGTAATAATATCGTAATTTAACTGATATGTATTGTTTTATAGGATGATTCTAGCATGTCACCGAAAACTCTCCTTAGGAAATTCTACATGAGAAATCTCATTTCCTCACTAACCTTCATTATGGAATAGAATGTAATTCTTTGGAAAGAATCTGATTAATAAAACCTAAAATAAAAGTAACCTAAGAATATAAAAACATTAAAAATTACATTTTCTATATAGTAAAGTCACTGTCAATATTTAGACAAAATAGAAATATAAGAGTCAAAAATTTATTCTGGCTGCTGTGTTTTAGAAATCTAAAGGTCTTGGGCCAAGGGAGGTAACAGTGGACATGTTAAGAAGTAGTCTAATTCTGTGGCTAGATTTTGAAAGAACCAACAGGATTCCCTGATGGATTGGAGGTAGAGTAAGAGAGAAAAAGAGCAATCTGGGATGTCTCCAAGGTTTGTGGCTTGTGGTATGAGCAGCTTGCTGGAAAAATAGGTTTGTTATAGCAAAGCCTACAACTAGAATAATTTGGTGGGGGGAAAATGGAGAATACACGTTTGGACAGTTTTGGACAGTTTGAGATGTCAGACATCTAGAGGAGATGATGAGTAGACAGTTTGATAAACAAGGCTGGACTTAAGGAAACAAGATTAAGTAGAGATATAAAATTGGGAGTCATCTGCATGTATATTGTTTAAAGTCTTGGGATTGGATCCAATTACCCAAGAAAGTGAGTGTGGAAAGACAAGAGGACCAAACCCTGGGGCATTTCAACATTAGTGGTTGGAGAAGGGAAACAACAAAGGAGGATTGAGAAGGAACAACCAATGAGAGAAAAGCCAACAGTTGGGTGTTCTAGAAGCCATTTGAAGAAAATGTCTCAAGGAGGGCGTTTTGACTGTCAGGTGTTATCAGTTACTAATTCTCCTCCCTACTTTCAACTTGTTACTACCTGTTTTTGCTTTTTAAAATGTTAAATTAGAAGGGTTTTTAAATCACTCTCCCCAGATAATGACCACTTACTTACAAGAGTCTTTAAAGCTCATAAAAGTAAAATCCAAAGCCTAACAACACTTTTTAAAAATTTGAGTTTTGAAAGCAGACTCCTTCTCATCTTTATTTTTATATGCCTAGCATTTACCCTTACAGCAAGCATGTAAATGCTAAAACAGGAGTCCTGTGACCGTCTTAGTTCATTTATAGTTCATGCCAAGCACCCTAAGACTACAGCTGCCCCTTAAGATTGTCTATCTTCTAGGACTAGCTGTGGGACAATACTGATACAAGAAGTGTTTCACAGGCTGTCGGGTGGGTTGTCCTTTCAAAAGATTCCATAATATTGCTCTGCAAGAAGAAAGTTAGGATCTGAAGAACTAAGAAAGCGGAACAACTGCAGCCCAGTAACAGCTCTGCTTTGTTGTTGTTTTGCCTTTCCCTGCTTTGAGTTGTACAGGGCTAGGGGAGCTTTAGTGTTCCAACTCAGAACATGAAATTGACTTTCACGAGGTGTCCAAAGAATTTGAAACCTAATAGGAATCTCCTGAAATCAAGGGTAGTCTCCCCTTGTCTTAAGGAAGGTTAAAAAATTTAAATCATAAAATTCACCCATACTTGTAATGAGTCCTTAACTGCACAGGGTAAGACATGAATTTGTCCTATTTTAGATAAAACAAAAGAGTTACCTTCATAAGAGTTCTGAATTCCACATCTTCATTGCTCCCCAGGCTCCAGCCTTTGATTATCTGGCATGTGTTGTTTGAACAAAACCCTGAGAGTATAAAAGTACAAAACATAGGAAGCTTAAAACTTAATAAAGGAGCCATAAATGTAAAAAAAAAAAAAAAAGTTAAATACTAAAAGAATTAAGATTGTAGATAGACTTGGATTTGAACTAATCATTTTACGCATTTCTAGGAATACTATTCTTCACAAAGCAACTTATGCCACAGTTGATGGGTAGGTTGTCATCCTTTCCATTGGTGCCATGGTGGCCTAGGGTGAGACCCCCAATCCTCTCTTGTTTGGATTCAGAGGATGCTCCAGTAACATGTCTGAATAGATCCTGAGACTCTTTGGTCTTCACATTCTTCCTGGCCTGGCTGTCATTTAAAATGTTTATCCTTGGGGCGCCTGGGTGGCTCAGTCAGCTAAGCATCTGCTTTCGGCTCAGGTCATGATCTCAGGGTCCTGGGATCGAGCCCCGCGTCGGGCTCCCTGCTCAGCTGGGAGCCTGCTTCTCCCTCTCCCTCTGCTGCTCCCCCTGCTTGTGCTCTCTTGCTCACGCACGCTCTCTCTCTAATAAAATCTTTTAAAAAATAAAATGTTTATTATTTTTGAGAAGATATTTGCCAATGACATACCCAATAAAGGGTTAGTATACAATATATATAAAAAACTATGCAACTGAACATCCAAAAAAAATAATTAAAAATGGGCAGAAGACATACAGATGGTCAACAGACACATGAAAAGATTCTCAACATCTCTTGTCATCAGGGAAATGCATATCAAAACTACAATGAGATGTCACCTCATACCTATCAGAATGGCTAAAATCAACAACATAAGAAACAACAGGTGTTGGTGGATGTGGAGAGAAAGGAGCCCTGGTGCGCTGTTGGTGGGAACGCAAACTGGTGTAGCCACTGCGGAAAACAGTATGGAGGTTCCTCAAAAAAATAAATAAATAAATAAAATGCCTTAGGATCCAGTAATCTCACTACTGGGTATTTACCCCCAAAATACAAAAACACTAATTCAAAGAGATATATGCACCCCTATGTTTATTGCAGCATTATTTACAGTAGCCAAATGATGGAAGCAACCCAAGTGTCCATCGATAGATGAATGGATAAAGAATATGTGGTATATAGATACACACTGGAATATAAAAAAGAATGAAATCTTGCCATTTGCAACAACCATGGATGGATCTAGAGGGTATAATGCTAAACAAAATAAGTCAGTTGGAGAAAGACAAACACCATATGATTTCACTCGTGTGGAATTTAAGAAACAAAACGAACAAAGGAAAAAAACCAGACTCTTAACTACAGAAAAAAATTACCAGAGAGAAAGTGATTGGGGGGATGGGTGAAATAGGTGAAGGGGATTAAGAGTGCATTTATCATGATGAGCACTGAGTACTGTATAGAATTGTTGAATCACTATATTGTACACCTGAAACTAATAGAACTCTGTGTTAACTACATTTGAATTAACTTCAAAAATGTTTATCCTTATTTTTCTTTTGTAATGCTAATTATAGAGACAGTTTATTTCTGCTAACTTCTAAATGGTAAATTCTTTAATTTTGGCAATTTTTTTATCTTGTGAGGGCTGGAATTTTTACCTCTGTAATGCTGTCTAGAAGCTTTCTTTCCCTAAGCTTTTCCCAGCTTTAAGAATGGAAGTTATTCTTTAGACCTAGTGCCGACTTTGAGGGGATTGGGGGCTGAATTCTTGGAATTCTCCTTAACTTAAAACCTCAAGATATGTTGTCACAGAATTGATGCAGAGTGACCTACATAAAATTATCGTCTCTCCTCAACCACTCAGCTCAGATCATGTCAAAGTTTTTCTTTATCAGATTTTGCGAGGTAAGATTTTCTTTTTGAAGAAAAAGGTAGTGGCACTGTATAAGTGAAATGTTTTGCTTTTCATTTGAACTTTAATCTGACCTTCCAAGGCTTTTTTCTTCCCTAAAGACTTTTTTCTTTTGACCAAGGTATATTTAATGATCTCTACACTTGATGTTAAGAGGCTTTTAAGAGTGGCCAAATGGTTCTTACTTTCACTGATAGAAGAGAAAGCCCTAATTCATTACTCAGTTAAGTAGGTTAATCTAGGGAGGTATATAAGCAGGATGGTTTGTGGAACCCTGTGGTCTGTCACAAAGTTTCCTTTATACAGCCTTTAGTAGGAGTATGTGGCTGGCATCAGGTGACTCAATTGAAAAGTAACTATGTTCCTTATGGATGACATTTATTCTTCAAGTGTGGTCCAAGTGTTGGCTGGTATACCTGAGTCCAACTCTAGAAAAACAAGACTCTTAAAGCCAAAGCATCAAGGAGGCTGAGAAACAGCAATATAATTCTCCAGACCGGCTCATTAAAGAGCACTGACTTGATAGGCAGTTTGAACCGACATTGCTAGAGCTTCTTCTGGCCATCAGGTATATCCTCTGGAATTTTGCTGTTACAAATGGAGAATCGTTTAAAGCTGACACAGCTTTCTTACCTAGTAAAACACTCTTCTCCCTCCGCTCCCACACCAGGATTCATAGATTCAGGTATTCTTTATGGAGATTAAAAAGCATCTACCAAGAGAATGAAAACACACACAAGGCGTTAAAACTAGGATGTTCACCTTCCATAGATGTGTTGATATTCTGTGGCAGGGGACAGAAGGAAGATAGTAGATATTGGGTCTTTTTTTACACTTATAAAAAAATATATGATTTGCTGTGTTTTATTCAAAAGACTCAGCCTTGAAGCTGTGACCTTTTTCTAACAGTGCTAAAACTCAGTCTTTTAATATGTCAAAAATATTTTAAAGTAATTAACTACCCCTCTTGAATCTGGGTGGTGGGGAATACTACTGACAAACCTGGGCAGGTTACTGAATTTTGTCTTACCAGTGAAAATCTGCCCTGGGACCCCTCCTGAATCTCAGTGGTGGGGAATACTACTGACAAACCTGGGCAGGTTACCGAATTTTGTCTTATCAGTCAAAATCTGCCCTGGGAAGGGCTCCCTGGGGGGTATTGAGGATTTGTTGGAGCTGGCTCAGAATCACAGGTTGAGAGTACCAAGAGCAGAGCTCCAGTAGCCGCCCACACTTAGGAACAATTCAAGGATATTGGTATGGTCAACTTTAATTCCAGCGCCTGAAAAGCTTATCTATATTTAAACCTAACTCATCTTTTGAATTATAGGCATTATCTGTAGATTGTGCAACCTTTGATGACACTTTATTTTACAAAATTACAGTTTTTTGAGGTAGGACTAAGTCAAGCTTTTAATAACGTTTATTATGCCATTATTTAGAGAACAATCTTAAATCCTGTATTCTCTGTTACCGTGGTTTTCCCCAAATCATTGGTTGAGTGAAAAGAATTAAATATCTGCAATTAAATCCGTTTGTTATTTCAGGTTTGAAATATCTCCATTCAGCTGGCATTTTACATCGAGACATTAAGCCAGGGAATCTCCTTGTGAACAGCAACTGTGTTCTAAAGGTAGCTTTTCAGTTTCTTTAAATATCTGAGAAAAATTTAGAATGCCAAGGCAGGTTTAAGAACAGTGTGTTTTTGTGAAAGAGTTAAATTTATTTTTATCACTTTACCAAATAATTAAAGAACCGAGTTTTCTCTAGCAGTATTACTAGTCATGGCCATAGTAACTGATTTGTCATCTTGACTCGTGATTTCTTCATGATAGTTTGCATATGTTTTGGAAACACTGAAATTGGAATTATTACAATGTGACCAGAAAGAAGATAGAGAAGGTAATTTCTTTTTAGATTGTTCCAATGCTAAAGGAAGTATATATCAAAAGAAATATTGCAAGACTAGTAAGTTATTTATATGAGAATGAAGTATGGCTTTCAAGAAGACTGTTTTTGCACAGCTAACATTTCTATGCCCTGTGTGACTGAAGTAGCCAAGTAAGGAAGTGGAAACACTTAAAAGTGAAAATACTAGGGGCGCTTGGGTGGCTCAGATGGTTAAATACCTGCCTTTGGTTCAGGCCATGATCCGGGAGTCCTGGGATCAAGCCCCATGTGGGGCTCCCTGCTCAGCAGGGAGTCTGCTTCTCCCTCTGCCCCCTCACCCTGTTCATGCTCTCTCTCTCTCAAATAAATAAAATCTTTTTTTTTTTAAAGATTTTTATTTATTTATTTGAGACAGAGAGAATGAGAGAGAGAGAGCACATGAGAGGGGGGAGGGTCAGAGGGAGAAGCAGGCTCCCTGC
>NC_138383.1:36274296-36281290 GCF_054177405.1 Leptonychotes weddellii
GAGCAGGGAGCCCGATGCGGGACTCGATCCTGGGACTCCAGGATCATGACCTGAGCCGAAGGCAGTCGCTTAACCAACTGAGCCACCCAGGCGCCCCAATAAAATCTTTTTAAAAAAAGAAGATAAAAATACTAAGCCAGAAAAGGGTCAAATATATTTGGCAATATATAGTAGCCAATCCTGCTACTCCCTCTGAAGGGGAATTGATTACAGGATTTAATTGTAGTTAGTAGCCCCAAAATTTCAAGCCATCAATTTCAATTTTACTTTCCCCCAGTATCTCCACCTACCCCCCATCCGTTGTTTCTTGTTAGAGTGGCTCACAAATCGCAAAATCCACATATATGCATTTCCCTGCCTCTAATAGATGTATTAATGGAACTCCTAGTGAGAGGCCTACCATATTTTCCCCATCATAGAAATTAGAGATAAGGGCCTTCCTAGAACTGTGTGATCTCTGTGTAAGCAAATTTAAATTCTATTTATTTTATGAGTGGCTACAGTATTAATGGTGCTTCAGTCTGCAGTAAATATTCTTAACATTCCAACTGATATATTTGAAAAAGAAAACTGGTTTTTTGTTTGTAGTTTTAATAAATAAAGTTTATTTATATTTAAGTTTAAATAAATAAAGATTTATTTATTTGGAAGAAAGAGTGTGCACAGTGGGGAGGGGCAGAGGGAGAGGGAGAGAGAGTTCCAAGCGGACTCCAGGCTGAGCACAGAGCACAACGCAGGGCTTGACCTCACGACACTGAGATCATGACCTAAACCAAAACCAAGAGTCAGATGCTTAACCGACTGTGCCACCAGGCACCCCAAGAAAACTGGTTTTTAGATGTTGCCTGCTTTATAAGTTATCAAGCTGTCATTGTTACTTAGTTTGATGGCAGTTAAACTAAATATTAAAAGCAAGTATATAAATGAATATCATTTTGTATTTTAAATGCTTTCTTTAAACTCTGGCCAGTTTTCTTTAAAAGCTGGTATGTTATACTGTGAAAAAAAATCACCCTTCCTTATAGCCTTGAAGAACTGTTCCTGATTTAACTCTAGAAAGATTTTTTTTTTTAAAACTATCTTTCAGGGGCTCCTGGGTGGCTCAGTCGGTTAAACATCTGCCTTCAGTTCAGGTCACAATCCCGGGGGTCCTGGGATGGAGTCCCTCATCTGGCTCCCTGCTCAGTGGGGAGTGTGCTTCTCCCTCTCTCCCCCCCCACTCATGTTCTCTCTCTCTCTCTCTCTCAAATAATATCTTTAAAAAAAAAAAACTATCTTTCATATTTTCCCTGAAAACAACTAATGTTGTAGTTCAGTCTCTTTCACAGAGAAATTAATTGTTCCCAGTGTCCACTAAAGTAAATATTCCTTCTATAGGTCATTGAGTTCATTTCCCTGCTACCTTTCCACTTTTTAAAGAGCTGCAGCCTATCCCCATAACTCTAATTTTAATTTAAAAAAAATTTTTTTAAACCTTAAGTATTCTTTATTCTGTTCAGACCACATCAGTTTTATGACAATTTAAAAATGCCAGTTTCTTCTTATTTTGGTTTCTGGCTGGAGAACTTCCCAAAGCATTTTGTTTAGAACCTGCCTTGCTTGGTGCCACTACCTGCTTGAGGTCCATTTTTCAGATTATCTGTTATGGTATTATAACTTCTAGCTACACAAACGAATAACTAGAAGAAAATGTCATTTATGAATAAACAACACAAAGATCAGGATAAATTGAAATTGTGCCCCACTCCTTTGACTTGTCTTAGCAGCCTACTTTTAAGACCCAGAATGGAGTGCCAAGCTACGGACACTAATTCTCTCTTCTCAAGTGTACAGATTCATCAAAAATAATATGATAAAACATTTCTTTTAAATTAGTATCCTTTCGGGCACCTGGGTGGCTCAGTTGGTAAAGCGACTGCCTTCGGCTCAGGTCATGATCCTGGAGTCCCGGGATCGAGTCCCACATTGGGCTCCCTGCTCAACAGGGAGTCTGCTTCTCCCTCTGACCCTCCTCCCTCTCGTGCTCTCTGTCTCTCATTCTCTCTCTCGCAAAAAAAAAAAAAATTAGTATCCTTTCATATTCTGAATATATTTTGTTTCCTATTAAGCACAAAATGGATAATTTTGTTGGAAATCTCATTATCTTTTTGTTTTTCTGATCATATAAGCTTCTTACTTTGGGTTTAGCTTGTCTTCCAGATAAATTGCCCAAAATGACTCCAGACAGACTGGTGTTTTTAACAGAGGATTTGCTGTATAACAGAAAACATTTTCTGTCTGGTGGGTGGTTGGTGGTGGTGGTGGTTGTTTTTCTATAAATCCAGGAAAGATATAGGAAAATGGATTTAAGTTCTTTGGTTTTGTTTTGTTTTAAAAGATATCCTAAAACGTCACGGCCAAGGAAGAGAGTTTTAAAATATTATGTGTTATTTGAACACTAGCCTTTGGGAGAATTTGATAAGCAGTTTATAGGGTTTTGGGGTGTTTTTTTTTTTCCTTTTTGGTATGGTTTTCAAACATTTTTTTAAGCTGCCAAGACCCTTTTTTTCAAATAAAATCTTATGCTGCAACCTCAACTTAGAAAACAGTGTTTTCTTATAATATTGTTCACTTATAATATTGACTCATGAAGTTAATCAGTGAAAATGCTGGAGCTTGGAAGGCCCTTACTCTCTTATCTTAACCTCAGTGCTCCCACTTTTTGTTTTGGTGGCCCAGTATTAAGAAAATTTTCTTAATATGAGAAATTCCTGAAAATAAACAGAAGTTGCTGGTGGTGGCACTGCTGCTGTCTCCTAACAGCTCACCTTGTAACCTCAGCATACTTTTCAGTTAAACAGAAATAACAAGAAAAGATTTATTCCTCGGTCTGCATATAAATTAACCACTTTCTCATTTACTGTTGTGTTACGGGGTTCTAGCATACTTTCCAAATGATGAGAGGCATTCATTTAAATATTTACAGCACAAAGAAATGAGTGACAACTAGTAGCATTGATATCCTACAGTGTGCTACATTTTGACATACATATTTGAGTGTGAATAGTATTTTAAATAGATAGGTACATGGGAAGTTTAGGACGCAGTTTGAAACCCATAGATCTAAAGAAATTTTACTATGTGTATGCCATAAAGACAGTGAACATAGCTCAGGAGGTCTTCAAGATAGGCACTTTTTTTTCGTATAATTCCTTGATAAGCCTTGAAAATACATAGTCTGGTTTGTACATTAAACCTAGAAATATGCATTGAGCTGTCTTTTTGGTTTAGTTATCAGTTGAAAAGATGAGTGAGAAGAATTTTTTTTTAAGATTTTTATTTTTTTTTAATTTATTTGGCAAAGAGAGAGAGAGCGCGCGCACAAGCAGGGAGAGTGGCAGGCAGAGGGAGAAGCAGGCTCCCTGCTGAGCAAGGAGCCGGATGCGGGACTCGATCCCAGGACCCCGGGATCATAACCTGAGCCAAAGGCAGATGCTTAACCAATTGAGCCACCCCGGTGCCCGAGAAGAATATTTTTAAGATTCATCATTTTATATAGAAATAAGGAATTTTGAGACTTTTTTTTCCTCTTATGCAAATAAGATCAAATTATATATTGACACAAATACACTCTACCTATATCATTCGAAACTTTTCAAAGTTCAGAGATCTATCGAGATTTTGATTTTTTGCTTATTTTGTTTTACTTTACCATTTGTAAATATATTTGTCTCTTTAACAATATTTTGATAATCTTTTCTATTTAGATTTGTGATTTTGGATTGGCCAGAGTGGAGGAATTAGATGAATCCCGTCATATGACTCAGGAAGTTGTCACTCAGTATTATCGGGCTCCGGAAATCCTGATGGGCAGTCGTCATTACAGCAATGCTATTGACATCTGGTCTGTCGGATGTATCTTTGCAGAACTACTAGGACGAAGAATACTGTTTCAGGCACAAAGTCCAATTCAGCAGGTATGATTTTACTTTAGGCTTTAGTAGCTTTCAGTTCTATTACAGATTTAAAGGAAAAACCGTCTTGCACACATGTGTGGGGCTTATTCATTGTACTGTCTTAAGTTGCTTTTAGCAAATTGAGGTTCATTTAAAATTCAGAAAGTTAGGAAGTTGAAGATTTCAGAGAGATTCATTTTGTAACTTACGAACCTATTAGAGGGAGTGTTGACTTTATTACATGCACTGATGCATAGCAGCAGACCCTGCTGTAACAGTTTGCACAGGTGTAATCTTCCACTGTTAGAGGGCCTCTGTTCTTTCTGACTGAATGGGTCAGACTCGAAAATGCATTTGATGCCTTAATGTACTTACACTTTGTGCTTAGAATATAAATTTTGAGTGTTGATTTCCTTAAATGTGAACATTTAAGAACATTTCGAACCTTTATTTTTGGGCTAACATATTTAAATATGGCAGAGAACATTAGGAGCTTATTAAAATGTAGCTTTAGGAAACCATTGGTGATACTTTATCTGCCCTAAGAGCTAATTCATTACCCCACATATTTTCTTGAGATAATTCTTAAGTATTGTTTTATCCTTAACAATAGTGTTTGCATGAGAATAATGTATCAATGATGTGCTCAGCCTGTAAAATCAAATTGGGGGGTTCAAATCCTAGCTCTGCCACTTACTATCTATTAATTCTTAGGCAAACTAAACCATTGTGAGGATTGTTGTGCAAATTAAAAGAAATAATAAAGCTGAAAATGAGGCCTGGCACATAGTAAGCACTCAGCAAATATTAACGACTATTATAGTAGTTATATGCCAGGATGTTAGGATTGCAGGGGTAAATAAGAAAAAGTTAGTTCCTGCCTTTGTGCAATTTTCACATGAGACAAAATAAATAAGTACACAAATAAATATAATGTAAGTAAGCTAAGTAATGATAAATTCTGTGGAGAAAAATTGAACCAGGTTAGGGATAGGGAATTATGATAGAGCAGAGCAGTGCTAAAGGGTTCTCTGAGAAA
The DNA here is from genome assembly GCF_054177405.1 of Leptonychotes weddellii. Lineage (NCBI taxonomy): Eukaryota > Metazoa > Chordata > Mammalia > Carnivora > Phocidae > Leptonychotes > Leptonychotes weddellii. Next base: position 36,279,271 of record NC_138383.1, read on the forward strand.
ATGACATTCGAGGCATGACTCAAGTAAAATGAGGGAGCAAGATACTGAGCGTGTTTCAGGAAAAGGACAACCAACATAATTAAGCCTCTGAGGCAAGAACAAGTGTGGCCTGTTGGAGGGATGGCATGATCAAGGGGGAAGATTGTAGGAGACAGGTCAGAGAGAGAGAGAGCCTGACTGTGGTGACTGGATAAGGACTTTGGATTTTACTCTGTCCAAACTGTAATGGAAAGCTATATGAAGGTTTTGAGCAAGGGAGTGTTAAGATTTGATTGATCACATTTTAAAAGATCACCCTGACTACTGTGTATCTTTGTAAATAATTCATACACTTGGCCCAAAATGGAATAATTTCTTTTATACTCTTCTACAAAGAATTAACTGATACATTTGAAACTGTATATGCTATGATCAGCATTTGAAATTATTTCTCTGCTATACTTTCAAAGTCTATTTTTACCAAGTTTACATCTTAAAAATTGATCCTAGTGATAAAAAATTATCATATATAATTTTAATGCTGGGTACTACTGATAATACCCACTTTACTATTCAATTTCTTTAGAAAGTAGATTTTAATGGACCTACCTGTAAGACCCATCATATCTAGACATAAGAAACTGCCATACAGAAAAGCTTAAATAAAAGTTAAGGGGTTGGGGCGCCTGGGTGGCTCAGATGGTTAAGCGTCTGCCTTCGGCTCAGGTCATGATCCCAGGGTCCTGGGATCGAGTCCCACATCGGGCTCCCGGCTCAGCGGGGAGCCTGCTTCTCCCTCTGACCCTCTCCCCTCTCATGCTGTTTCTCTCTCGCTCGCTCTCTAAAAAAAAAAAAAAAGTTAAGGGGTTGTTTGAGACACCTGGGTGGCCCAGTCAGTTGAGCATCCGAGTTGATTTCGGCTCAGGTTATGATCTCAGGGTTGTGGGATCAGCCCCACATCGGTCTTTACACACTTATCGGGGAGTCTGCTTAAGATTCTCCCTCTCCCTCTGCCCCTCCCACCCTGTGTGTGGGGGGGTGGCGCACGCACGTGCGTGCACATGCATGCTCTCTTTCTTTAAGAAATAGATCTTAAAAAAAAAAAAAAAACGGGGTTGTTCAAATCCCATATATTGAACAAGGATCTTGGATTGCTGCTGAAAAGAACTGTGTGTGTGTGTGTGTAAAGTGTGAAGCAACTGGCGTAGGCAGGATTCAGATACCTGATTATCTAGAGAAATGCATAGGTCTTGAGTTTGCCAGTCTGATGTAGCCACTGACAGAGAACTCACATCTATCTATCATCAGTGTATTTTAGGATGAGAAATCAAGATCTAAAATGGGAAAAGATCTAACTTCTAAATGCAAGTAGTTATTTTCTGTAGCATATTCTCTGTATCTTTGAGAAATAAAAACCCTAGCAGACTTCATAAAAATGTTTCTCACCCATGGATCTTACCCATTTTAGACAACTTTCTGAATGTTTCCGTTGGTTTTCATGAGCCAGTCATTTTCTTCTACCTTTACAGTAGTTGTTAGAGGTCCAAAAGTATCACCGACATACTTTTCCCAAAAAGCTTTGTATAGAGATCTTCTATGGAATACAAGCTACTTGACCATCTCCATTATCCTGGAGGGCAGTGATCCTTATCTAAACTTGATAGTTTTCTTTTTTTTTTTTTAAGATTTTATTTATTTATTTGACAGAGAGAGTGCGTGAGCAGGGAGGAGGAGCAAGGGGAGAGGGAGAAGCAGCTCCCCACTGAGCAGGGAGCCCAATGTGACTCGATCCCAGGACCCTGGGATCATGACCTGAGCTGAGGGCAGACACTTAACCAACTGAGCCACCCAGACGCCCTAAACTTCATATTTTTGATAAGTGCAGAAAGTAGTGCTTTATATCTGGCAATCCCAGTACAAGGAAAAGAAGTATTCTGTAGGTAAGAATTTTCCATCCTGGAGGGATCTGAATGATATGTTATTGCTAATTAGGTTATGCAGTTAGAACAGTTTTCGCACTACAGAAGATTGTAAAGGCGGT
>NC_138383.1:36281390-36290485 GCF_054177405.1 Leptonychotes weddellii
TTTTTTTTTTTTTCTTAACATATATTGCATTATTTGTTTCAGAGGTACAGATCTGAGATTCAACAGTCTTGCACAATTTACCAGTGTCATAGTTTTCTAAGAACCACCGTTTTCTGCTAGTGTAAGAGATTTCTAGCATAACTAGAACGAGATGTTGTGTACAGGCCCAAACATCAATAGCTTAGCTTTCATTTCAGATGTGAATATTCTCAGTATTTACTGAGTCACAGCTGCCTGATTTATGGATTAGCTCCTTGATGAGCCTGAATCCATTTGAAGCATCAGAATCCATTCATTCACTATTTGAAAAGAAGAGTCATTAGCCATGAGCAAAAAAGCAGTTCACCTCTGCAAGGGTCATAGATACTGTCTTATCAAGACCCAGGGCAGGTACATGCAGACTCCTAAGTTACTATAGCCTTAGAATGCCCTGCTTGCCAAAATGTATTTTATTTCTGTCATATGGGTTCCTAATAAAAACATTTTCCTGGCTTTTTTAATAGTCCAAAAGTGAAAGTAGGGGCTCCTATCAGTTAATCTGGAACTTACCTTAAGAGCTTGTTTTTCCCCCCACATTTGGTCCTCATCTCTAAGGGCAGTGATTTAAGAGTAATGGAAAGTTGTTTCCATGAGCTCTTACTATCTGTCTGTATTTCATATTTCCTTGCAGCTGGATTTGATCACGGATCTTTTGGGCACACCATCGCTGGAAGCAATGAGGACGGCTTGTGAAGGCGCTAAGGCGCACATACTCAGGGGCCCTCATAAACAGGTAAATGGGAGGGCGGGGCCTGTAGTTTGTAACCACCTGGACAGGACTTCTCTTCCAACAGAATAATGACTTGAGACTTTTTAAACAAAAACATGACTTACATGTTTTATTTAGTCTTTATTTCACAGTCATAAATAAGAAAATGTTAAATATTTGTCAAACCAAATAAAATATCGTCGTTCCCAATGCTGTGGGAGAAAGTAAATGCTTCTGTAGCATTGTTGCCAAGAAATGACTCCTGGCTTTTTGTCTTCTGGTCTTTGATGTGTCTGGGAAAAGTTACTGGGGTGGAGCTTTCACTTCAGTGCCATGTATATCAAGATGTCTTTTCTAAATAGTGAGCCAAAATACCTGGTTTCTCTTATTCCAACCAGGAATATGAGGCTGTTTCCATTGCACTCTTACCACTCACACAGAATCAGGCTTGAATGCTTGTAGAAAAGAAGTATGAAGAGAGACTGCCAGATTTGTACTGATCAATATTGCTTGCAACCAGACACGTCACTGCTGAGAAAGACAAGAAGATAGGTAAACCACCTGTTGGTTTAGCAGCATTTTTTAGGTGGATAGAACAGCTTACTGATGTGAAAACTGAGCAAGAGAAATAGTTTTCCTCGGAACAACAAACTGAAACAGAAAGAAGACTTGATCAGGAAGACTCGGCAACTAATTTTCATGGGCTCTGCCTTGGTTTCTTTTAAATTAGGCATTTAGATGATCTGATTGATCATTACATCTGATTGATCTGAATGACCAAATGACAGACCGAGTTTGATACTCCTCTCAAATTACCAGCCAGACATTTAGGCAAGGCCTTGTGCCTTGCCCTTGCAGTTTCTCTCTGTAATTCCAGTGTGACTCCAGAGCTCCATTTTCACAGGCATAGGGGGCAATGGGTAAAGTGTGTTCTCTTCTAAAACCAGCCTGAACTAGAAAAATAGAGATGTTGACACTGGTATTTTAAATAACTCCCTGCCAGTTTTATCTTTCTGTTGCATTTAGTTTATAAACTGAAATAATTTGAGCCCTAACTCTCTTAGAAGAGCACACAGTAAGTCTTAACCTAGAGGAAGCTCCTATATTAATGGAAGGAACTCAAAAGATCTATTATGTTCTATTTATTGGCCATTATCAGGAATATTAAAGTAATTTATCAATAATTCATGGTAAATGTGTCCTTGGAACTAGCAAAATAATTTTCCTCTTTTACTGACCTTAGGTCAGTAAATCTTTCCTGGCTAAAGGTAGCCAGTAATGAAATGTGATTAAGATCACATACCCTGGTGCCACCCTTCCATCTCTAGAGGAATTTTAACTATTGCTAATTGTTGCCAGCTAATTAATCCTTTGTGTCAGAGCTGCTAAACTGCAGCTGAGAGAGCAAGGCTTCCTAAGGAGTTTCCTGCCTGCCTTCTAGAACAGCTCAAAAATGTAACATACTGCACCAAAGGTAACTATGCTCTCCTTTGAGCATTCCTGACAAGTGAGTCCTTTACCTGTTAGAAATTTTTAAAAATCTGTTAGTTGTAAAAACCTAGAACTTTGAACTAAATAAAGAGTTAAGTATCATATTATTGTCTAAAACAAAGGAGGGAAGAAAGGAAAATTTAAAGTCCTTTGTTTATTTAACTAGTTAAATAAGATGTTAAGCAGAATTTTTTCCTATACATTTTTACATGAATCGGCCTTTTAACAGTAATGCCTCTTAGAATTTATTTTGTTTATCATTAAGTTTAGTGATGGTCTTAAGAGAGCACCACAGTAAAAGTTAGGGATAGCCCTGGCTAGTCTTGGTATTGGAATATTTTGTTTTGGTTTTTTTTTAGATTTTATTTATTTATTTGACAGAGAGAGAGACAGCAAGAGAGGGAACACAAGCAGGGGAGTGGGAGAGGGAGAAGCAGACTCCCCACTGAGCAGGGAGCCCGATGCAGGGCTCGATCCCAGGACCCCGGGATCATGACCTGAGCCGAAGGCAGGCACTTAACGACTGAGCCACCCAGGCGCCCCTGGAATATTTTGGTTTTGAAGAGAAGACTGGTGGGGTGGAAACAAAGTAGGCAACCATTTTCCCTCAAAGGCTAAGACACGCTTTGCACAAAACTTTTAAAACGTCTTTTTTTTTTTTAAGATTTTATTTATTAATTTGAAAGAGAGAGCACAAGCAGGGAGGAAGGGCAGAAGGAGAGGGAAGAAGCGACTGAGCAGGGAGCCACATACAGGTTGATCCCAGGGCCATGACCTGAGCTGAAGGCAGATACTTAACCAGTTGAGCCACCCAGGTGCCCCATAACTTTAGAGTCTTATCTTTAGATGCTTTTAACCAGTACTAGAAATGGTCTCCTGAGACAGGTGTTCATGGTCTTTGAACAGTAACCCAGGTAGATTGGTATAGAGTAAGGTTATGCCTACCATATGTAATTGAATGTAAATAAACTTAGCATATTACTTAGTTCCAGTTTTCCCCCAGTATGGAAATTCAGGTTTTCATCTACATTTGCTAGTTGATCTTTATACCACTACTGCTCTCAAGAGAAGTTAGCAGAACCGTGAAGCTCTTTACTTAAATCATCAGTCAGACTTGACTTTTCCCCTCCCTACTCTCTACTCCTTCCCTTACCCCATGATGGATATCCTTTATGCCTCTTATTGGCCTGTTAGCAGCTGCTTGAAGGTATCTCCATTCACGTTTTACCTATTTAGAGCTGAGATCAGAAGACACATGCATACCCACACACAAGTATATTGGTGTGTAGCCACTTGGATATATTTTTTTAACTTTAAAAGATAATAATTTGGTCCCAAAATCAGTATATACACTATAGCTTGTGTAGTTCTGTACATCATGACTATTCTACAAAGGGCATCATTCTTAGCTCAACGTCCCACACCACATATATGCTCTGTTTATATTTCTTTGGTCTGTAGTGATGAAAAGTGCAGGCTGTGGTGGCAGCCTCAGGCTTACCACAGTGCACAACATGTTGACAGCGTCCCAGGAGTTGTATGCTACAGTTTTCAGACAGACTGAATATGAATCCAGCCTCAACTGGTAACTCACTTTGTGATCTTAGGTAAATTACTTAACCTCTGTGTGCCTCAGTTCATCGATCTATAAAATGGGAATAAAAATGGTTCCTACCTCATTAAATTGTTATGATGATAAAGAGATAGTACATGCAAGGAGAGCATAGAATAGTGTCTGACATTCTAAACATGTAATAAATATTACCAATTAAAGTTATCACTCTAAAATGGTAGCTAGGGCGCCTGGGTGGCTCAGTTGGTTAAGCGACTGCCTTCGGCTCAGGTCATGATCCCAGGGTCCTGGGATCGAGTCCCTCATCGGGCTCCCGGCTCAGCGGGGAGCTTCTTCTCCCTCTGACCCTCTCCTCTCTCATGCTGTTTCTCTCTCGCTTGCTCTCCAATAAATAAATAAATAAAATCTTTAAAAAAATAAAATGGTAGCTAAAGCTTGTGATGATTTTTTTATATATATAACATGATGATCAAGTGGAGTTTGTCCCAAGGATGCAAAGACTGTTCACCTAGAGAAAATTTATTAATATATTTTGACACTTTGAGAAAAATCATGATTATCTCAGTTGATGCAGAAAAGGCGTTAGATAAGGTTCAGTCCTTTTTATGCATTACCATGATAGAAGTTCTTTACAAAAACCTATAGATAAATTTATGATAAATAGATAAATATATGAACAAGGCAGAATGAGCTGTATTAACACATTACTAATTACGTGAGATAAAAATGCATGCACACAGAAAAAGCCTCTAACTTTTAGAAAGGACTCAGAATTCTCATTGAAGCTGCTTAGGCTATTGGAGGTCTTCACAGGGCAAGCTTTACCTTACTGTACTTACTCTTTATACCACTTGTGATCAAATTACTTGATATAAGAGTTAGATGAACTATATTTGAACTCATGAGGAATACTTCTAAAATTTCAATACAAGTTTTTGAGTTTGGACTATAAAAAGAAAAACTAAGCTTTTTTTCAAGTAGTTCCCACTTAAGTAGCTACTCAAAGTTAGATGGAAATAACCATTCTTTACTGCTAATAATCATTTCTAACAATAATTAGAAGTTTGCTATGTACTAGTCGCTGTCCCAACCATTTCTTGTACATTAGTTCATTAAATTCTCACAGCACTATAATGTACCATTTGCTCCTTTTTACAAACAGGAGATGAAGGATTATTATTTGACAATAATAAGCTTAAGGTCATAAGCCAGATCTTAAAAGTAGGTTTCTCTACTTCTAAAACTTATGTTCTTAGCCAGTATGCACTGCCTTACACATACACCTCCACAGCAGATTTTTTTATTAATTTCATTTGTACATATGCAAGTAATATGTGAGTACATGTAAAATAAAAATTTTACAGTTAGTCATCCGTAGCTACCCCCCCACACACTGTCCCAGTCACCTCTGGATTAATTTGAGAATATCTTCCCAGACATTTTTCTATGCATTTATTTATATATATTTGTACATATAGAAATACATACTATCGTTTGTTGGGACTTCTTAAAAAATATAACCATACATATACAAAAGGAAAATCTAATTGCTATTTTCTTAGAGTCGCAGATTACTGTCTCAAATTAATTTTCTTGTGTGGTTGATTAATATACATATTCCCATATAGTGTATCAATCAGGACTCTTTTTGGATGAAACTCAATTAAAACTGGCTTAAGCAAAAAAGGGTTCTTACTGGCTCAAAGAATTTTCTATATGAAGTTGTTGGGCTACAACTGACTCAGGCTTTGCTGGATTCAAGTAGTCAAGTGATGTTCCGAGCCAGGAATCTGACTCTTCTCTGTTTTGTTTTCCTGTGTGTTGGCTTCATTTTCAGACAGGCTTTCTTTTTCCCTGTGTGTTTGTAAAAATGGAACCAGCAGTCCAGGCCTACGTTCTACTAGCATATCAATCCTTCAGGAAAGAGCTTTCCCAAATAGATAGAAAAAGTATTTGGAAGGTCTCTGATTCAGTTATGAATATGTTTGGTTATGAGCAATAGAAAATCTTGCTTACAGTGGTTTAAAGAAATAGGGGTTCATTTTTTTCTCATATCAAGAAGTCCAGAGGTAAGCAGCCTGGAGCTGGTATAGCAACTCATCAAGGACCTAGTTTTTTTTCTTTCTTTCTGCTCTGCCATCTGTAGAATATTGATTTCATACCCTCTTGCTTATCTCCTCCTGGCCATAAAATGGCTGTAGCTTGAAATCATATTCACATTCAAAGCAAGGAAATGGAGGAAAGAGGGAACACTAGTAGTATCTGTCTCTTTTATCAGGAAAGGATATTTTCCCAGAAGCCTGCCTAGCATATTTCTGCTTATATGTCATTGTCTAGAACTGTGTAACATGTAACCTCCCAGATGTAAGACAAGCTAAAAAAAAAATGAGTGTTTTCTGTCTTTTATAATAAAGGTAGGTAAAGGAGAAGAGGATTGGGGGGGTATGTGTTGGATTAGCCAGTCCATTGGCTGTCCCCCGTTTTAGAACATGTGTCTTTCCCAGAGCCAGTCAACGTGTTCAGGGCAATACTTCGTTCAGTTGGCCAGGCCTGGGTCAGGTGCCCATCCTTGGAGTTGAGAGATTGAAATCAAGCTCAGCCACTTGATTTTTCAGTGAAGAGGGAGTGGTTCCCCAAAGGTCAAGGAATGCTGGGCAGACAAAAACACCGTTTGGTATTTTTTATTTATTGTTTCTTTCCTACAACTCAAAATCTTGGATGAATGCAATCTTAGCTGCCATGGCCCAAGTACCTTTTAAAGTAGATACTTGTTGGGGCACCTGGATGGCTCAGTCAGTTAAGCTGCCAACTCGTGATTTCAGCTCAGGTCATGATCTCAGGATCATGGAATCAAGCCCCACATTGGACTCTGCACTCAGCACAGAGTCTGCTTGAGATTCTCTCTCTCCCTCCCCCGCCCCCCCGCTTGCTCCATCTCTCTAAAATAAATAAATAAAATCTTTTAAAAAAAAGGAAAACAGGGGCGCCGGGTGGCTCAGTCGTTACACATCTGCCTTCAGCTCAGGTCATGATCCCAGGGTCCTGGGATCGAGCCCTGCATCGGGCTCCCTGCTCAGGGAGTCTGCTTCTCCTTCTCCCACTCCCCCTGCTTTTGTTCCCTCTCTTGCTGTGTCTCTCTCTGTCAAATAAATAAATAAATAATCTTTAAAAAAAGATTAAAAATTTAAAAAAGGAAAACAAAGTAGATACTTACTGAGGCACTGACCTATTGGTAGGATTGAAAAGTCTATTATCGGCCCTTAGTCCTTCTGTTCATATAAGGTTTAGATTTTCCTTTTTCCTCAGATTGTTCCAACTAATTGCAACAGAAATACATGTAATATTTTTGCTAAAGTGAAAATAGTTCTGTCTCCTGGCAGGAACCATATCTTACATTTAATAGATTATGTTAGAGAGTTCATTCAATTCAAACTGTTCTTCAGGTCGGGATTTCTTGTATATAACCCCAGAGCGCTCACTATATAGTGCACTGCACACTGTGCATACTTAATTAGCATTGCTGACTGATGATCACAGCTTTTTTGCCGCTAGCTGAAAACTTACAGGACAGGACTCACACAGCCAGGCCAGCCTAGCCAACTCTATTGTGGTGACCAGCACTCTGCACTTGGCTTATGATGATTGTGACATATCATTTAGGGCCCCTCACCCAGGCCCAGAAGCTCATCCTTGCTTCATTTCTCTGGCAGTTAATCATAGTCATTAATGGAGTACTCTTTATAACCCTTCCTGTCCTTGTGATTCAGCACTGGCACCCACTCACTTCTACATTGCTAAGTGGCTTATAAACTTGCAGAATAAACAGAAAATGGACCGATGTGTCTTAAAGGGGAAAAAGTAATGGGTGTGAATGTTGGGGGAATTGACAAAAACTTTTTCCAAATGAAATATTTAGGGCATATTTCTAAGCATTCTGTTTTTTCTTTTATTCAGATTGGTTCGGTTGCACTTGATGAGAAATATAAACTTCTTATTTAGTTCTGATACTTTGTGCCTAACTGGTTTCAACCAAAATGGCTGGTGAATTAGAGGGGAAGAAAATGGAATTAGACATTTGGCATCTCTAGTATTGTATCTTTCCTGTGGAGCCAGTGCTAGGAACTAAATTATTAGTGGTTATCTTTCTGGAGAAGTGTTGGCATAACTGAACTGACTTCTTTTTCTCTGTGCCCCTTCTTTTTTTTTTTTTTTTTTAAGATTTTTTAATTTATTTATTTGACAGAGACACAGTGAGAGAGGGAACACAAGCAGGGGGAGTGGAGAGGGAGAAGCAGGCTTCCCACGGAGCAGGGAGCCCGATGTGGGGCTCGATCCCAGGACCCTGGGATCATGACCTGAGCTGAAGGCAGACGCTTAACCGACTGAGCCACCCAGGCACCCCTGTGCCCCTTCTTAAAATGCAACACAGAAACGCAGAAAAGGAGAAAATATAAGATGACTGGCAGTTCCAGGCTGTGGTGAAACTTAGCTTTATTATTAGTGTGTTTGTTAGGGTGTAATTCTATAAAGAAAGATAAGATGGGAGAGGGTGTAAAATTTCACGTTGCCTTAACATCCACTCATTTGAATTTCACAAGCTCCTCACGTATCCAGTTGTCCTCATGTCTTAACAAATTTTGCCTTCTAATTCATCCTCTATTCTCCATCCTCTAGAACTGTTTGTTCATATGTTTTCCTTGCCCATCCAAGACCCGATATTCATCTTTGTTGCTCCAACACCTAGCCCAGACCCTGGCATTTGGTGGATGGTCGATGATGAGCAGTGCTTTGGGTCGGTAGGCTGGTCTGTGCCAGTACAGTCTAATAGATGAGAAAGCTGAGGTTCTAGTGATTTACCTGACTCTAGTGATGGCAAAGTTAGAATTGGAACCCCTGTTCAGTACTCATCCCAATGTTCTTGTCCCTAAGCTATAACACACCTCCACCACAAAAATAGGATTAAGGCTGGATTCACTTAGAAAGTAGAAAAGAGGGTTTCCTGGCTGGCTCAGTCAGTGGAGCATGCGACTCTTGACTTCCCGTTTGTGGGCTTGAGCCCCATCATGGTGTAGAGATTACTAAAAAATAAAATCTTAAAAATTATTTTTAAAAAAGTGGAAAGGAAAGAATTGCTTACGGTGAGATATTTTGGTCAGTAAGAATTGGCTGGAATTTGGCTGCCAGCCTTCATAAGCCATTGAAAAAGACCAGCTATTTGCAGTCAAACCAAGAATCAGAATCTTTTTTTTTTTTTAAAGATTTTATTTATTGGGGCGCCTGGGT
>NC_138383.1:36290585-36319042 GCF_054177405.1 Leptonychotes weddellii
ATAAAATCTTTAAAAAAAAAAAAAAGATTTTATTTATTTATTTGACAGAGGGAACACAAGCAGGGGGAGTGGGAGAGGGAGAAGCAGGCTTCCCTCGGAGCAGGGAGCCCAATGCGGGGCTCGATCCCAGGACCCTGGGATCATGACCATAGCTGAAGGCAGATGCTTAATGACTGAGCCATCCAGGTGCCCCAAGAATCAGAATCTTTAAAAAATATCAAATTACTTCATTTTACACAATAAAGAAATTCTTAGGGAAAATAGGTAAATTAAGACCTCTTCTCCACACTCTCCACACGCCACTCCTTGACTAATACAGATAATTTCAGGGCTACCATAGACTTACATATTTTTAACAAGAAATAACTTCTCTATCTGCAAACAAATATTTTAGTGCCAATTGTGAATGGGTTCTATGCACATAATGCTTTTTAGCTGTCATAATCCTATCGAGTTTCATACAATTTTAGAACTCAAGTGAACTTCAAAGATCATTTAGCCCAACCACCTCCTTCTGTGCTTAAGGATACTGGGATTCTGACATGTTGATTTATCTAATCAGTTAGTGAATTAGAGCCCTCATCTCATCTTATCTCTGTTTGTCCTTGATCCTACAGAAAACTTCTATAAGGTGAATAATTCTCTCCTGATGATTCTGAGACACCTTGCTGCTATTCTTATTGGGTTTTACTATGTGGCTTTGTTGGAAGTAGGCAGACCTGTAAGACAGAGTTCACATACTTCCTTTGCACAGTTTCCGTGCTTGACTTTGCATGTGCCTATGGTTTTAAATATTTTTGCCTCCCACTTCCAGGCATGTTTGGTCTTCCCTTCTTGCCTGAAGGGAAGGTATAAGGTATAAGGCTAAAAGCAGTACCATATTTACAGGATTAGCTTTCATTTTTTGTAGACTCCTTTGTGAGCTAACCTATAATAGGTAATCCTGAAATATAAAATATTCTACTAGAAGTCAGTGACAGTTGCTGCTTGTGAAGATAGGTTAATGAGGGGAATACCCATTCCCTTTGAAGTTAGATGTATGTGCACACATCTTAGCTGGATACTGTAGTAAATTGGCTGTATTCCATATCTATATACACAAGATTCACATATTTTAATTCTTTATTTTTTACAGCCATCTCTTCCTGTACTTTATACCCTGTCTAGCCAGGCTACACATGAAGCTGTTCATCTCCTTTGCAGGATGTTGGTCTTTGATCCAGTAAGTAGTGTTTATTTTTATATTGTTTTAATGAATTAAAAATACATGTGTTCTAAGAAAAACATCCTGGCTTTAAATAGCTGAGCAATGTAAAGAATGACTTTTCAAAAATAAACTTCAGTCCTGTTTCATGTGTATCATCATGCTCACTCATTGCACAGAAGTTTGATTATTAACACATAAACATCTAGATGAAGAGAAATAGGGAACTATACCATCTTTATTTCTCTCAGGATTTGAAAAAAGAGTTTGACACCAAGGTAAATCAGGAGAAAAGAATTTTAACATTCTTGGGAAAAAATCTGCCCATTACATTGCATAAGGAACTGTTTACTCATTTGGTGGTTGAGATGGTAGCCTTATCAAATGCCATTTCTAGACTTGACTCTTCTGAGACAAAGTTCAGGTCTTCATTTATCTGTTCATCCAAAGACTATTTATTATTCATCTCTGTGCTGGTAACTATTGCCAAAGAAGACTCAAAAATGAAAACATTTAGAAAAGAACATCTTACTTGACGAGAGTACAAGGAAGTCCTCAAGTACAAAACACAACAGGTATTTAAAGGGGAAAAAAGTCACAGAAGTACCATTTATGAAGTTTACATTGGTATGTTCATAATGAGAAAACAGCTACATCTCAGGGGACAGAGTGAATTTTTTGTTCATTTGGTGTTTATTTTTTGGTTTCCATTTGTTTGCTTCAACATGTGAGGTGCCTCATGATATGGGAAGCAAAACAGAGTGGCGCTTCTTGTTTCCATACCCTCCTTGTGGTCAAGCTCCTACCATTAAGGACTGTTTCAACTACATAACTTGCTCAGTGAGCTAGTGATTTAGTGTCATTAGTTTGATTTTTTGTTTTATTTGGCAAGTTTATCTACATAGCTAAACTATGTATACAACAGGAGATGTTCGTACATAAAGACCTTTTACATATTTTTAATATATCTTTTGTGGTTAACAAAATTAGAACCACATGAACTTCAGGCTTCAGAGGTCATTTCTGTCTGCCTCTAGAGGATATTATAAAGGCCCTGAGGTTAAATTTTACTTTTATGTGTCAGAAATATGTTACTCTCTTTATTCTGTTAAGATTAGGGAAGAAGAACCATGTGATTCACCTGTACCAACTTTTACTTGCAATACTTAGAGCTATAAGGTGTCCTATTTCTCTGAGATCCCATGATTATTAATGATCCTGACCTGCCAGGAGTTCATAATCTTTACAACCCTAAGGCTGGAATTCCTAAGCCATAGAGTGGATACCAAGCATGAGAGGCTTTTTAGACATCAGTTCTACACATGAAATGTCCTTTTTCCTTAAGAGTGGGGTTGTCACACCTAATTAAAACGAAACTTTTGGTGTGCTCATAGTTATACATTAGATTTATCTATAAGAAGGAGGTAAGATTTATCTGGTTCAAAAAAAAAATAGAGGATAGATTCTTACTGGACCTATGCAAATAACTACATGGTCATTTAAAAAAAAGAATTCCATTAAGGCACCCCATGTAATATTTACCCATTTTTATCATTGTCTTATAGGACAAGGCCAAGCAATATATGTTATTTATTTACAGAATCATTTTAAATTGGCCTGATGCTTTTTTAGTTTCTGACTGATATTAAGGATTCTTTTCTTTCCAATTCTGAGGGTTCAATTAGAAATAGATACCATTTTTAAAGAGTGTTTCATTCTGATTTAACCTGTTAAATTGAAGGCTAGCGATACATTAAGAAGAAATGAGGTTTTTTAAAAATATCCATTAAAAATAGAACATTAACCATAATTAAATCAGTTAGTCTGAGTTAATTTAGTCCAGTTAGTCTGAGATAATTATTTAATTACTTTATTGATCTTGGGTTAAGCAGTCTCCTGCCACATGTCTGCTCTTGGACTGACACATTCCTGGAAATCCTGGCTCAGTTACTTGGTTTAGTCTAGGTGATGGTTGTCTGTGCTGGTAATATCAGCTATACCCGTAAGTTTGTATCCTGAATTCAGTAGTTGGGAGTACCTGGTGTAACAGTCCTTTACTGAGGTTCTTGTGACGTTTCTCATGGAAAATTTAATTCCTTAGCTTGTAGTAGAAGCCTTTAGGCAAATATAAGGAGAAAGCAGAAACCACTAGAGGATAAGTTTAAAGGGCTCTGGTTCTTTTATTGTAACACTATCAAATAGTATTAGAAAGGATGGGATGTAATAAATAATCAGTTTATAAAGATGTAATTAACTATTAACTCAAATAGTGAAGGCATTAAACAAACCTCCAGAGACTTTAATTTATCTAAATGCAGTGAATAGTTACAAGCAATATATTTTTAAAGCACAACAATAATCATGAGGAAGTTAGACAAAATTATTCACTTTTTTTCCTCTTGCCAAACATATATCTATTATTTTGCATATACATCTTCCTATCATCACATATTCTTTTATACTCTTTACAAAAATACATATTACTTTACCCAAAGATATTTGCATATCTTTTTTAACTGTTTATTGATGGCTCCTCTATAATGTATTAATGAAGAGCCTTTGTATATTAAAATTATGTTGTCCAGGTATCCAAAGACTGTTTATTAACTCAAATTAATTATTACCAAGGTTTTAATGTTTAACTAAGAATCAGATTAAAATTTAAGTTGACAAATTAAGTCCTTATAATTGTAGCATTCTAAAACTGATTTATTTTTAGAAACACATTACCTATTATCATTCATCTAACGTAGTTGAACACATAATTTTGTAATTCTGTAATCTTATACAAAGGGATATTAGTTTATCTGACCAGCAAAATCAGTAGAAAAAAAACTAAATTCAAAATGATTAGGCTTTTTGTGGGAAAACAAACCCAAAACTTATAGAATATTGTGGTGGCATTATTTGTACATGGCAGTAAGATCAGAAAGAAAACAGAGATATTTTAAAATTTTTATAACTATTAACTCAAGCTGATTTGTCCAGAGTCACCTTGCATAGTAATATCACATGACCTCTTTATCTTATACAATTATATACCAGATATTAAAACTTTTAAGTTAAGAGAAATATTTTGCTTTTTACTCTGTAACCTACTAACCAAGAGTATTATTTTAATTCGTGGTTAAAGCTTTATTTAATCTTTGAGTTACAGCTTTTTTTTTTTTAAGATTTTATTTATTTATTTATTTGAGAGAGATAGAGACAGAAAGAGAGCAGGGGGAGGAGCAGAGGAAGAAGGACAAGCAGACTCCACACTGAGTGCAGAGCCTGATGCAGGGCTCAATCCCAGGACCCTGAGATCATGACCCAAGCCGAAATCAAGAGTCAGATGCTTAACTGACTGAGCCACCCAGGCGCCCCTATGAGTTACAACCTTAGCAAGAAAAAATTTCTAAATAGCCAACATATTTAATACTTAAGGAAGAATAATGTTTTAAAAATCTTTTCAGGGGCGACTGGGTGGCTCAGTCGTTAAGTGTCTGCCTTTGGCTCAGGTCATGATCCCAGGGTCCTGGGATCGAGCCCCACATCAGGCTCCCTGCTCAGTGGGAAGCCTGCTTCTCCCTCTCCCACTCCGCCTGCTTGTGTTCCCTCTCTTGCAGTCTCTGTCAAATAAATAAATAAAATCTTTAAAAAAAAAAAATCTTTTCATTTCTTTGTAAAATGTCTTTAATGTGTTGATTGGTTCTAAAAGCCAGTTAGAACAGGAGTTTGCTCCATTTGCTTTTTAAGAGATCTCATAACATGATATATTAACTCCCTTCAGGAGTATACAAAGTACATCAATGTGTTTGCTTAGAAATATTTTTTATTTGTAAAATGGAAAGTTTCATCAGTTCTTCAAAACTAAAAGAGCCAACTCTGATAAAGCAACAAAATCCAAGAAACAAGTATCCACATCTATTATAAATGTTGATCAGTTAAACAAGGTATGTACAATATGTAATTAAGAATATATATGACATGGGGCACCTGGGTGGCTCAGTCAGTTGCATGTCTGACTCTTGGTTTCGGCTCAGGTCCTGGGATCGAGCCCAGTGTTGGGCTCCCCTGCTCAGGCAGGGAGTCTGCTTCTCCCTCTCTCTCTCTGCCCCTCTCCCAACTTGCACTCACACGTGCGTGCATTCTGGCTCTCTCAAATAAATAAATAAATCTTAAAACATATATATATATATACACACACACATATATGTGCATATGTATATATATATAGGACATAATTAAGCACCACTAGGTCCTTCCAAAGAACATTATTGAAAATCTGAGTAATTTTGTGATCTCTTTCTCAATTTATTATTTTTTTTTAAAGATTTTTTTTTTATTTATTTATTTGAGAGAGAGAGAATGAGAGACAGAGAGCACGAGAGGGAAGAGGGCAGAGGGAGAAGCAGACCCCCTGCTGAGCAGGGAGCCTGATGTGGGACTCGATCCCGGGACTCCAGGATCATGACCTGAGCCGAAGGCAGTCGCTTAACCAACTGAGCCACCCAGGCGCCCTCTTTCTCAATTTAGTAAGGCAGTTTTTCTTTTCAGTGTTCATACCCATTACAAAATGACAGTCTTCTTTCTTTAGCCTTGTTTCAGAAGTTCTAAAGAGACATTAATTTGTTTAGAAAAATGAAAGTTGATCATTGATTGCATGCTAGGGATTTGATTTACTTTTTGTTCAAAGGCTTCTCTTAGGTAAGGTACTTTAGAGGACCCCATGTTGGTGCACACAGAATGAACAAACACAGAGCTTGCTATCAGTAGTTGGGATAACACCAAAATCTTTCCAACCCTGCATTCTGGAATTTTAGGAAATATCAGAACCCACAGACAAAAAAACTAACAGGAAAACCAGGTTCTGAGAGAGACCCAATTTCTCACATCTGTCACCTGACAGAAATGACTTAACGGTCAGATGATAAACTTAAACTCCAGATTCAACCACTGCTGCCACCAGTGTGTGCACGATTGGCCATGCTCAATCAGAACCAGAAGTAGATTTGTCCAAGACCCAGCTGTAGTGTGCAAAAGCCAAGGAGCTCTGTCCCTCACATGAGACCGGCCGGAGGCACTGAGTACTCCAAGGGGCCCAGTCCCAGGCAAAATGTACTGTCAGCCAGCTTGTTTCCTTTGGTTCTGATAATAGACCTTTATCCCAGTGGAACCTCCAGGAATAGCTGGACCCATTTAGAAAAAAAAGAAGAAGCTTACTTCTAAGAGTGCCAGCGAGTCAGGCTTCAGAAGGGTTGGATCACCAGATATACCATATGACAGGTAGTGAAAGAAACAAAACCGAGGTTGTCAAGTTTATAGTCATCTGTTCATGGTGGATAAACAGCAGCTTTCTTTTGTGATTATCATATCCTGAAAAGTCATGACATGCCTTTTAACATCAGCATAGCAAAAAATTAGATAAAAGTGGTTTTTTTGTTTTGTTTTGTTTTGTTTAAAGATTTTTTATTTTTTATTAGAAAGAGAGAGCACAAGCAGGGGAAGCGGCAGGCAGAGGGAGAGGGAGAAGCAGACTCCCCGCTGAGCAGGGAGCCTGATGTGGGGCTCGGTCCCAGGACACCGGGATCATGAGCTGAGCCGAAGGCAGACGCTTAACCATCTGAGCCACCCAGGCGCCCCGAGATAAAAGTGTTTTTAGGGAAACCAGGTTTATGGGAAATATTTAACATTTTGTTATTTGGGGGACTAGAACCAGTCAGGATGATCCAGTTATTTTTGGTTTGAGTACCAAATGGTTTTGTTTTTAATTGTGTTATGTGAAGTGCTTGATTATACTGGAAAAGGGGCAGAGTTTCCATTCTTGTTCTACTTGTACTGAGTCCATCCTTAAACACTTTAAAATGTACTTATATGTCCACTAAGCTAAAAAGAGGAGATTTTTTTTTTTTTAAGATTTTATTTATTTATGTGGCAGAGAGAGACACAGCGAGAGAGGGAACACAAGCAGGGGGAGGGGGAGAGGGAGAAGCAGGCTTCCCGCCGAGCAGGGAGCCCGATGTGGGGTTCGAACCCAGGACCCTGGGATCATGACCTGAGCCAAAGGCAGACACTTAACGACTGAGCCACCCAGGCGCCCCGAGCAGATTTTTTTTAATGGAGAAATGAGTTTATGATTTATGTAAACCTGAAACTACTACATTAAGTATTCTGATCTGAAGTGCTAGAAAACCACAGGCCACCGATATTCGGATGGTGCTGGCTGTCAAAACATGGCATTCAGACCTTATCTGCTGCCTAACCTGAGCAGTTACCCATAGGCTTTTGCCCTAAGTTCAGTTGGCATTCTAAGAGAATAAAAGTTTGTAAAATTGCCACTGTGATCACATCTCTACCAAATGCTGAAACATATTTAGAAAATAAAACTGTTATTTAAAATGTAAACTTACCCCTCCAAAGCATTGCATATTTAAATGTCATGGTATTTGCCATTTTTTGACCATGCATATATCTATTTCAAGGTAGGAACTCTTCAGGATCTTAGCAGAGTCACGTCTAAGTGCTTTCTGGTGGTGTCAGGTGGTTGGTTGTCCTACGTTATATACTCCCTCTGCTGCTGCATTACCTGCCTCTACATTCAGACATTCCTCTTTATACAAGATACACTACAGACTAAGGATAAGCTGTGAAAAGCAGTTACTGTGTCTTATGAAAGATCCTTTGTGGACAGTCATGTTTATCTGTGGTGTTGATGTGCTGGTCTCTAAATTTGATTTCAGTCCAAAAGAATATCCGCTAAGGATGCCTTAGCCCACCCCTACCTAGATGAAGGGCGACTACGATATCACACGTGTATGTGTAAATGTTGCTTTTCCACCTCTACTGGAAGAGTTTATACCAGTGACTTTGAGCCCATCACCAATCCCAAATTTGATGACACTTTTGAGAAGAACCTCAGTTCTGTTCGACAGGTTAAAGGTGAGTATCTTTTTTGGCCCTCGGCCAGGCAGGATGAATAATAACATTTTCCATTATGTGGCTGTGAAAAGCTGAATCTAGATGGTGACCAAAGTTCCTCCATATGTTTATTTTACAACCTTGCATATAGCTTTTTGTCCAGGGCATATATGCCAAGAAAGCTATGTGTGTTATAAAAACACTGATTTAATATTGCATCCAGTGGAAGGTCAGGCTGACTTATTTAGTGAGTGTGACTCAAAGTAGATAATATGTATTCACTCAGTGTGATTTCACTGAATGAAACATATTGGACTTTTTTATATATAAACATGCAAATTATACAAAGGATATAAACACCCACTGAGGGAATCATTCCTTGAATGGTCACAAGAGAGGGGAATTTCTGATAGTCTACTCAAAATTCCCTGACACGATCTCCTATTGGGGTGGGGATGGAGGTTAATGACATCCAAAATTCTGAATGATTTTAGACATTTTAGGATGTTTTAGAGGAGTAGTCCCTGAGGTAAACAGCCAAAACTATGTGCCTAAACAACTGCAGGGTTTTTTTCAGTGATTTTCAAAAGAGCAATAAATACCAGCAACCTAGAAGATTCATTCATAATGCCAACTCTGTGGAATCACCCTCAAATTTATAGACCATTTTACTCCTCCCACGGATGGAGTTTCAAACCCGTATAACACCACTTGGTCAGCGGGGTATGGAGGTTGCCTGTGTTTAGCAGCCACTGTCATTTTGGTTTCAGGAAAGTTCCACTGGATCCTGCCTGATACATGATCTGTGTGTTTGATCTAACTGAACTAATAGGAAATGCTGTTCAGATGCTGGCCAGTTAGCTGAGAATCCGCTGTTCCCAGGCCTGCAGATTGGCATGGATTGTATGATGTTTGTTTTCTCCACAGAAATTATTCACCAGTTCATTTTGGAACAGCAGAAAGGAAACAGAGTGCCTCTCTGCATCAACCCGCAGTCTGCTGCTTTTAAGAGCTTTATTAGGTAACTATATATATGTAATTCTTACTTTCTTGTTATTGAAAGGTTGCCATTGTGATTTAGTTATTTAGCATATTTCTGTTTTTATTTAGATTAGATAATATAGACAAAAAGAAGGTTTCCTCTACGAGTTTTGGCTTTAGTCAAAAGCAAATTAAAAATGTAAGCATTTGGGCACCTGGGTGGCTCCGTTGGTTAAGCGACTGCCTTCGGCTCAGGTCATGATCCTGGAGTCCCGGGATCGAGTCCCGCATCGGGCTCCCTGCTCAGCAGGGAGTCTGCTTCTCCCTCTGACCCTCCTCCCTCTCACGCTCTCTGTCCCTCATTCTCTCTCTCGCAAATAAATAAAATCTTAAAAAAAAAATGTAAGCATTTGTTTTTACACTGACGCCACTTCACGGTGGTTGATTAGGGTTGGTGCTTTGGCAGTTTTGTTCGCAGATGACCACTGTACTGCCTGATCGAGCACATGCTAGGGACCCTCCCGCAGCAGCAGCGTGGCGGCCGCTGCCCTCGACGTAGACATGGTTATCTTGGCTCCCACTACCATCCCCACCACCTTAATAATAACTGCAAGCAAGGTGATTTTATAGGTATAGTGCTGGTGTATCCTGTCTAGAGTTTTGTTGAAAGAGCTTCATAGCTGCTTTGGAACCCGACAAGCCTCGTTCTCTTTGTCTCTCTCTCTCTGTCCTTTCCTTCTCAGTGTCTTTTTCCCTAATCCTTGCATCAATTAAGGTCCAGCCAGGTGAAAGAAACCACACCCAGTAATGTGGACAGGGAAAATTTAATAGTGAGAAGCATTAACTAGGAAAAGATGGTTAACTCTAAAAGGTGCATAAGAAGATTCTGGAGGGTCCCAAAGTAGCCAGTGCAGAAAGCAGGTACTCCCTCCAGACTAAGGAAGAGTGAACAAGGAAGAAATTAAAATTTGGAGGAGGGCCCACCACCCAGGGCTTATAAAATTTGGACCTCTTTGTAGAGGATATGACTGCCACAAGAACACACACAGCTTGAGGGTGGTGAAGAAACTTTGCAAAAGGTGTGGGCAGAACTGGTCCAGAGACACCTGCTGGGTTGCAGAGAAACTTGCCAGAAAGTTTGGGTAGAACAAAACTGGGCCTTCCACGTCAAAAAAACCACACCAGAAGCAGGAAGAGAAACTGCTTCCTGATGCTGTGGCCTTGCAGTGTCCTTCCAGCATAAGCTGGGTGGCAAAGGATAACTGAGTAAGGTCTGGCTCCAGTATCACAAAGCAGGACAGAGAAGGGTGGATTTAGATCTGAGAGACCACAGTCTTCCTCCTTTCTTCCCCACCTGCCTTTCTGCCTCTCCCTTTCCCCTCTCCTCCTTGCTTCCCTTTTAATTGGCCTTGACCTGGTGTTGAAGTTGATTACATTTATTAAAGCAAAGTCAAGAATTTTTGTTTAGGGGCGCCTGGGTGGCTCAGTCATTAAGCATCTGCCTTCGGCTCAGGTCATGATCCCAGGGTCCTGGGGAGCCTGCTTCTTCCTCTCCCACTCCCCCCTGCTTGTGTTCCCTCTCTCGCTGTGTCTCTCTCTGTCAAATAAATAAAATCTTAAAAAAAGAAAAATTTTTTTAAAGAATTTTTGTTTAGAATTTTTTAAATCAGGGGTGACTTTCATTTCTTCCATGTATTTTTCTGTGGAAAGAAGGAATTAGGTTGCATTTTTACTTTTCTGTGGTTTAAAATTAATTTATTATTTTCCCCTAAGAATCAGTGACCCAGTCAGTCATGTGTTTTAATACCTTTCAGGTGCAGGTTATTCATTATCCCAAAGCAAAGTGGTTATACACACACCCTCAAGTTTATAATCTAGTTAGCAAAATTAGACAGATATGTGAAATAACTGAGAAAACCGATCTGTGGATAACAAATGCCAAATGATTATCCATTACTACTGAACTCATTGATAAAAGAGTGCTTATTTATAAGGCTCATTCACATAGGTTCCCACTTAAAGTCACTGTATTTTGAGAGGCTATTTTTAAATGGATAATTCTACATCCCTTAAGGTTATTTTCCTGGTTGATTATAGACATTATTTTTTATAATACCTACCACTTACTTTATATTACAAAGTAGACATGGTGGAAGACACTTTACCTACATTATCTCGTGTATTCATCACAATGTCCTATGAGGTGGTTGGCAGGCATCATCCCTTTCCAAAAGAGGAAAGATGAGGGGATTTGCTCGGCATCCCACGGCGAGTAAATGATTTGTCGTCTTCAAGCCCATCACTGTTGCCTCACTTATAGATACAGATTCTTGAATGAACAATTTGGAACAAACGTAGCTTTAGAGAAGTTAAATAAAAATCCAGAAATGGACTTTATAATTTTTTTAAAGGAAGAGAGGAAAACATGCAGCATTGACTCGCCCTCTTGCCCTTTGTGGTGTCACAGCTGGTTTCACCATGTCTCTATTTTTTTCCAGTTCCACTGTTGCCCAGCCATCTGAGATGCCCCCATCTCCTCTGGTGTGGGAGTGACGGTGGACGATATTGTACTACTGAAGATGTAATGTAGCTTTCCACTGGAGTCTGGGATTTGCAATTCTGGAGGTTAATCATGCTTGTACTGTAATTTTACTAATGAAGTTTTAAATTAACAACCACTACTTGTATGATATGAATAATATTTAGAAATGTTACTAGACTTTTAATCTTGTAAAGTGGTTGTGCTTTTAGAAGAAAAATATTTTACCCAGAGTTGCACATGTTTTATGAATTTAGTGCAGCTGTTATGGCTCACCTCAGAACAAAAAAGAATTGAACCAAATCGGGATTTGGGGGTTTTGTGTTTTTGTTTTGTTTTCTTTTTCTTTTTTTAAAATGAAGTGAGATTGTTCACACACACACACACACACACACACGGACAGTCGTACATTTTGATATTTGAGCCATTCCTGAAAATTTGGGGTTTTCTAAAACAAAAGAATCTAGAAACCTTGCCTGCGACCAATCATGGAGCCACATGAGGGGATCGTGGCTGCACCTGGGGGGTGGGGGTGGGGCATGCCACCTAATGATCAAGCCCTATAATTAGCTTCTCATTAGAGCTGTGACGGTGATGTGTGCTGTCTAAAATCCAATGTTGTGGGTAGAGAGAATGAGTTTGTGACTAGGAGAGACTAAACTTCTGTTTTCCTTACCCAGTATAAATATATATATATATATTTAATCTATTTTTATTAGAAGTTTTTCTGCTCTTTCTTACATAAAAGAACCCCCCAAGCATGCATCTTTCATGTGTGTAAATAATTCATTTCTGGGCTAATTTCAAAAGAATCCCAATATTGCTGTATAGAGAGAGAACTAGCTTGCACATTTTAGGTCTGTGAAATTTTGTGAGACTTTTCCTGCACTGGACAGTAAAAAAAATAAATAAATAAAGACAAAAACAAATTTTTAAAAACTTTAAAGCCACAAAAAAAGGCACATAGGGAATTATGTCAAATGTGTTTGTGTCCTTAGGCAAAGCTGTGGGAGTCTTGAAATGTCACAGTAGTAAATAACTTATTACTTTTTGACAAATTCTTTTTTCTGTTGGAACACTGAATTCTTCTGTGCATATGTATATATGAATACAAATTGAAGGCCTCTACCTCCTGGAGTTATACAACTTGGCTTGTTTACCTCCACATGCTGATGATGACTATTTTTTTTTTTTTAAGTTCAATGTGGAGACTTGAAACTTGAATGTCCCTTCCAACTTTTATATTAAAAATAAAAAGACAAGAAAATTGAAGATCGTTTTTCACCTGTACAAGGAATACTAATGGATCGTCTTAAAATTGGTCTAGGAAAAAACCTTGGTGTGTGTTATGGACAATTAACTGTTAAAGTTATTGTAAGTTATCTGTATTTAGCAGAGTATTTTCATCTTGAGTGATCTGAGCTGAATTTGAAGACTATTAATAAGTTATGTTTGGAAGTTTTAACTTCAATGAAGTAATTATTTGCTGTGAAAGAAACAAACATTGAATTACTAAACAAAGATGGTGCAATATCTTTGTTTTTTTTTTATGAGGCTCCTGAGAATCAACCCAACTGAAGCATTTCAATTCACTTGAATGAGAAACGTGTTTAGTATCAAAAGAGCCCAAGAAGACACTGGTGTGAAAGGTACAATCTCAGAGGTTGGTCAATTACCGTGGCACACTTACTGGTCACTTTGTACAATGTAGATTTGAAGTACAGTGGTGAAAACATTAAATGTGACATTTGAAAAAGATGTGTCATCTGTTTTCTTTAAATTCTTTTCCTTTGTTTTCTCTTCAGCACAGCTTTTTTTTATTTATTTATTTGAGAGAGCACATGAGAGGGGGGAGGGTCAGAGGGAGAAGCAGGCTCCCCGCCGAGCAGGGAGCCCGATGCGGGACTCGATCCCGGGACTCCAGGATCATGACCTGAGCCGAAGGCAGTCGCTTAACCAACTGAGCCACCCAGGCGCCCTTCAGCACAGCTTTTATTCCTGATTTTGCAGTTTTAAGACATTTCCTATTTATATTTTTATTTTGATCTTTGAGGAAATTAGTTGTGGTTTTTAAAATTCTTCCCAGAAACTTTACATTGCCAAAAATATATCAAAAACTTAGTTAAGTAATATTAAAGATATTGTGAGTCAAATATATATAATTTGAAAGTCTTCCCAGACCTTAGTGTGTCTAATCCAATGGTTTTCAAGCTTTTTTTTGAGCAAAGAACCTTATTTTCATGTGAGATTAAATTTCAGTACACTGGAGCCCAAAACATTAAATAAATAAACTGAATGAAACAGACTGCCAAGGACTTGACCTCACCCTTCTTTTCCTTTCTGCCTCCTGCCCCTGGCAGCCCAAAGGTAATTCCAGCGAAGGAAGAAGTCCCAGCTGGGGTGCCTGGGGCTCAGTCAGCTGAGCATCTGCCTTCAGCTCAGGTCATGATCCCAGGGTCCTGGGATCGAGTCCTGCATCGGGCTCCCTGCTCAGCAGGGAGTCTGCTTCTCCCTCTCCCTCTGCTGCTCCCCCTGCTTGTGCTCTCTTGTTCTCTCTGTCAAATAAAATCTTTTTTAAAGGGGGGGTGGTGGGGAGAAGTCCCAGTTGGATGGTGGTATAATTATGACCTGACACCAGACTGCCTAACTTCAGAATACCTTCCCTGTGGCGGATAAGGCAACATGACTCTTGAGTTTGTAGATGGTATGTATTTCCCCCGTCCTTCCTTGATTTAGCAAAATGAATGTATTTTTTTCCTGACATGGAGGGAATTGGCTGTTCTAACTCATATAAATTAATACACATACACAAAGTAGTTTGTTCATCCAATAAACTTTTGAATACCTACTGAGTGCAAGAATTACTTATAAGGACACCTTGTTAATATCAATAGTACTTGAATAAAAAAACTAGTTTTCATCACTTACAAGAGAATTATAAATTGCACAACAAATTTTTTTTTTTAAGATTTTATTTATTTGACAGAGACATAGCAAGAGAGGGAACACAGCAAGGGGAAGCCCGATGTGGGGCTCGATCCCAGGACCCTGGGATCATGACCTGAGTGGAAGGCAGATGCTTAACGACTGAGTCACCCAGGCGCCTCTACAACAAATTCTTTACTGATAAATACTAGAGAAAATATATTGACCTATTCCCACTGAAACCTGCTCAGCTAACCAAGGGATGTATGCCTCGTTTTTTGTTTTTTGGGTTTTTTTAATTGTTGATAATTGCAAAAATGTGGAATTTCTACAGCCAGTGGAATCAGTATGGACCAGTAAGTCAGGGCTCTCATCAGCTGCAATTTGTTTGCACTTTAGGTATAAGGACCCAGAAGATGGAGGGTAGTGTCTTGTGATAGTTCATAAGGTTTGGAATTTTTATTTTGTTTTTCTTCTATGGTATATCATTTAAAATACTACTCTTAAAGAACAGAATATGACATTTGCATGAAATTTGAAATAAAGGCCACTTTGGGGGAGCTGTTTCCTACTATGCTCTCAGGAACGTCTAAACAGCATGGGTAGTAAAAGAGAACTTTGAGGCTCCTCTTCTTCCTTAAATGGTCTTTCCTTGGCTTCCGTAACACCACTGTTTTTCTCCCTTCTTAGGGGCCACAGTCTCCTATACAGGCTCCTTCCTCTGCTTAATCTTCACAATGTTGTGTTCCCTGGGAGCTAGGGATCAATCCTGAATCCTGGCTTCTCTTCATGCTCTAAAGCCACAGGTTCTTGACTTGGCTTCTTGGTAGAATCACCTGGAGAACTATCAGGAATTCCAATGCATAGGCTGCACCTCAGACCAGTTAAATCAGAATCTCTCTGGAGACAGGTCAGGCATCAGTTTTGTGTTGTCTTTTTTCTGGTTTTTAAGATCTCCAGTTGATTCCAATGTCCAGCTAAGATTGCGATTCACTGTTGGCTACTCTCATCTTGTGACCTCATCTGCCCTCAATGAGCATAAGAGAATGAACCCAAATCTCTTACTATATACCCAGATTTTTCTGCAAGGTGCCTATTAGAAATTTCCACTTGGTTATCTTATAGGCATCTCAGACATGTCAAAAACTGAAATTAATAATGTTTCCCACACAACTTTATTATTAAATCCTTCTCACTTTTCCATACTGGTTCTTTTTTCCCCCTTCCCAGACTAGGGCCATCCTTAGCATATAATGAGTAATTGTGGAAGAGAAAGGAATTGTATGTTTGGGGGCAAGAGGGACAGAGTTGGGAGTTGGCCCAGGCTATAGCACCCTCTCTTCACAGTAGGTTAGGACCTGTGCCAGAGTGGTACTCTTGGCACCATGGCACCAGGTTTTCCTTTTTTGGCAGGGGAGGTGCAAGAGAATGGCTCAGGCTACAGTGTTCCATCTGCTCCGTTCCCCTAAATCCTGGGCCAGGGCTTCACCATCCACCCCGTTACTTAAGCCAGAAATCAGAGTCCTCCTCACTCCCATCTTCACTCCAGAATTCATGCACATTTTTCATTCCATTCTTTAATATTCTTTTATCTTAATGTTCTAAATTACGTGCCATAAAAGAAAAATAAAACTTTCCCAGTTGATGAGTTAGATGGCTATTGAATCTTGTTTTCCATTTTGGAAATCAGGGCTGAATTGGAAGAGACTGCTACTACTTGCTGAACTTAACATCTGGTTTCTCGTCTCTCAAGATTAAAATATTTTGAGAATCAAACCCATAAGTGATGACATTTTGCCTACACATTTTTTATATATGTGTCAGGTGTACAGCTCTATAATTCAACATCTGTATACACTACAAAGTGATCACCAGCAAAAGTGAAGTTACCATCCATCACCGTACAGTTGCCCCGCTTCACGCATTTCACCCACCCCCTAACCATTAGTGTGTTCTCTGTATGTTTTTGTTTTGTTGTTTTTAGACTCCACATGAGTGAAATTATATGGCATTTGTCTTCATCTGACTTACTTTGCTTAGCGTAATACATTCAAGGTCTATCCATGTCACAAATTGCAAGATTTCATTCTTTTTTTATGGCTGAGTAGTATTCCATTGTATAAATATACCACATCATCTTGATCCATCTATCTGTGGACACTTAGGTTGTTTCTATATCTTGGCTATTGTAAATGCTGCTGCAATGAACATAGGAGTGCATATATCTTTTCAAATTAGTGTTTTCGTATTTGTCAGGTAAATACCTAGAAGTGGAATAGCTGGGTCATGTGGTAGTTCTTAATTTTTTGAGGACTCTCCATAGTATTTTCAATAGTAGTTGCACAAATTTACAATCCCACCAAAAATGTACAAGGGTTTCCTTTTCCCCACATCCATTCCAACACTTATTTCTGTTGTGTTTTTTTTTTAATAATAGCCATTCTAATAGATGTGAGGTGATACCTCATTGTGGTTTTGATTTGCATTTCCCTAATAATTACTGATGTTGAACAACTTTTCATGTGCCTTTCAGATCCTCTGCCAATTTTTTAATTGCATTGTTTTTCTGTTGAGTTGTATGAGTCCTTGTATATTTCAGCTGT
Organism: Leptonychotes weddellii; assembly: GCF_054177405.1. Classification (NCBI taxonomy): domain Eukaryota; kingdom Metazoa; phylum Chordata; class Mammalia; order Carnivora; family Phocidae; genus Leptonychotes; species Leptonychotes weddellii. The sequence goes on from NC_138383.1 coordinate 36,307,738, forward strand.
TAACCCCTTATCACATAACTGGTTTGTAAATATCTTCTATTCAGTAGATTGCCTTTTTGTTTTGATGATGGTTCCTGTGCAGAAGTGTTTTAATTTATTTTTGCTTTAGTTTCCCTTGCCTTTGGAGTCTGATGCACAAAGATGCTGCTAAAACCAATGTCAAAGAGTTTACCACCTGTGTTCTCTTCTCGGAATTTTATGGTTTCAGGTCTTAGATTCAAGTCTTTAATCAATTTTGAGTTAATTTTTGTATCTGGTGTAAGATAGTAGTCTAGTTTCATTCTTTTGCATGTGGCTGTACAGTTTTCCCAGCATTGTATTGAAGAGACTATCCTTTTGTCATTATATGTTCTTGGCTCCTTTATCATAGATTAATTGTCCATGTATGTGTGAGTTTATTTCTAGGCTCTTGATTATGTTCCATTGATCTCAGTGTCTGTTTCTGTACAAATACCATACTGTTTTGATTACTATAGCTTTGTAGTATAGTTTTAAATCAGGGAGCCTGATACCTCCAACTTTATTGTTCTTTCTCAAGATTGCTTTGGCTATTCAGGATCTTTTGTGGTTCCATACACATTTTAGAATTATTTTAGTTCTGTGAAGTAGGCCATTGGAATTTTGATAGGTATTGCATTGAATCTGTAGATTGCTTTGGGTATTATGGACATTTTAACAAAATTGATTTTTCTGATCTATGGACACAGAATATCTTTCCATCTGTTTGTGTCCTCTTGACACAAGTCTTTCACTTCCTTGGTTTAATTTATTCCTAGGTAATTTATTCTTTTTGATGCAATTGTAAATGGTATTGTCATTCTTTTTTAAAGTTTTTATTTTTTTAACTAATCTCTACACCCAGTGCAGGGCTCGAACTTAACAACCCCGAGATCAAGTTGCATGCTGTACCCACTGAGCCAGCCAGATGCCCTGGTATTGTTTTCTTAATTTCTCTTTCTGAGTCTTGTTATTGGTGTATAAAAATGCCACAGATAGGGGCACCTGGGTGGCTCAGTCGGTTAAGCATCTGCCTTTGGCTCAGGTTGCTTCTCCCTCTCCCACTTCCCCTGCTTGTGCTGTCTCTCTTGTCAAATAAAAACCTTTTTTAAAAAAATGCCACAGCTATCTGTATATTGATTTTGTCTCCTACAACTAAATAATTGTTATTCTAATTGTATTTTTGGTAGATTCTTTATACATACATATATATATCTCTTTATACATACATACCTATACATATGTATGTATATATATTCATGTCATCTATAGATAGTGGCAGTTTTACTTCTTCCTTTCCAATTTGGATAACTTTTATTTCTTTTTCTTACCTAATTGCCATGGCTAGGACTTCCAATACTATGTTGAATAAAAGTGGCATCCTCGTCTTGTTCTTGATCATAGAGGAAAAGTTTTCAGTTTTCACCATTGAGTATGATGTTAGCTATATGATCCTCATATGTAACACTTTCTTATGAGGTACATTCCCTCTATACCCACTCTGTTGAGAGTTTTTATTATAAATAGATGTTGAATTTTGTCAAATGCTTTTTCTGCATCTATTGAGATCATATGATTTTTCTTTTGTTAATGTGGGATATCATTGATTTGCAGGTGTTGAACCATCCTTGCATCCCACTTGATCATGGTACATGATCCTTTTAATGTATTTTTGGACTTGGATTGCTAATATTTTGTTGATGATTTTTGTATCTATGTTCATCAAGGATATTGGTCTGTAATTTTCTTTTTTTGTGGTGTCCTTGTCTGGTTTTGGTGTAAGGGTAATGCTGGCCTTGTAACATGTGTTTAGAATCTTTCCCTCCTCTTCAGTTTTTTTGAGGAGTTTGAGAAAGATCAGTATTAAATTTGAGTGTGTGGCAGAATTCTCCAGTGAAGCTGCCTGGTCCTGGACTTTGTTTGTTGGGAGATTTTTTGTTACTGCTCCATCCTCCTTACTACTAATCCATCTATTCACATTTTCTATTTGTTCATAAAACAATCTTGGCAGATTGTATGTTTCTAGGAATTTTAATTAACATATAATGTATTATTGGTTTCAGAGGTAGAGGTTAGTGATTCATCAGTCTTATATAATATCCAGTGCACATTTACATCACATGCCCTCCTTAATGTCCATCACCCAGTTACCCCATCTCTCCACCTCCCTCCCCTCCAGCAACCCTCTAGGAATTTTATTTTTAAGATTTTATTTATTTGTCAGAGAGAGAGTTCAAGCAGGGGGAGTGGCAGGCAGAGGGAGAAGCAGGCTCCCCGCTGAACAAGGAGCCCGATGCAGGACTTGATCCCAGGACCCTGGGATCATGACCTGAGCCCAAGGCAGACACTTAACTGAGCCACCCAGGTGTCCCTGTTTCTAGGAATTTATCCAAATTTTTTAACTAGTATCTTTTTTTTAAGATTTTTTTAATTTATTTATTTATCTGAGAGAGAGAATGGGAGACAGAGAGCATGAGAGGGGGAGGATCAGAGGGAGAAGCAGACTCCCCGCTGAGCAGGAAGCCTGATGTGGGACTCGATCCCGGGACTCCAATATCATGACCTGAGCCGAAGGCAGTTGCTTAACCAACTGAGCCACCCAGGCGCCCCCCAAATTTTTTTTTAGGTTGTCTGGTTTGTTGGTGTATAATTGTTCTCCCTACATTTTTAAGTGACTTTATCAGTAAATGAACAATGCCCAGAATTTTGGGAAAACGTGGTAAATTGCTGTTGGTAGAGCTTTTAACAAGTAGACCTTCTTGCTATGAGGTCAGCATCTATGTTAGGTAGCAGACTTCAGAGGTCTGCGATCCAGTGGTCAGTTTCCTCATGTGTCGGGGAAATACTCATCAAAGATAATCTAAAGAAAGATGGATTTATTTGAAATTTTATTTTGATAATAACACTTTTGATTTTTTAGAGCTCATCATCCTCACAGCCAACTTATCTTCATCCAGGTCTTAATTGCAGTAACTATATCATGGTTTTTAAGAATGAACAGCTTTAAAGAGGGCACGTATTGAATGGAGCACTGGGTATTATACGCAAACAATGAATCATGGAACACTACATCAAAAACTAATGATGTAATATATGGTGATTAACATAACATAATAAAATAAAATTAAAAAAAAGAATGAACAGCTTTAGAGTCTTTGAGAATGCTTATCCTTGAGGAGAAAAATCTTTTTTTTTTTTTTAAAGATTTTATTTATTTATTTGACAGAGAGAGACATAGGGAGAGAGGGAACACAAGGAGGGAGGAGTGGGAGAGGGAGAAGCAGGCTTCCTGCGGAGCGGGGAGCGCGATGCAGGGCTTGATCCCAGGACCTGGGATCATGACCTGAGCCGAACGCTTAACAACTGAGCCCCCCAGGCACCCTGAGAAGAAAAATCTTGTACAGACAATACTGTGGGTTCCTTTTAAAAACGATATTGGTTGTGTGTGTGTCTTAGTATTACATTCACATGGTACAACCTACAAAACGACAGTAAAAAGGGAATCATTCTCCCTAAAGTCAAACCACCATTTCCAGTGTCTGTGGATCATTCCAGAGTATCCAGAGGTACTCTGCATAATCAAGCTTATGTATTTTTATAGGAATGATAGCATAATCTGCACACTCTCTTGCATCTTGCCTTTTTCCATGTGATATATGTGGAGATTGTTCCACATGAACACACACAGAGCTAATGCTTTTAATTTGAGCCACTATTTTATTATGAAGGTAAACAATGAATAACTTGAATTAATTGCCCCTTGTCCATGTTTTTATTCTTTGTCATGACATTGTTTTCCATGAGGACAAATAATTCAGGGTAGAACCAACTAACCCAATTTTCCCTCCAGGTAAGCCATTGCTCATATATATAGTAGTACATGTCCTTTAAATCATTTTTTATTTTTACAGATTTTCTTAAAAGACAAGTATTCAAGCCACATTTTTTTTCTTAACTAACCATTTTCCATCTCACTAAACACACTGAGGCATTTAGTTGTATAAACTCTTAACTTGACAAGTTCAGATGTGGCCCTATCTACTCCTTTTTCTCTACCTTTTTTCATTCCATCGTGTTTGCCAAAACTCGTATCATTCAGGAGTTTTTCAGTTATTTTACCAACAAGGGCCTTAAAAATTAACATGTCTTCACATACATCATCATGCATATGGCAAATAAAGGCCAATAGAATGACCACATCTTTAATACCCATGTTCTCAGCTAACTATCAAGAATCAGGTGAAGCTGAGTTTTGCGACCAGTTGTATTCATGTGTCTGTTTAAGTACAGCAAAAATATTTTTATTTCCAGCAATATAGATGATCTGATATTCTAAAAAACAAGCTCTATTAAACACCTAGGAATTCTTGATGAAATATAACAGTAAATAGGCAAGCTTACAGAAAGAGGGAAATCTTTAAGGACCAAATCTTTAAGGGGCCACTGCTTCCCTAAGGCCATTTGCCAACTGGTAAAAAATATAGCAGCTAACACTAAAGCTAATATTTATCAACTGATTATAATATGCCAGGCCCTCCTTTAAGTACCATACAAATACTAACTGTACAACAATCCCATAATGTGGGTACTGTTATTAGCCCCTTCTTTCAGAGGAAGAAACAAACTCAAAGAAACACATTAGAATCTTGGCTAGTAACTACATGGGAGACAGGAGATAAAACCTTGAGCAAGATACGGAATTAAAAATCAGATTCCCACATATAGCTGAAATATTCAAAGAGCTACTCCCTCAGTGAAAGGAAAAAAAACAAAGTCCGGCCTGCCACAAGGAAATGTGTCTGTTACAACCTTAGCTCTTGGTAGGAAAGTAGACTTCCACAAGAATACTAAACCACAAGTTTACCCATACACATGATTTAGAGTTCAGATTTATGCTACCATGGAAGCCTCGGGAATGCAAATCAGAATATTAAAGTGGCTCTCAGTTAATAGTGCCCTGGGGTGCCTGGCAAAAGCAAGCATAGGTGCTCTTTTGGGGATGCATACTTAACTGAAACCTCAGAACGGTTCCAGTAGATAAAACCCACCCAAATTTGAGTTCACAACCCAAAGTAACAAAACAAGGAAGTAAGCCACTATACATGAGTGGCTATTAAAAACTAAGTAGTAAAGATACTGGAAGTACAAGATGCAGAATACAAAATGATTATGCTTTAAAATATTAAGAGAAAAGGGTGCCTGGGTGGCTCAGTTGGTTAAGCGACTGCCTTCGGCTCAGGTCATGATCCTGGAGTCCCGGGATCGAGTCCCGCATCGGGCTCCCTGCTGGCGGGGAGTCTGCTTCTCCCTCTGACCCTCCCCCCTCTCATGTGCTCTCTCTCATTCTCTCTCAAATAAATAAATAAAATCTTAAAAAAATAAAATAAAATAAAATATTAAGAGAAATGAAGGTATAATGTACTTAAAAAAAAAAAAAAGGGGGGGCGCCTGGGTGGCTCAGTCAGTTAAGCATCCGACTCTCGATTTCAGTTCAGGTAATGGTCTCAGGGTTGTGAGATTGAGCCCCACATCGAACTCTGCGCTGGGTGTGGAGCCTGCTTAAGATCCTCTCCTTTGGGCGCCTGGGTGGCTCAGTCGTTAAGCGTCTGCCTTCGGCTCAGGTCATGATCCCAGGGTTCTGGGATCGAGCCCCGCATCGGGCTCCCTGCTCCGCGGGAAGTCTGCTTCTCCTTCTCCCACTCCCCCTGCTTGTGTTCCCTCTCTCGCTGTGTCTCTGTCAAATAAATAAATAAAATCTTAAAAAAAAAAAATTCTCTCCCTCTACCTCCCTGCTCTCTCCCTTAAAAAAAAAAAAGCCAAACGAGAAATAAAAGTCATTGAACCATAACCAGGCAAATTTGAAAAATAATAAATGTATTCAAATGAAAAAAAAGTCATTGAAAGTAAAAATAGAATGGATAAGTTAAACAGATCAATTGAACACTGCCAAAGACAACAAACTAAAATCTGTGAAAGATTACCAAGAATACATTACCTAGTATACAGCAGAAACACACAAATATGCACAGGAAATAATAAAAGACATTAAGAGACTTGGGGAATAGAGTGAAAAAGATTGAATCTGTATAAAATGGGAGTTCCAAAGAACAGAAGAGAGGCAAAACTAAGTAATAATTGAAAATGTTCTAGATTTCATCATAGTAGGGAATCACTGGATTTAGGAAGCACACAAATCATAAGCAGGATAGACAACGCGTTCTAGTGGGACTGCAGGATGATGAAGCGGTCTTAAATGTGACAAAGAAAAATTGCCTAAAATGAATAACATTGAAAACTTGACTTCTCAACAGCAACCACTTAAGCTGGAAGACAAAAGAATGATATAGTCAAAGTTTTGAGAAGAAATAAATGTTAACCTAAAATTATAAACTGTCATTTAGTGCAAGGACTTAAAGATATTTTCAGAACAAAAATTCAGTTTACTATGAATAGATCATTACCAAAGAATGTACTAAAAGAAGTAAAAGAATAAGCAGATCTCCAAGAATGGTGAATAAAGAAATTGGTGAATATGTGGGGAAAACTAAGCAAATGCAGATCGCATAGAGCAATAATAATAACGTCTAGTTGGGAGGGGAATAAAATCAGATAGGGATTCTCTAAACTGGAATACACATACCTGTGGAGATAAATGAAAACTCTGGGATGTACAGAGGCACATCTATTTTTTTTTAAGATTTTATTTATTTGTCAGAGAGAGAGAGACAGCACAAGCAGGGGGAACAGCAGGCAGAGAGAGAAGCAGACTCCCCGCTGAGCAAGGAGCCTAATAGGGGACTCCATCCCAGGACCCTGCGATCATGACCTGAGCCGAAGGCAGACGCTTAACTGACTGAGCCACCCAGGCATCCCAAGGCACATTTATTTTTAAGAGTCAGCTTCAAGATGTTCCTGCCATCATTCTACAGGGTGTTCTCCACTTCCCCCTTCACAATCACCATTCTCCTGCTTCACAAAAGAAAGACATACTTCTTACACCATAATTATTACTGTGGTGCAATGACCCTTTGTGTAAAAAGCCTGGTTGCTAAGTAAAAGGGACAATATGAAACAGTTTTTGTTTAAAAAGCCCTCACCTCTTTCATCTCACTGCTGTCAAATAATACATCAATCCTGAGAGATAACCTCTCAAAAGTAAAGCAAAGAGAGCATTAGTAAGAAATATTGAGACTGGCAGAATTTTACTTCACTCAGGCAACAAATTCATACCACACAGCTCTGTCTTAAAATTCAGAAGTGAGAGGGTTTTTTATGGAAACATGTATAAAATGAAGCCAGACTTTTTCTAACAGAAATTAAATCTATTTTGACTGCTTGGTTTGCCAATAAGGACTTTCCAATCAGTTCATATGGTAGTCATTTCTGACAAAAATAGGCAAAAGATTAAAAAATTATCAAAAAATATTGTACAAATGTTGGCAAGAATGTGAGAAGCTGGAACCCTTGTGCATGGCTGATGGGAGTGTAAAATGGCGCAGCCGCTATGGAAAAGTGTGGTGGTGGTTCCTAAAATTAGAATTATTTTTTGATCCAGTAATCCCATTTCTGGGTATATACATAAAAGAATTGAAAGCAGGGACTTAAACAGATATATGAACACCAATGTTCATAGCACTAATTCACAATAGCCAAAAAGTGCAAACAGGCCAAATGTCCATCCATGGATGAATGGATAAACAAAATGTGGTATGTGTGTATATGTGTGTGTATACACATATGTATACATATACAATATATATATATACACACACACCATAGAATATTATTCAGGCTTTAAAGGGAAGGAAATGCTGATACATGATACATGGATGAGCCTTGAACACATTATGCTGTGTATACAAAAGAAAAAGAAAAAACACTGTATAATTCTACTTATATGAGGTACCTAGAATAGTCAAATTCATAGAAGGTAGTATAGTGGGTACCAGGGTGAGGGAGGAGAGAGGGAGTGAGTGGGGAATGGAGAGTTAGTGTTTCATAGGTATGGAACCTCAGTTTGAGATGATGAAAAAGTTCTGGAGATGGATAATGGTGCTCGCTGAACAACAATGTGAAAGTACTTAACGCCATTGAACTGTACAGTTAAAATGTTTAAAATGGTAAATTTTGTATATGTTTTACAATATACACTATATATATATATATAAAGCTGTGCTGTCCCAGAAATAGGAAGATGTTTAATCATTAATTTGTCTCTTTTCTAAGTAATAAAATCATTTTAAGGATATAAAATAAATTAATTGTAAATTTAAGGGTTCACTTCTGGACTCTCAATTCTATTCTACAGATCTACATATCTGTCTTTACACCAATTACTACAGCACCTTGATTTTTGTACCTTTACAGGTAGTTTTGAAATCAGGAAGTGTGTGTCCTCCAACTGTGTTCATTTTCAAGAGTATTTTGGCTCTTCTGAGTCCCTTGCATTTCCATATGAATTTTAGGACCAGCTTGTTAATTTCTGCAGAGGCCAGCTGAGATTTTGATAAGATTGCACTGAATCTGTAGATCAGTTTGGGGAATATGCCATGTTAACCATATTAAATCTTCCAACCCATGAACATAGGATGTCTATCCATTTATTTAGCTTTTCTTTCAGTTCTTTCAAGGTTTTGTAACTTTACGTTTACAAGTCTTACGCTTCCTTTGTTAAATTTATTTCTGATGGAAATTTTTTTTTTTTAAGATTTTATTTATTTATTTGACAGAAAGAGACAGCTAGAGCAGGAACACAGGCAGGGGGAGTGGGAGAGGGAGAAGCAGGCTTCCCGCAGAGCAGGGAGCCCGATGCGGGGCTCGATCCCAGGACCCTGGGATCATGACCTGAGACGAAGGCAGACACTTAACGGCTAAGCCACCCAGACACCCCTCTGACAGAAATTTCTTAATTTTTGATGAAATTTTCTTAATTTCATCTTCAGATTATTTATTACTAATCTATAAAGATACAATTGATTTCCGTATATTGATACTTATCCCAGAACCTGGCTGAACTCATTGATTAGTTCTAATAATTTTTTTATGTATTCCCCTTAGGATTTTATAATAAAGTTTAACGTTCTCTGGGAAAACACTGCAATCCCCAAAATTTTATATAAAGCTATTGTTTTTTTTTTTCTTGAGGGTAAAACAGAATAATGAAAAGTTTCCAGTTATGTTTAAAAAAAAAAAAAATGATGGGGTGCCTGGGTGACTCAGTCGTTAAGTGTCTGCCTTCGGCTCAGGTCATGATCCCAGGGTTCTGGGATCGAGCCCCGCATCGGGCTCCCTGCTCCGTGGGAAACCTGCTTCTCCTTCTCCCACTCCCCCTGCTTGTGTTCCCTCTCTCGCTGTGTCTCTGTCAAACAAATAAATAAAATCTTAAAAAAAAAAAAGAAATGATGATGCCATTTAATAAGGAAACTTTTTTTTTTTTTTTAAGTAGGCTCCACACCCAGCATGGAGCCCAGCATGGGGCTTGAATTCACGACCCTGAGATCAAGACCTGAGCTGAGATCAAGAGTCATACACCTAACACTGAGCCACCCACATACCCCAAGGAAATCTTTTGTTTGTTTTAAGATTTTATTTATTTATTTGAGAGACACAGAGAGAGCACAAGCGAGGTGAGGAACAGAGGGAGAAGCAGACTCCCTGCCAAGCAGGGAGCCCGATGCGGGGCTCCATCCCAGCACCTGGGATCATGACCTGAGCTGAAGGCAGACACTTAACCAACTGAGCCACCCAGGTGCCCCTGTTTTTTGTTTTATTTTTTTCATTTTGGGGAGCAGTCAGGCATCGCTATCTCTGTCTTGCCAAGGAACTTTTTATTTTCAAGATGTCAAACCTATTAAAAAGTAGAAAGAAACAGTACCATTGACCCTTGAACAACATAGGTTTGAGTTGTGTAGGTCCATTTATATGTAGATTACAGTACAATATTAACTTAATTAATTAATATTGTCTCTTAGGATTTTCTTAACACTTTCTTTTCTCTAGCTTACTTTATTGTAAGAATATAGTATATAATACATATATAAAATATGTGTTAATCGACTATGTTATCAGTAAGGCTTTCAGTCAACAGCAGCTTATTAAGTTTTGGGGAGTCAAAAGTTATACAGATTTTCAACTGCCTGGTGGGGGTGGTCAGCACCCCTAACTCCAGATTGTTCAAGGGTCAACTGTATAATGAAAACCAAATACCCTTCACCTAGATTCACCAGTATGAAACATTTGCCACATTTGCTTTATTAGTCTATACACAAATATGTCTTTATTTATGTATATAAATATATGTACTTTTTAAAATTTTTGCTGAAACACTATGAAACTTGACCCCTAATGTATCCCCCCAAAGCAAGGACATTATCCTAAATAACTGTAGCTCTATCAGACCTAAGAAATTTAACAATTGGTATTTTACCTAATATCCAGGACATAGCCAATTTCTTTAATTCCCCTCAAAATTTTATTTATAGCTGGGTTCCCACCACCACCACCACCAATTCAGGATCTAGCCCAGGATCATGTCTTGCATTTGGTTGTCATGTCTCTTTAGGATCCTCTAATAGGAGAGGCTTTCTGCCTTTTCTTTTTCATGGCATTTGGCATTTATGAAAGTGCAAAACCAACTGTCTTGTAGAATGTCCTACAAAGATTTGGATTTTTCTGATTGTTTCCTCATGATTAGATTCAGGTTACAGAATCCTGGAAAGACTATTATTACAGAGGTGATGCAGTATACTTCCCATTCCATCAAATCAGGAGGCACAACGTTTGTCCCATTTTGGGTGATACTAAGTTTGACCATTTGATCAGGCTGTGGTTGCCAGATCTCTCCATTGTAAAAGTACTCTTTCCCAACTGAAAACTTTTCTTTTTTTTTTTTTTTTAAGATTTTATTTATTTGCGAGAGAGAATGAGAGACAGAGAGCATGAGAGGGAAGAGGGTCAGAGGGAGAAGCAGACACCCGCCGAGCAGGGAGCCCGATGTGGAACTCGATCCCGGGACTCCAGGATCATGACCTGAGCCGAAGGCAGTCGCTTAACCAACTGAGCCACCCAGGCGCCCCGCAACTGAAAGCTTTTCCCCTAAGGTCAGGAACATGGCAGGGATGTCCACCATCACCACTGCTATTCAACATAGTACTAGAAGTCCTAGCCTCAGCAATCAGAAAACAAAAAGAAATAAAAGGCATCCAAATCGGCAAAGAAGAAGTCAAACTCTCACTCTTTGCAGATGATATGATACTTTATGTGGAATACCCAAAAGACTCCACCCCAAAACTGCTAGAACTCATACAGG
>NC_138383.1:36319542-36351821 GCF_054177405.1 Leptonychotes weddellii
GAATGGGAGAAGATATTTGCAAATGACATATCAGATAAAGGGCTAGTATCCAAAATCTATAAAGAACTTATCAAACTCAACACCCAAAGGACAAATAATCTAATCAAGAAATGGGCAGAAGACATGAACAGACATTTCTGCAAAGAAGACATCCAAATGGCCAACAGACACATGAAAAAGTGCTCAACATCACTCAGCATCAGGGAAATCCAAATCAAAACCTCAATGAGATACCATCTCACACCAGTCAAAATGGCTAAAATTAACAAGTCAGGAAATGACAGATATTGGCAGGGATGCGGAGAAAGGGGAACCCTCCTACATTGTTGGTGGGAATGCAAGCTGGTGCAGCCACTCTGGAAAACAGTAGGGAGGTTCCTCAAAAAGTTGAAAATAGAGCTACCCTACAACCCAGCAATTGCACTATGGGGTATTTACCCCAAAGATACAAATGTAGTGATCCGAAAGGGCACATGCACCCCAATGTTTATAGCAGCAATGTCCACAATAGCCAAACTATGGAAAGAGCCTAGGTGTCCATCGAAAGATGAATGGATAAAGAAGATGTGGTATATTTATACAATGGAATATTATGCAGCCATCAAAAAAATGAAATCTTGCATTTACAATGACGTGGATGGAACTAGAGGGTATTATGCTGAGCAAAATAAGTCAATCAGAGAGCACAAGTATCATATAATCTCAATGATATGAGGAATTTGAGAAACAAGACAGAGGTCATAGGGGAAGGGAGGGAAAAATGAAACAAGATGAAACCAGAGAGGGAGACAAACCATAAGAGACTCTTAATCTCAGGAAACAAACTGAGGGTTGCTGGAGTGCTGGGGGGTGGGAGGGATAGGGTGGCTGGGTGATGGACACTGGGGAGGGTATGTGCTATGGTGAGCGCTGTGAATTGTGTAAGACTGATGAATCACAGACCTGTACTCCTGAAACAAATAATACACTATATGTTAATTAAAAAGATAGTTTTTTAAAAAAAGTACCCTTTCCCTTTGTAATTAATAAGTAATCTATGGAAAGGTACTTTGATTTTTTTTTTTAAGATTTTATTTATTTTTTGACAGAGAGAGAGAGACAGCCAGAGAGGGAACCCAAGCAGGGGGAGTGGGAGAGGGAGAAGCAGGCTTCCTGCAGAGCAGGGAGCCCCATGCGGGACTCGATCCCAGAACCCTGGGATCATGACCTAAGCCGAAGGCAGACGCTTAACGACTGAGCCACCCAGGCGCCCCTGGAAAGGTACTTTGAGACCACATTCCTCAACAAACTCATCCAGTGCCATCAATCAGTGATCTTTCCATGAATGTTCTGAAACTGCCCCTAAAGGAAGCTGTGGCAAACACTGTTCATGGACCACTGAAATCTCTTTCCCTGGCACAAGATCAGACTACATTCCCAAGCCCCTGGTGGCAACATGTGGGCACATCTAAATTCTCTCCACTGGAATGTCATTGGAAGGGATGTGTACCACTTCCAGGCCTAGGCCTTAGTATGATGGATATACTCCCTCCATGCTTGCTTTCTACTTACTAACTAGAACCTATGGCCACCTGGCCTTGACCATGGAGATAACAATACCTTAGAGCAGGAATCAGCCAACTACAACCACCATGGGTCAAATCAGGCCCAGTGCCTGTTTTTGTAAATAAAGTTTTATTGGAACATGGCCACATTTGCTCATATACATATTTTCTGTAGTTGCTTTCACATAATAAATGGCATGGCCAACAAAGCCTAAAATATTTATGGTCTGGCCATTTACAGTACATTTTACATTACAGTAAAAGTTTGCCAGCCCCTGCTGTAGTATATAGTGGGCACTTGATAAGCGAGCAATGTTAACCCTCCCATTACATGGGCCCCTTGACTTCCCCCACCAGATGTATTTGAAACCCATCTAATCTTGAAAAAAAAAAAAGCCTGACCCTAATACCTCCCGCTCTTTCCTTTTTTAACTGTTCCAGGATCTTGCTTCCAGCCCTCTCCCACACATCAATCAGTCCACCTTGCGCATTAGGGCCAGACGCATCTTCCTGCAACATGATTGTCATCCCAATCTGCCTTGCTCAAGATCTCCCACTGTCTACTGCCCTGACATCAAACCTAATGCACTCTTAGCTTTCCAGACCCACTAATCTGACCCTTCCTCCCCAAATCAAACTTAGCTCCACTCCTACCTGACAACCAGAGCTGGGACAAGCGTGAGGTGAGGGAGATATTCCCCAAGGCACAAAACTTAGGTGGTACCAAAAACTCAGTAATCAGGATAGATAATATCTTAATGCAGTATTTTTTTTAAAAAATCAAAATTAAGGGGCGCCTGGGTGGCTCAGTCGGTTAAGCATCTGCCTTCGGCTCAGGTCATGATCGCAGGGTCCTGGGATCGAGTCCCGCATCTGGCTCTGTGCTCAGCGGGGAGTCTGCTTCTCCCTCTGCCTCTGTGTTCGCTTTTGCTCTCTCTCAAATAAATCCTTTAAAATATAAAAATAAAAATTAATGCAAAAGATCCATGAACAACAAAATATCCAAATTTTAAACAAAGTCTTCGAGAACTAACTTGCACCCACTCTGCCCCTCCATCTACGTTCACGGGGTCTTGGACATGAAAAGGAGGTAATCACTCAAAACTCCACAAAACCCACAGATCTCAAGAGAGATCATTCTGAATCTTCCCCTCCCACAGCCCCCTTGCTATGCCTCCAGCACCACCAGAATCTTAGCTTTTGTTAATGAATGTATAAGGTTTGGGCTTTGAGGTGTGAAGCCATCTGCAGATCCTAGAGCCACAGTGGCTTCCTAGGTCTTAGCATTTTCCATTAGCAGGTGGCAGTGTCCACGAGCCAGGAGGCTTTCGTACACAGTTCAGTCAACAATGACTCCGGCTTTGTGTTAGTGAAATGGCAGATATGGAACCCACAGTCCAGCAGGAAAGGTGTGTGGAGACACAGAGTCAGATCAGTGTGGCTCAGAGTGAGAGGAACAGACGTGTCCCAGAGAACGCCGCCAAGGCTCAGAGACGGCAGCAGCACCACCAAACAGAGACCAGCTGGGGAGGGGGCCTTTGGGCCTTCAGATACGCAGGGAAGGGGGGGTGGGAGCTGCGAGAAGTGTGGGTGAGTTTTAAGGAGAGAGAAAAGTGAAACGAAAGCAGAGGAAAGAACTCTACAGTTGCTGCCAAACAGGAACTCCTCTGAGTGCTCCTCTGAGCACCTCTCAGCTAGGGTTCCACTTCCAGCACTACTGGGCTAACGGCGTCCATCTCATCACAGTACAAATCATTTTCAAAAGGTGCTAAACAGGGGCGCCTGGGTGGCTCAGTCGTTAAGCGTCTGCCTTCAGCTCAGGTCATGATCCCAGGGTCCCGGGATCGAGCCCCGCATCGGGCTCCCTGCTCCGCGGGAAGCCTGCTTCTCCCTCTCCCACTCCCCCTGCTTGTGTTCCCTCTCTCGCTGTGTCTCTCTCTCTGTCAAATAAATAAATAAAATCTTAAAAAAAAGGTGCTAAACATTGCCTCATCTCACTCAGAAAGACAGGGAAACTGCTTGGAGAACGCCCCCCCCCCTTTTACAAGTCAGTCTTTCACTTCACCCTTGCTTTGGGTGGGGGACTCTGTGGATTGATGAGCCGTCCTCCCTCCTCCCTCCTCCCCAGGGCCATTTGCCTTCTACCACTTATCTGACCTCAAGTGAAGAGCTGCAGTTCCCCCACTAAAGGAATTTCAAACATAAGGCAGCAGCTGCACGCTTTTTTTTTTTTTGGATAGAAAACCCTTGCAGGGAAAGTGCTTGGCCTTCCAAGTCTTTATCTACAGATAACCAACTTGGCCGGGTGCGAGGTTTGCCAAGGATCAGTCACATCAGCAGCCGTACACTTACACATTCCCTGGGCAAACCCCAGCTTCGGGGCCCCACACGCCCTCCCCCGCCCCCCAGCAAGCAGTTCTAATCAGCACGCGGTGCAGCTGAAAGCCACTGCTGGGGCCCGGGCCGAGCACCCTGCTGCCAGGCCCCTCCGGAGTGGGTGTAGGAGTGTGTGTGTGTGTGTGTGTGTGTGTGTGTAGGGGGGCTCCACCTGCCCCCGACAGGCCCTGGGCCGCCAGAACTCTGTGCTCTGACTGCGTTCAGCCATGAGTGCCCTTCATCCCTTGCACACCACACTGGAAGGAAGCTTCACCTCCCTCCCCTGCTATGCTCTCCTGCCAGGGGCTCTGTCCCGCCATCCTCCCTAGTGAACAGCCCCCTCCTCTCCAGAGCCCAAAGTCCTCCACACCCTCAGCCTTCACCTGCTGCAGGAACGGACACCTGGCTCCCTGCCCTCCCAGGTCTCGGCTTCCCCACAGCCCTCTCCAGTGGAGGCCGTTCATTTGTTCACACACCTGACCTGAGGGTTAGGAGGTGGGGTAACCGGCCTCCCTGTTCCCCAAGGCCACAAGCTCACCATTTCCCCTCCACTCTCTGAGGTTTAAGCCACGCCCCAGCCCGTGCCCACCTTCTCCTGGTTACTCCTCTTGGCAACAGGCTCACAGCCTTCTCTCCACCCAACTGCCACCACCATCATCCTATGTGGTTTTCACCGTCCATCCATCGCACGCCCTGGCTCTCTGTCCCTTGACCCCATCTCCAAACACCTTCCCCCTCCTCTCCATTTCAGCCACACCTTCCCCTGCACAGAATCTCTTCCGACACCAGGAATTCTGACCCTGTGACATTGTGTCCCCTTGTCCTAATCTCCCCGCCTTCCGGCCCATTCATCCAGTGACGCCCACCATGCCGACCCTGCCTCCTTGGCCTCACACCCATTCCCTTTCCCACGCTCTCCCAGGCTGCCAGCCCCTCTGGTCCCACGCGGCCTCCTCCCTATCCAGCTTGAAGCGCATGCTCCCTCTTTGCAATCGCTCTCTCATCCAATGCCTCAAAATCACCAGTCTTTCTGAACCCCAACCCTGCATAAGTCAACAGCCTTTTTTGCTGAGCAGACCCCACCGTGGAGAAAAGCACACAGCCTAGGAGATCGGGCCTCCAGATCCATGGTCACCCACCTCAGCTGGGCCCTCTACACTGCCACCAGTTTCTCTGGCCCAGTCCCAAGAGGCCGGCCCTGGGGAGCACAGAGCTCCTCTGAGCTAACCTTAATCCTTCCATTCTCTCCAGCCCTTGGGGGCCTTGAGCCACATTTCCTGCTCCCTTCCTCCTATAGGGACAACCTCTCCCCCGACCCAGAAACTTAAAAAAGCATCTAAACAAGAAAGTGTTCTAGTCTCTCCCCTCTGAGAAACGAATAAGTAAGCCCTGTATGGGGCACATCTCCCTCAAGCTACTCCCCCGGCTCTCTCCTCTCCTCCTAACCAGAGGCTGCCCCGCTGTCATCTGGCCCTGCCTCCACCACACCACAGGTGCTCTCACAGGGCCACCACGGGGGCCATTCAGGGTTGCTCCGACAGGACTGAGCCCCCCCCACACACACACATACACACCCATGCTTCTGTGACATCACACTCCTGTTGTGCACCTGTGTCTCAGCCCCCTCCTCACACCACCCCTGAGGCTGGAGCTCCTCTAAGACCTCTTACTGGCCCTCTGCTCTCAACACTTCAACTCCCATCACACGCTATTGCCACACAAACCTACATCCCTAGACAGGTTCATCCAACTGCCTCCTAGACTTCTCCACTCATATGCTGCAGAGACCGCTGATTGTCAACGCAGCCAGAAACGGATTACTTTCTCTTCAACTCACTTCTCCTGTGTCCCACTGCTTAGTGAATGGCTGGGCCCAGCAGAGAGTTAAAGATCAGTATTTGCAGAATGAATAAATCCTCCCTCTTTCTTCACAGCCAATCACCAAGACCTGTCCATCGTCTTACTATATCCCTGTGCTTCTTGCTTAATTGAGGCTGGCTGCCTCCTAGGCAACGTTCGGAAGGCCCCGGGACCCCTCAATGCCTGCGGGACAGGGATCTTGCCGCTGTGCCCACGGCCCGTGAATGCCGAGCCACCGAGCGGATCACAACGCACTGTGCGGCTGGCCCTGGTCTGCGGCACCTCCGCTGCACTGCGAGCTCACCTCCAGAAGCGCCCGTGGCCCGGCCCACAGGAGCCGCTCAGTCAGCGCTTTAGGTTTGCGGTGAATGAACGGAGTACCGAGCGAAAGGGACCAGAGAGCGCCACGGAGTCGGCGGCTAGAAGCCCGGCGGGCGTCAGGCCCCCGCACGCCCGCTCAGTCCGCAGGCTGCGCGCCAGCCAGCCGTCCCACGCGGCGGGCGAGGAGCCCGCCCCTGTCCCACGCGGCGCCCCCGGCGGCCAATAGAAATGGTCTGCGGGGCGCCGCCTCGACACGCTATACACGGACGAGCCAATGGGCGCGCTCTGCGGCGAGCGCCGTTCCCGCCGCAGCTTCGCAGCCAGCCAATGGGAGTGGCCGGCGTAGCCCCCTAGGGGGCGGAGGGGGCGGAGCGGGCGGCCGGGGCGCCGAGTCCTGGGACGCTGTGCGGCCACGGGCCCTCTTCCCACGTCGGCGGTCCCGGCGAGCGCGGCCTCAGCTCCCGCCCGGCGTAACCAACGGATGATGGGGGCTCTGGGCGCCCGGCGCGGCCTGGAGTGGCTATTGGGCCTCTACTTCCTCTCCCACGTCCCCATCACTCTGCTCCTGGACCTGCAGGTGGTGCTGCCGCGCGAATTCTACCCGGTCGAGGTGAGGGCGACGGTTGGTCCTGACCGCCGGTCGTCGAGTTTGGGGCTCCTGCGCGCCCTGCGGTTGTTGTACCCTGGCGTCCCCAAGACCTCCCCTCCTCCGCCCGAGCCCCCCCCCCGCCCGCCCAGCGTTCTGGTTCTGCCCCCCTTTCCCTCCCGCCGTCCTTAGGTCCTGCCGGTGCCCCGGCCCCTCCTTACCGGTCAACTCGACGTTTTGCTTGGGGTTTTCTTTGCCCCAGACCCTTATGGGGCAGACACTTTGGTCCTTTTGAAGACAGTTCTTCCCTGGGTGTGTGTAAGGCCCCCACCCGCCACCTCTGGTCAGTGGTCAGTATTGGAGGGAGTTCAGAGATTGATGGTTTTGTTGCTTCTTTATGGGGAAATAATAATAAAATCCTTGAGTTATTCTCAGATTCTCTTTGAAAAAATGCCGAATCTTAACATCTGTTGTGTTGTTCTTCCCTAAATAGAAGGAATTTTCCCCTAGAACTAAAAAGTTTGCGGAGCTCCCATAATGGTTGGGCTAAAAATTGCCAATTAAATATATTCCTTGGTTTGAACCGATCAACACTCGGAAAAACTTACTATGAGACCGTAAGGATTTAGTTTGACTTAGAACATGGAGAGGATGGGGAAGCATTTTGTAGTATCATTTGCAGCTGGGTAGCCTTGCTTCTGCTAAAATAAGGAAAGATGGGGAGCACCTGGGTGGCTCAGTCGGTTAAGCTTCTGCCTTCACCTCGGCCCATGATCCCAGAGTCCTGGAGGTCGAGCCCCTTGGCAGGAAGCGGCTCCTCCTGCTTGTGCTCTCTCTCTCTCTGTCAAATCAATAAAATCTTAAAAAAAAAATAAGGAAAGATAATCAGTCTGTGCTCTCATTCTTTTTTTAAGAGAGAGCGAGCATGATTGGGGAGGGGCAAAGGCAGAGAGAGAGAATCTTAAGCAGGCTCCACTCCCAGCGAGGAGCCCGACAGGAGGCTTGATCTGATGACCCAGAGATCATGACCCGAGCAGAAATCAAGATTTGGACGTTTAGCCAACTGAGCCACCCAGGCGCCCCTGTGCCCTCATTCTAAGGTAGGGAAGTACAGGTTTATTCAGTAGCAACTCCTCGTTTAGAAATCCCTGTGCAAAGGTCAGGTGAATAGTTTAGTGGATAACAGTGATAGATTGAGTCAAATATGAGTCAGGTATAAACCTTTTTTTGGGTCTTACCTAGTAAGAATAATTCTTACTAACGACCAGTTGCAGTTGCATGGTGAGATTTTAACGGGATTAAACTTGAATTCCTCTGAGTATGTGTTAATTACATTCACTTAAGTAATGGTAACATTTACTGTGTGCTTGCCATTGTTCTAAAGACCAAGTATGTTAAGTCATTTTATCTCACCAATAGTGAGGTAAGTACTACAATTGGGAAACAAGTTGCGTGAGATTAAGCGCTTTGCCCAGAGCCAGGGATTGTGCCCCCCACGTCCCATGCTCTTCCCTCGTCCCATGCTCTACCCTCGCCAGGGACCTGTGATTTGCCTTCCATCTGCCCTTAGTCCAGGCCTTGTTTTGGCATCACGTGGCTATTATGGGACTGTGGGCAGGTGCTTGGATCCTAATTGATTACTTCAAGAGCTGGCTGATTAGATTATTTTGAGTTTTGCTAATCTCATCCTGCAGCCCTCAGAAATGACCCGTGCTGTGTAGAACTGTCTGGATTTATGAAATAGGTGGATCTGAGAGGTTGGAATACAGATTGAATAGAAAATGAAATTCAAACAAACCAGAATGTCTTGTAAATTCTACGGCAAATCTTCAAAGCAGGTCATTCCCTCCGGTATTTTTTTTTTTTTTAAAGATTTTATTTATTTATTTGAGAGAGAGAGAATGAGAGAGAGCACATGAGAGGGGGGAGGGTCAGAGGGAGAAGCAGACTCCCTGCCGGGCGGGACTCCATCCCGGGACTCCAGGATCATGACCTGAGCCGAAGGCAGTCGCTTAATCAACTGAGCCACCCAGGCGCCCCGGTATTTTTTTTTTTTTTTTAAGAAAATCTGGAAAGCAAAAAAAGACCTTAAACATTTGGTCCCAAGTTGCTTGTTTTACAGATGAGGAAACAGAGCCCAGGAGAGGTGCAGGGACTTAACCTTTATGAGTATTTTCTACCCCATTACCACCCTGAAAAGTGCCTAGAAGGAAGCTAAGGGTATTGCCGTGGATTTCGATTTCGAATCAAGTACAAATTTGATATCACTTGGTCAATAAACTGGTTATCGAGCCAGAGCCTTCCTGCAATTAAGATCATGCTAACAGAATGTTTGTTTCTGGATATTTGCTTAAAGCTTACTTTCAGCAGTGAGGCCTCAATTTCACAATAGTGAGCCTTAATCTTTTGATTAAAAATTAACAGGAAAAATGTCTTTGGATTTTCCATTGCAGGCAAAATTCTCACACTGGAAGTTGCCTTTATTTATCATAATATCAAGACACCTATTTGGCTTTGGAGACAGGTGTGTCAAGACAGGATGTAAGATGCAACAGACCCTCCGTAGTCCATGTGGTGTGGGGAGCCCTGCGCTTCGGGTTCTTACAAAGGGCACAAAATGGGCAACCTCAAACCTTCCTGCTTCCTTCCTCTGCCCCGGCAGCCACGTGTTCACAGATCGGCATCTTTTGATTTAACAGTGTAATTAGGAGGGTGGGCCCCAAGCTGGAACCGGGACTGCTAACCCTCAGGCCGCGACATAGCCTAGAAGCTCTGTAGTTTGTGGTTTGGGCAGTTTGTTCTACAAATAGCCTACTGGTCTCCTGCAAGAAAACTCTGCAGAACTAGAGTAGTTAAGAATGATGAGGAGCTTGAGATTTAGGCATTAAATTGCATCTTTATAGAAGTTAAATGTATCTCCCTTCCATCCCCCCCCCCCCACACACACCCCCTGCCCCCAAAAGACAAACTCGGTTCATTTCTGTATTTGAGGCGGTCTGGCCCTCGGAGCCTGGTGTGCGGCTGCTCTTGTTCCAGCCAAATGGTAGGACGCTCTTCACGGCTGTCCTTTACCAGGAAGGAGATTGCTGGCAGATTTGTTGCCTTTGTATGTTCATTCCTCGAACTGAGAGCGTACTAAGTACTAGATATCGTTGCTCTTGACAGTGGGCAACACAACGGGCTGTGTGTTGTCACAGAGTCAGGAACAGATGCTGGGTAGCCCAGAGGGCCTGGAAGAGCTGAGAGAAGCCTCTCGGAGGAGCGAGGGAGCTTTTCTGAAGACCACCTGGGCTGCCATGGGATGGAGCTGCTGGCCTGTCCTGCCAGGCGGCTGCATGCGTCGTGACCTTTCTCTTTCCTCAGTTGACAAACCTGCTGAAGTGGTATACTAAGGAGTTCAAAGACCCTCTGCTACAGGCCCCCCCAACATGGTTTAAGTCCTTCCTGTTTTGCGAGCTTGTGTTCCAGCTGCCTTTCTTTCCCATAGCGACGTACGCCTTCTTAAGAGGTAGGTAACTGGTGGGGTAACAACCACTTTTGCTCTGAAATTAGGTCCCAGAAATCTTTTGGGAAAGTGTCTCAGAGAAGCGGCGGTCCCTGTAGTTTGTGCGAGGGTGACCTGGGGTGGGGTGGGAATGGCAGGAGGGAGCTGGTAAAGGGACGTTAATGTGGCTCAGGCCTGTGCCTGTGCTTAGCTGGAAATCTCCCTACACCGGAGGCTGCTTACAGATTGAACTTGTTCCTTTTTCTTGTTTTTACCCCTGCAGAATTTTCCTTTTATCATTGGCTTTTATTTTTCTGATTTGGGTAGCACCAGACTGGCTTTTGAGCAGTAGCATCCAGCTCACCCCGGAAGGGCTTCACTTCTCATTTATTCTTACAGTGTTCCCCTGCGACTAATGCTTTTATAAAGACGGGGGCCACACTAATGTACATGGTCACTAAGCTCATACAGCCTCTTTCCCACTGCAGCCCCCAACTCCATGTCTTGGCAGAAGCTGTTGATCTTCTCACCTATATATAATTGCTAACAGATGCTGGTGGCGGGCCCCTCCCCCCCGCCTTGTGTAAACTGCAATGGCCATTTTACTGCCCTAGAGTTTTTCTCCATTAAATCCTGCCCCCCAGCCTTGGTTCTCTGGCCAGCAGTGTGCTAGAGCCCCAGCTCCACGTGTTAGGTAGTGTTAGAGCACCTCCAGTTCTCCATTCGTTTGCAGTGGGGGGTAGACGGAGTCAGCTGAAGGGAGCAGGCATGGAGAAGATTGTGGGCACCCCTAGGGTCACGAACAGACCAAACACTTATCTCTCTCTCTCTCTTCCCCCCCACTTCAGGAGGCCGCAGGTGGATCCGCACCCCTGCAATCATCTACTCAGTTCACACCATGACAATTCTAATTCCAATTCTCTCCACGTTTCTATTTGATGATTTCTCCAAAGCCAGTGGTTTCAAAGGACAAGGACCTAAGACTTTCCATGAACGACTTACCCTCTTATCTGTCTATGCCCCCTACTTTCTCATCCCTCTTATGCTTCTACTTTTCATGTTGCGGAGCCCCTACTACAAGTATGAGGAGAAAAGAAAGAAAAAATGAGAGAAATAATGACGGGCCGGGGTGGGGGGGGGCGGGGAGATGCCCATAGGGCAGTTTTCCGGTTGGACCCAGTATGAGGAAAACTGCTCAGAACCCATGTCTTCAGTAGCATTTGAAACACACCAGCGACGCAGAAAGAGCAAGACTCTGGCAGGAGCCACATCAGAAGCCCCCTTCTGAGGATACTGGCGCAAACAGACCAATCACCTGAGCATGGACTGAAGGGTGTGGGCTAGGTTATAGGGAAGTGGTGCCAAATACCTCACCTTGTGCCCAAGTTCCATTGTGAGCAGGACCAGACCAGATCCTGGATAAACTTCCAAGAAACGTGGCCTGCTTGGCACATTCATGAATCACCTGACCCATAGTGCCCATGTGATTAAACCCTTGACTCCTGATTCTCTGCAGCATATCCTTTATCAGCAAAATGAAAGGTGGGATTTTTCAGGTCATTTTTAAGTTTGAAATTATGCCTCTTTAATATTCATTAAAAACTGTATCATGGGGTTTTTTGCCACCACCCTTGGTTGGGGAAAGGTTCTGCAGGAGGCCTGAACTTGGTTTTACTCAAGGGTCAGCTCTGGCCTGACTTTCAGAAATGGATTAAGCTGGAAGGTGTTTTGTTTCTGTCTTAAACAGGTCATCCCAGAAAAGACTTTTTTTTTAATCCTCTCCTGATTCATTCTTTCCATACCTTAGTCTTCTCTGTTTTTACAGACCACCTGACATAAGTCCCTTCCCTCTGAGGTCTGGTGTCTCAAACCTGATCTGGAAGTGTGCTTCCTGTTGGATAACTTCACCCTTCCTGAGAGTTTCATCATCCATCCTGGCTTGTTCTCAAAGTGGAAGGGCAGCTGGGCATGACATGTCCATTGTGTAAATGCAGGGTCTCTTCACTGGGTTCCTTAGCTTTCTCTAAATTTGTACTCGAGGTCAACTCAAACATACACACACACACATACCTGTGAACACACATGGAAAATGATAACTGGTACTGTTTGGTTCCCTCTTTTGGTCTGTTTTGCTCATAAGGCATATTGGTCTGACTGTTGGGAGTATCATCTGACTCATGTGTCTGGTCCAAATAAAGGTCCCTACTGACCACTGCCTGGTTTATTTTGTGGATGAGGGAGGGGCTCAAGAGTCCAGGGTTCTCCCAAGATGTTAAATGTACACTTCAAGGGCACCAGGAAAAGAGGTAGATCAAGCCATTTGAAAACAATAATTTATTGCTCTTCCTTTCCAAAGCTTTGAATTTACAAAAAAAAAAAAACAAAAAATCATTTACAGACTGCTCAGTTCAGGCTAAGAATGCCAAGAGGTGAGAGCCTGGACCACCGTAGCCACAGGTGTTCAGCAGCTGCGCATGGACATCTGCAGCAAGCTCCCCAGATCTGTTTCCCACCTTTGGAGATGCTGCGTTCGTTACACACCGTCCCTCAGGACGTACATGGGCCATTAGTCAAGTCACAGGAACAGTACAGAGGTTTTTTTGGGTCTTATTTTTTTGCCCTCCTGCTGTAAAATGAAATTTTCAGTTCATTTCTGAAAAATAAATTGGTCAATAAATTCATTTTGTTCTGCTTCTACTTTACACAAAGCTTCATATTCAACCCGATACCTGAAAAACAAAATTGTTAGAAACCCTAAGAATGGATGAAATAAACCATGGATTTAATTCTTCTAGAGAAGAATATAAATGATTTAAATAATGCCAAGAAATGATGTGAGTTCACAATGAAGAAGTGAGGGTAAGAAAGAACAAAGAGGCAAAGCCCAGCCTAGGGCCACCCATGAGTAGTCTCCAGCCCCGAGAGGTGTTTTCCTTTAGGAGAACCAGCCAAGCCTGGACGCTTGCTACCTGAGCTTTCAAGCTCTCAATATTAGAGGTGGTTTTATATTAAGAAATTTTCTTTCTCATCAAATGTAATTTTATTTTTTTAAATCTTCAAATCAGGATAAGTGAGACACTATTCCTGGGAGAACAATGAGGAAGAAGGATAAGAGGTGACCGTTCAAGAAGGAAGAATGGAATTGCAGTTGAGTAAAGAACTTGCTTTACATCTTCTTACCTTTCAAGCTGCATTTTCTTTTCTGCTATTAGTGCTTGGAGTTGCTGCTGTTGGGCTTCTCTCTGTTTTGCTATAGATTTGAGCAAGTTCCGAGCACCAATGGCCTAGAAAAATAGTATCACCAAAGAAGGTCATGGCTTCATTAAAACCATCTTCAGCTTTAAGTCCTCAGCCAAGGAAGGGCCACGTGGGGGCTGTCTCAGTGCCCAGCTGGCAAGAGAGTCGAGCCCCCGAGAGCCTCAGGAATAAGGGGGAGGAATAACTGCATGATCCCAAGTGCCTAATGAGACCTGGACTGGAGCTCAGGGGCAGGTCTACGAGTATCCCCAAGTCTAGCACACAGGTGGTCAGTGGCCCATTTAGTGTGCCATTTAGCCTTGGGTCCTTTGCCAAGTCATCGACACCCTGCATGCCTGCATTGCTTTACTTATAAAATGAGCATAAACCCACCTATCTCGGTGATGTGAAGATTAAAAGCAAGAATGACAAAGTATACTAGCATATGAGTTCAACCGGAGGTTAACTGCACTTGTTACTAAAATCCTGTTTTGTTTTGTTTTTTAAGATTTTATTTTTTGGCAGCGAGAGAGGGAACACAAGCAGGGGGAGTGGGAGAGGGAGAAGCAGGCTTCCCGCGGAGCAGGGAGCCCGATGTGGGGCTCGATCCCAGGACCCTGAGATCATGGCCTGAGCCGAAAGCAGACGCTTAATGACTGAGCCACCCAGGCGCCCCAAAATCCTGTTCTAAATAAAATCCCACATCCCCCTCCCCAAGAAAAAGAGCGACTGAACCATGTCCCAGGACAAGATTTAGAAGACCTGCTGATCTTACCTTCATCTTCTCATTTTCTGCTTCTTTTGCAAGTTGGTCAACAAGCTCAATTAAACCACCAACTATTTTCTGAAACTGGCCAATTTCTTTTAGGGAAAGAACAGAAAATAAAAGGTTTTATTTTCTCGGCATCACCACTCCCTCTGTGTTCCCTTGTGGCAAGAGGGCAGGGCTAACTGCCCCTTCTAATTTGTGTGAAAACAATTTGGTGCCCGCTGACCTAAAGTCTTCCACCCTTGGTTTAAACCGAGAGAAGGGTGGCCAGGTGCCCAGAGCTGGACTGGGGTATACTTGGACCTTGAGTCCCAAATGAGCCAGCCAGTGACTATTAACCTTAGTTATGAGGCTCCTGATGGGCCCATCCTCTGCGCAGGCTCTGTCCTGCTTTCCCAGGAGTAACAGGAAGCACAAAGGCCATGTTCATGAAAGAACTGACTCAGGACTTGAACAGAGCCTCTTGACTAGCCCCAGATAAGGAACTGGATTTCAGTTAATGGTGGTTAGGGGGGCAGTGGTTTGCCAACTGTGACCAGAACTGATAAAGAGCTCAAAGCATTTAAGCACCTAATCTCCCATTTGCTATTTTCAATGTCCTTCGGTGTGGTGGGACCTCATTCTACTGAGGAGTGAACTAGCACCCAGGGAGGAAGGACAACAGGCGGTGGGTGAGAAGACTGGCAATGGAGCCCATGCCGCCCTTCACCAGTCAAGCTTTCTACAGACTATGGAGTGCGCAGAAGGCTCAGAAATCCCTGCTTTAGCTAGAGCTGCCCTGTATTCACTGCCACTGGGCTTGCTTGCCTGCTGGGACAGGAGGTGTCCTGGATATCTAGCTAAAAAATGACCTCATTGAGTCTGTTGAACTTCCAAGAAATCAAATCATGAGTACATAACTCTTTCCCACCCTCAAGCCATAGTTCTGCCCCATGAAGTTCAAGGTTTCTGAGAGCAAAAAAATCAAAGATGGGATATCCTCTCTCCACTTCACCATTTGTCTTGTTTGGTGCTCTGTGTCTGACTACACGTGAGCATTAGAGAGCAGGGAGACAAGGTGGTTGGTATGCGGGAATTCACAAAGCCCAGACAACATCCAGAGAGCCACTAGCCCTGTTCTGGCCAGGATGACAGCTGCGGGTGGGGGTGGAGGCAGGGCACCACGTCTCCCCAAAGGACACTCACTGTCCACAAAATCCTTGCACTCCTCCTTGAGCTCTATGGTCTGCTGGGTAACCTCAGGGTCCAACACGCGCAGCTTGTTCAGCTCATCAAAATGCAGCCCTGCTTCACCCAGGATGTCCTTGGCCATAGCTGTGAAGAAAGCAGCCTCAGTCCCCGATCACTTCCCAGCCACCCAAGGAAATGCCCGCTTCCAGGCCAGCCCCACTCCTGCCCCCAGACACCAGCGCCAAAACCACAGACGTACTTCCAAAAAGCTCCCCTTCCCTCTGCCTCCACCTCTCTGAGCCTCACCTGTTTCCCTTCCGGTTTCCCTAGAGAAGAGCAGCTCTGCTCTGAAGGGGTGCTAGTGGCAGCCAGGAGGAAGTGTGTCATAGGAGCAAGGGTCAGGAAAGAATAAAGTCCAGTTGCTTGTCACGGGCATCGTTCATTCAACACACATTTCTTGAGTGCCTACTACATGCCAACACTGCTAGATGCTGGGGGTACAAAGATGAGTGCGACATGGTGCCCGCCCTGGAGGAGCACATAGTTTAGCTGGAGGAAGACAGACACGGAAACTGAGAAAGTATACTGTGTTAAGTGCTTTTACAGAAATATCACTCAAGTGTTGCAGGAGAACAGAGCAGTTAACAGGGTGAGGGAGTAACATTTGAACTAAATTGTGAGAAGCCATAAGCATATTTATCCCCAATTATGTACCCAAAAGGACATGAAAAAGCTTTTCCAGTACAGTCCTAGCATAACACCAAAAGCAAGTAATAGAGGAAATCTGCATGACTTAAAAATGAGAGTTAAAAAATAAGCCAGGAATAAGGACATTACCCACAATGTATGTCACAGGCATGTTGGCCTGAACTAGGACCAAAGTTGACTCTGTCTCTATCTAGCAGAAAACACAAAAAGGAATGAAGCATCAGCAAGAACATACCAAGTGAGGAGGCTAGGGAAAGGCTTCCCAAGCGGAGAAAACAGCACGGACAAGAGTGTGAAGTCACTGAACCGGCCAGAAGACCTAGAAGATGAAAGGACCGAGGAAAGAGCTGCAAAGGTCGGCTGGAGCCAGATCAAGAAGACCCTGTGTGCCCAACTAAGGAGTTTGGGTTTCTTTCTGTAGGCAAGAGAACCAGCAGACAGATCTTTTCCCTTCCCAGGCCACCCTGCATTCCTGGTCCAAAGGATGCCTCAATTCTGGGAAGGAAACACTGAAAACTCACGCTCGTTCTGGCAAACACACGAACACACAAAAAGCACACACAATGCTACTTAGGGCTAGCCACTGGCTGCCATACCAATTCCCAAACCCCAAGCGTTCCAAAGGCTACCACCCGCTGGCCCTGCGCCAGCCCTTTCCTCTGCTCCCACCTCCCCCAGCTGTTTCCCTTCCGGCTTCCTTAGAAAAGTTCTGTCCCAAAAAAAAAAAAAAAAAAGTTCTGTCCCAAATGGGGTGATTATGGGAGTAACTTCCAGAGCAGGTATACCATAGGAGGAGCAATGGTTAAAAAAGAATTAAGTTCCCCGGCTGCCAGAACTGATTTTCAAGACAGCCAAAAATCCAGATTTAGAGATGAAATCTGATTTTTATTTATTTATTTTTTAAAGATTTTATTTATTTATTTGAGAGAGAGAATGAGATAGAGAGAGCATGAGAAGGGGGAGGGTCAGGGGGAGAAGCAGACTCCCCGCTGAGCAGGGAGCCCGATGTGGGACTCGATCCAGGGACTCCAGGATCATGACCTGAGCCAAAGGCAGTAGCTTAACCAACTGAGCCACCCAGGCGCCCGAAATCTGATTTTTAAAGGGAAGTATTGAACTCAAAAGTTTAAAGGAAAAACCACATCTAACACTGTGGGCCAACTAATGCATGTCTATAGGCTGTCTGTGTAGGACTGAGCCGTTGGCCTACTGGAATCCACTGAAGGAACTAAGCTAGCATCTTCCTTTTGAAACATTTTAATCACCCCGAGCTTCCTTTTAATCGAGCTTTTTTAAAAGATCTGTCTTCCTGCTGTTCTGTTACATTTACACATAGAGTCCGAGCATTTAACACCTACCAGTAGCTGGTCTGATTAGTTAGACCAGCTACTTTAGGAAGCTTCCAGTAACCTGAGGGAGCAAATATCTGCTTCCACTTCCATTCCCTTCCCTGAGAGGATGCATTTATTCAGAAACATTTCTGATCTCTGGACGGACAGTATGAGGAAAAGCACATGGTGCTATATGAAGCTGCAGCAAGAGGACATAATTCATACGGGGGGTGTCTCAAAAAAAGCTCCTTTTTAAAAATTATTTTTAAGGGTTTTATTTATGTATTAGAGAGAGAGAGAACAAGCAGGGAGAGAGGGAGAGGGAGAAGCAGGCTCCCCGCTGAGCAGGGAGCCCAATGTGGGGCTCGATCCCAGGACCCTGGGATCATGATCTGAGCCAGCTGCAGATGCTTAACCGAGTGAGCCACCCAGGTGCCCCTCAACAAAAGCTTCTGAAAACATGACACTCAAGCTGAGACCTAAAGAATATCCAAAAGTTTGCCAAGTGAAGCAGGGAGGAGGCATTCCAGGCAGAAAGAAAAGCATGTGTGAAGATCCTGAAGCTAAAAGAAATGTAATGCATTCCAAGAACTGAAAGGCTAGTGTGGTTAAAACCCAGGGAACTAGGGGGAGTGTGGAACAGGATAAGTCTAGATGGGAAGGCCAGAGCTGGTTCAGGGAGGGCTCTGAAAGCCGCCGTCATGAGCTTGGATTTTATCATAAGGGTAGTGGGCAGCCAGCAGATTCTCAGCAGAGAAGCACAGCCTTATCTGCCTCTTAGAACGATCACTCTGACCCAGGATGGAGAATGAACAGGAGGGAACGAGACAGTGGGTATACACCTACCTTGTTCATCACTGTAATCCTAGCATCTAGCAGGGTGCCTGCACACACTGAGTGCCTGCACTCAGTGAATGTTTGTGGAACGAATGACTGGAAACAAAGAGGCTATCACAGTGACCAAGGCTTGGAGCTGAAGAAAAGTGTTCCAATTTGCGATGTTACGTAAGTTGATGGCATTTGGTAAAGCACTGACTGAATGTAGGAGTTTGGGGATGAGGGAAGGAAAGAGGCAGGCAAGATTCCCATGTACCCGGCCTGAGCGCCAACTGTATGTTTGGAGGGCAGAGTTGAATGAGATGGATTGGACCGGAGGGAGAGGGTTCCCAACCGACTATCAGATTCCCTCCCAACTCCCACCACACGTGCGTGTCTGAGCATCTGAGGAGCACCGGGCACAAGAACAGCACTGAGCTCCCTGAAGATGACGGCGGCAACACTCTGTGTCCACCCCCTGGCTCTCCCAGATCCACTCCCGGCCCCGCAAGCAGGCGCCATCCGCGGGATGAGGGGAAGGGGCACCGCGCACACAGGAAGACCCGGGTGGTGGAGCTGGCTGTCCACACTACGTAAACGCCTTGAACTTATATGAGCCGCAGTTTCCTCACAAGACAGTTGCGAGCATCACCGCGTAAAGCTCCAGGCCAAAGCTGGGTGTCACACGGCTCGCAAAGAATCGCGCGGAATCCCCACGTTTCTTTCGGCCTGCTGGGTTCACTCGCCCCGGGTCCGCCCGCGTCCCCCGACCCGGAGTCGCTGCCTACCTGCCAACCCCGTAGCGGCGGCGCGCTGCCGCCCGGGCTGATTCCGGCAGGCCGCTTCTCTCCCGGGTCAGCGGCAGTCGGTGCCTCGCCCGCTGGCCTCAGCCGCTGCCACGGCTACAGGACCTGTTTACCCGTAACGTCATTACCTGACTGCGGAAGTACTTACTCCGCCCAACCCGCAGAGCCTGCTGGGAAACAGGCCTGAGAGGAGGGACGGCTGCCTACAAGACCCAGAGGCCTTTGCGCCGGAAAGGCTGCCGGAAGTAGCTAAGCACTCACGGCGGAATTCTCTCAGGGACCCCTCCCTCCCCCGTGATTGGGTGCTGGGCAAGGCCCGCTTTAGAGTCCCAGGCTGCGGGGCGGGCGGGGTTGGGCTGGGGCTCCAGGCGGAGACCGCGAGCGGAGGATGTGAGTTCACAGCCGGGATTGCTGGCGGGCAGGCGGCCACAGCCCAGGGCGGCACAGGGTCGGCTTGCAACCCAGCTGAGAGGAGAAGCGCCCCCCGGGGACGGTGAGAGCCGGGGTGCGGATGCCCTAGGGGACAGGATGGACGGGCCCCGGGCTGGAGCAGAGAGCCCCACCCAGTCCTGGGGAAAAGGCGTGGGACGGTGTAGGGGAGATGGAGAGCTCAAATCCTCCACTGGGATGGGTGTCAGAATCGGTCTCAGTTTCTCGGTGGTGAGGAGGGGTGCGGGCCGGGGAAGACTCACCACAGACCACAGAGAGGTTGGGTCTCGCTAAATCTTTCCAGTCCCTTTGGACGAAGCTTAAGATTTACACCTACAATTTCTGCTAGATCCTCCTCTACCCAAGATCGGTTACCAGCCCGCCACCACCGAGTGTGATGGATTTCTGGGTCCTTTTTCCTTTAGGACCCCACCTTCTTCCATGGCCGTGGTTGTTGTCCTGCCCTTTATTCTGCTTCGGTTCCCATTAGCCTCGCTGAGGGAGATTCGGATACGCCCTCAGCCCCAGGCATCCCCAAATATCCACACACAAAGTCCGGAAGGAACAGCAGTGAGGCTATCAGTGGAAACTTCATTCTCACTGGAATTACTTTCTGGGGCGTCACCTGCCACAAGATTCCTGGAGCCCATTGGTCTGGGAGGAATCTGAGCGGGCGGCATCTGAGCTGACGTCATCCAGGGGCTCAAAGCAATTGCTTTATGTAGGCTCTGTTGGCCACCGCCTAGCCTTTGAATTCCTTTACTTTGGCAGAACATATGTGTGCTTGCTTTGATCCTTGGGGAAATCGGGGCTAGACCCAAAGTACGTAGGGAACTTGTTAAAACCTGTTAAGGGGTGGACTTATTCCTTTGGAGTGGGTGGAGGAGGGTGAGGTGATTTCATACTGTTCATGTGTTACTTAGGGATTGGGCAGTCTGCTGGTGAGGGTTCATCTCATCCATACTCCATCCTTGGGGCAAATGAGAGTCTGCTGGACAAGCCACCAAGGAAATTCGGTACTTCACAAAGCACCCGCTCTGGTCCTTCCTTGGACATTCTTCTTAGGGGCCTACCTAAATCTTTTCAGGGACAGTTTCAGTCTAACAAACTGACATATTAAATACTTTCAGATGTGCATGGCGTTGTGGTAAGCACTGCTTCTGGATCTCACTTATAGGAGGTGACGTGCAACCGCAAATTTTGCGTGTTGTGAGGACTATGAGGTGATTTTACCTTTTTTCTTTCTCCATTGCCAGCACTGCAGTCCAGGCCTTCACCACTTGCCTAGACTGCCGCTTCCTCTGGTCTTCCCACTTGTTCTCATGCACCCTTACGATCCATTCTCTACCCGGCAGCCAGAGTGATCTTTTCAAAATGTGAATAACTGAGATCCTGTCACTCTCCTACTTAAAACCCTCCAATCAATGGCCATCGCAATTAGTATAAAATGCAAACTTTTTAATATGAACTGGCCCCTGCGTCCTGACTTTACATCAAGCCAACTTCCCCCTTCTTTCTATGCACTAGACATCTTGGCCTTATTTCTGTTCCTAAAACTTGTGTCTAACTGAGAAACTTTGCACTTACTCTTCCATCCATCTGGAATGCTCTTTCAGACTTCAGCTGGAATGTCACCTTCCCAAAGAGGCTTTCCCCGGCCCCTACCCATTTTAGGACTTCTCCCTAGTCACTCTCTTTTTTTTTTTTTTTTTTTTTTTAAAGATTTTATTTATTTATATGAGAGAGAGAGCGAGTACATGAGAGGGGGGAGGGTCAGAGGGAGAAGCAGACCCCCTGCCAAGCAGGGAGCCCGATGCGGGACTCGATCCAGGGACTCCAGGATCATGACCCGAGCCGAAGGCAGTCGCTTAACCAACTGAGCCACCCAGGCGCCCTCCCTAGTCACTCTCTTATCACTAGCTTATTTATTGCATTTCTTACCCTCTGGAACTGCTTGCTTATTTATTCATTGTCTTGCTTATTGTCTGTATCCTCCCCCTAGAATGTAATTTCCGTGAGGCCATGACTTATTTGTACTCTTCTGTATCCTCAGTGCCCAGCACATAACAGGGCACAATAAACGCTAACTCTTATTAAGTTTTATTCTTGTTAACGTTATGATGCTTCTTGGTACTCCTTGAAGGCAAAGTCCGTATCTTTCCATCTCTCTGTCCCTACCGCCTAACGGAGAGGGACTCAGTCTTGTTTTCTCGCTGAATGAGTTAAATGAAGTAATGTGTATATTAAGTTGCCTAGACTAGTACCTGGTACATAGTAAACGTGCAGTGAATGTTTGTTCTTTTTTTTCAATGAATGGATTTTAGTGATTCCTTAAAAAACCAAGACATATAAGAGAGAATCTAGCTCGCGGGGGGTGACCTGGCTTTGCTCTCCTTTTCTTCCCTCACTCCTCCCTCCCATGAATGCCTATCAGTGTTTTAGTTTCCAAATCACTTCATAGTTGTTTTTAGATTTATCATCCGGTCTTTTCAAGCCCCTTCTCCCCGGTCTTGTGGGTAGGGAAGAAAGGAAGAGATAAGGCTGGGCCTCCTCTCAGGAAAAAGAAGTAAAAATA
This sequence comes from Leptonychotes weddellii, assembly GCF_054177405.1. Lineage (NCBI taxonomy): Eukaryota > Metazoa > Chordata > Mammalia > Carnivora > Phocidae > Leptonychotes > Leptonychotes weddellii. The sequence continues at coordinate 36,341,555 of NC_138383.1, forward strand.
GCCATCCTGTAGTTGTTCTGTCCTGGAAAATGGTGACAATTTCAGGAACTTGGGACAGGGCTGGGACCAAGAAAGAGGAAGGTCAGGAAACTGCTGCGGCCTGGGTAACCTCTGCCAGGAACACTGGCTGGCGCCCTCTAGCCTGGCTCATTCCGTGCTCTCCTGAAGCTGCTTTTACTTTCCTTCCTGAAGCCAGACCCTGGTGGTGCTCAAAGTCAGCGCTGGTGCAGACTGCTTCTGGGCCTGGAATCTTTAGAAAGGAAGTGCATCCTGTCCCTCTAGCTCCTGGGAATCTCCTGCGCTGGCAGGATTCCCAGTAGGTTTGGTGGGAAGACTTGGGTCCTGGGAACCTTGAGAGGCAAAGAACTGGAATTGGACTGTCGTTCCCCAGGGTAAAGACTTCGGCTGCCCCAGCTCCTCCTCAAGCCGACTCGGACTAACTCCCAGGGTTTGCTTGTCCTCCTTGCTGCCGAGAGCTGAGCCGAGGCTCAGGGGGGCTGGCGAGATGAGGGGCAGGCTCTGGGAGACTGTGCTGGTTCCTGTTACCATAAAGAAGAACAGGAATGTCCTCTTTTGCTGTTGCCTAGGGCCTTAGCCTCTGCCAGGGAGTCTTGCTTGTCAAGGAGAGAATGACTGCACGGTCCCCTCCTGTCCCCTCTCAGCTGAGGGCTCTCCTCTGCTAACTCCTGTCTTCTCTCCCGTCTCCTGCTCACAGTGTTGAGAGTATGAAGCTCTGGCCTCCGCTGACCACTCGCTCGTGATCCTTCCACCACGGCGGAGCCTTCCAAGCCGACCTCCTGCCGTGTGGTGATCTACCTGCAGCGGGAGATGTCAGGGGATACCTGTCTGTGCCCAGCCTCGGGGGCCAAGCCCAAGCCGAGCGGCTTCAAGGGAGGAGGGCTGGGCAACAAATACGTCCAGCTCAATGTGGGGGGCTCCCTGTACTACACCACTGTGCGGGCACTAACCCGGCACGACACCATGCTCAAGGCCATGTTCAGCGGGCGCATGGAGGTGCTGACTGACAAAGAAGGTGAGGCATTGGGGCTTGTTGGGCCAGCTGAGGAGGGAAGGAAGAATTCCTGAAGAAGCGACTTCGGGGCAGGGCTCGAGCCTGGCAGGTCTAGACTCTAGATTCACTCTTCCCGTTACCTGGTCCCGGACTCCTTCAGCTGGAGTCTGTGGTAGAGCCCCGGCATTCTTTGAGGTTGTATGTAGAAGGGTGTGCGCTTACAGGTTATCCAGGGCCAAGATCCATACCTTTTAAATAACAAAAGGACTAGATTCTCCTGAGAACCATCGCTGTACTGACCGGGCAGTGCACAGAGGGCAGGCAGGGCCTGGTGGCGTTCGTGTCGCCAGGCGGTGGGCCTGAGCGCTCCTGAGCTGAGACCTCTGAGGGCTGCCGCAGAGCCTGGAGGGCCTCTGTCCCCCGCAGTCCGGGCCACCCTTGGTGGAAAAGAACAGCCACAGACCTAGGAGCTAGAAGTGGCGTTCCCACTTCTGTTACCCTGTGCTGCGGGCTACCTGGAGGCAACGAGTAACTGTCGGGGGCCTGTCTGAATCCCTAGGCTGGATCCTCATAGACCGATGTGGAAAGCACTTCGGCACCATTTTGAATTACCTCCGCGATGACACCATCATCCTCCCACAGAACCGGCAAGAAATCAAGGAACTGATGGCCGAGGCCAAGTATTACCTCATTCAGGGGCTGGTGAGCGTGTGCCAGACTGCTCTGCAGGTAGGGAGCTAAAGTGGGCTCAGGTCGAGGAGGTTGGGAGTTGGCCGCTCCCTTCAGGGACATAAAGGTCCAGTTCCTGGAAGGTCGCATGACCGGTACGGTTGGTGAGTCCGAACCTCACTGTTAGATATGCTGGGTGCTGCCCAGGCCAAGGACACTGGCAGCCAGTCTGTTTGTAAGGTGACAGACTCGGGCAGTAGGACTAAGCCCAGCTTCCGGTTTCTACACCTTGCTATCTGGATTTTAGGTTTTCTGGAAATGGGGTTCTGCTTGCCAGCTGGCAGTTTCTATTGCCAGATGCCTCCTCAACAAGCAGAGGGTGGCCTTGGCAGGGGGGCTCCGACAGCTCCTGGGGAACGCCTGGCTTAGCCTGGCAAGCAGGAGATCTCAAAAAAGATTCTCGGCTGTGTGTATCACCCAGGACAAGAAGGACTCATACCAGCCTGTGTGCAACATCCCCATCATCACCTCCCTGAAAGAGGAAGAGAGGCTCATCGAATCCTCCACCAAGGTACTGGGACCCCTGAGGGCTGCGGGCAGGGACGGACGGGACCCTAGCCTGGCCCTCACGCTCTCCTCCCTCCCAGCCCGTGGTGAAGCTGCTGTACAACAGAAGTAATAACAAGTATTCCTACACCAGGTAGGGTCGGCATCTGGGGGCTGGGGGCTGGGGGGCCAAGGCTCGGGGAAGGGCTGCAGAAGCAGACCCAAGAGAAGCCCCCTGTACTCCTGGCATGGTTGGCAAGGGTCTGGATCTCAGGCAGGAAGAACAGAGAGAGAAGGGGAATGAGGGCAGAGACGTTTGGAACTCGGTGCAGGGCCCTGGCTGGGATATAGAGGGGAACGAACTGGAACCCCCCTAATGTGTCCTGTCAGGCACAGTGCCAGGTGTTTTCCCAGCATTAGCTTATGAGGTGGAGGAGGGACCCTGGGAAGCCCGTGGCTGGGACTCCTCCTGAGCCAGCCTCTCTGCTTCACAGCTGGGCCACTTTCTCCCTTGCCCAGTGTCCCCTTGGCCAGCCGCAGTTAGGTATATGCACAAGGCCGCAGGCTCAGGGAGTCCCCGTGGACAGACGTGTTGCCAGCAGCCCCCCTACGGCAAGGGAACGGGTCCTCCTGCCACGAGGGCAGCGAGCCTCCCTCCTTCGGGGCCCGAGGAGAGGAGACCGCCCGCCCTCAGTTCTCTCTGCTTCAACTTCAGACCAACTCCCCCCCTTCCCCTCACAGGCCCCCAAACCCAGAAGGTGCCCTGTGCCCCTTTTCCCTGCTGTCCCCTCTGGCATCCTGACTTTTCCTCAGTTCTGCGTGACACGGAGGGGAAGGGGGGAAGCGCCCAGCCAGCACCGTCTCTTGTGCTGGAACCTCATTCCCAGGCCCCCTGGCCTTCATGGCCCCCTGGCCTTCATGGGTTTTTCAGCAACTCGGACGACCACCTGCTGAAAAACATCGAGCTGTTCGACAAGCTCTCCCTGCGCTTCAACGGCCGCGTGCTCTTCATCAAGGACGTCATTGGCGATGAGATCTGCTGCTGGTCCTTCTACGGCCAGGGCCGCAAGCTGGCCGAGGTCTGCTGCACCTCCATCGTGTATGCCACGGAGAAGAAGCAGACCAAGGTGGGGGGCTTCCCTCTGCGTGGGTGGGGGCGGGACACACCCCAGCGCAGCCCCCGCTGTGCCCTTCACCACAGGGAGCTTGCTCTCTGTTTCCCCCAGACCCACATGATGGTGCTGGGCAAGGACGAAGCCAGTTCAGGCAGTTCGGGGATTGGCTCGCGAATGCTTCGTTCTGGTCACCTGAGCGGTGGGGGCTGTTGACCAGCAAGAACAGCGTGGTGCGGTGGGAAGGACCAGGTCTTTGGAGTTGGCCCAATTCAGGTCTGAATTCTGGTTCTACCACTCACCAGTTTTCTGACCTCGTACAAGCCATTTAAACCAGCTGGGCCTCAGTTTCCTCACCTGCAAACCTGGGCATGATAGTATGCAGTTGACGGGACTGTTAGGAAAACGCGGCGGTTCCTAGGAGCAGCAGTTCAGGCTCTGATCTCCTCTCTGGCCCTGCTGGTTGGTGTTCCCGGCCGACCAGCTTCGCCTCTGCAGGAACAACGCAGCGCCAGGTACGTGTGAGGGATTTGACAGGTGACAGTTGACACGAACTCTGCAAACCCCGTTCTCCCAGGCTGCGAGCAGTTGGTGTCCTCCCCAGAGAGGAGCTCCCCCCTGGCCCCCCGGGAGCGTGTGCAACGGAGGCAGCGGAGGCCTTTGCTGGGCCAGGAGGGTAGCCCACTTGGAGGGTCGTGTGCGTGAGGGGCTCAAAGCCGCCAGGCCTGTGTAGCCCCTGCTCGGCCTGCAGGCCCCCGAACTGCCTCCAGCTGGGCCGCCAGACGGTTGGGGAAGGACAGCTTACAGGAGGTGGCCCTGCTTCCTCCTGGCATTTTGGGGGTGCGGACTCCCGTGTGCACGTATCAACAGAGTCAGGATTCAGGGTCAGGTCTCTGTGGGGGCTGCTTACACTTGGAAGTGGCAGCAACCCCGTTCACCTTCCTGAGCGTTTTCTCTTTCGTGGACTTTGGGACTCCTCAGGCAGGGCTGGAGCATTCTCCCCATTTGACAGATGAGGGAACAGAAGTCAAGTTAGGCTAGAATCCAGGTTCCTTTGTGTCTTCCACGTGACGTTCACAACAACTCTCTGAAGTAGGTATTAGCCCTGATTTTACATGGGCGGACACGGAGGCCTCGCGGCCCGTAGGTGCTGGGCCCGTACTGAAGGCTGGCTCTGAGCACAAAGCCAGGGCCCTAACCCTGCACACACCAGCCCACTGCTCCAGGCTCGCGTGGGGCACGGGCAGCATGCTAGTCCTCGGCGTCCTCATGTCCACAGAGGACAACTCCCCACTTCTCCAAAGAAAGACCTCCCCTCGCTCACCTGTCTCAGGAGAGAGTTCGGGAGGAACTTCGAGAGCCAGCACAGGGGCGAGGGCCCTGCCATGTTGCTGCCTGTTGGATGAAGCCTCATTCGGTCCTCTTGTCCCCCTGACCCCAGGTGGAATTCCCAGAGGCCCGCATCTATGAGGAGACCCTGAATGTCCTGCTCTATGAGACTCCCCGAGTCCCTGACAACTCCTTATTGGAGGCCACCAGCCGGAGCCGCAGCCAGGCTTCCCCCAGTGAAGATGAAGAGACCTTCGAACTGCGGGACCGGGTCCGCCGTATCCATGTCAAACGCTATAGCACTTACGATGACCGGCAGCTCGGCCACCAGTCCACCCATCGCGACTGACAGGACCCTCAGGGAGTCAGGGCACGGGCCACCCTGTCTCCCCTCCTGTGGAACCCTGCCCCGCTGGCCGCCCCACGCTGCTACTGGCTGGGTTTCTGCTCCAGCGCCCAGAGGCCTGACAGGAGGGCAGAGGGCCTGAGCAGGAGAGGGACCACATTGTTTGCCCTGCTCCCTGAGCACTTCCGGATGCCCGGGTCCTGGACCCTTTGCTCACCCTTCCTGACAGGAGCTGCGTCTGCCCCTGGGGCGAATGGACTGACCTGCCCACCTCCCACGAGAACAATCCCCTTGCCCCCTTGCTGAGTGTCCTTTTGCTCCACTGAAGGGCTACCTTTAGGCCTCTGGGGAGGTCCATGGGGAACGAGCTCGTTCTGGTGCTGTGGAGGCCCAGTTTCTTACAGAAGGTGGGGCTCCTTTTTCCCTAGGTGTTTAAGCACAGGCTTCATGATTTTGGTTTTTAAAAAATTATCTAGGAAATGAATAGTTTTGAGTCTAATAATGAGGGGAATAGGTATTTGTGCTACCCCTCTAGGGTGCCAAGACCCTGGGTAGAGGGCAGAACCTTTGGCCTTCCTTGATGCCTTTGACATCTGTTTCTTTAAAGCACTTTGTACTTTTATTCAGGAGATTTGTATTCTGCCCTGACACGCATCAACTTTTTCTGACCCTAACCCCTCTTCCCTCCAGAATCCGTCTGAGAGAGGGGCTAGAGAAGCAATAAAACAAAATACGGACTAACTTTGGCTTTGCTGGGCTGGCCAAACAGCCGGCCCAGAGAGCATGGACAGGAAGGAAGGGAACTGTAGTCCTAATAATGCCCATGAGAAAGGACATTTTCAGGTCACGTAATGGAGTCCTGGGGCCTAACATGATTGCTCTTTTTGATTCTCTTGCCCTCAGCTCCAAGGTATGCTTTGCTTTACTTTCTGGAAAGCCAAAGGGCCGTTACAGGGGCCAGGAGCATGAGCCGCAGCGGGAAAGCTGTGGGGCCCGTGGGCACCGCACTCAAGACGCCCACCAGCTGAGGACAGTGAACGTGAGCTCTGCGTTCCCAGAAGCCCTGTGCAGAGGTGGCATGTGCTTGGCCATATGGCCCCTGCCCGCCCCATACTGTTGGTTTTGTGTCCCGGCTGGGGTGGGGGGAGGTGGTGGTGTTCTGCCCAGCGTTGAGTCTGGACGCAGGGTGATGGGAGCAGCCTAAGTCCCTTCAAAGGCTGGGTGATGTGGCCATGGAGCTGCCAAGGCCCAGCTCTTGGGCAAGGATGCAAGTTACTCCTTGGGGCTTTTTTTCACTACCTTCTGTTTGGCGTGGCCCTTTGGGAGGCTGCTTATCCGAATTCTTTTCCAAAGGAATGCCATCAGGCTGGGAGCTGCTCAGCCAGCCTAAGAAAACCCCACAGCCGCTGAGCGGTAGCCACTCGGGAAGGAGTGCCAGTTATCAGGCTCCTGGCTCCTGACGACTGTTGCTTAGCTAAGTGGCCTGCTTATGGCCGACGCAATGGAGCCTATGGCAAATGCTAGGCCCGGGTTCGTAGACACCTACAAGGACCTGAAATGACATGATGGGGCAGGGGAAGTGTGACTAACCAGGCATTTGACGCTTGTCACAGCCTTGCAAATGTAGACTTCCAGGTGAGGCACCCTGGTCATCAGCTCGGAACACTTCACCCAGCCCTCCCTGGAGTAGAGGTGAAGACAAATCCATTTCTTTGGCCAGATTCCGCCTTTGGCTTTGTGGCTTTCCCACAGAGACTGGAATGCTTCTGCCTGAGGCCTCTGGCCTATTTCCTCCGCTGCCCTCCTGAGGCCTCTAATACTCAAAGCCCCAGCTTCCCACTGAGGTATTTTAATGCCTGTCCTTTGACCTCCCCAGCCCTGCAGCCTCTTTGCTGCTCTGACATTTAGATCCTCAACTCTCTCGGTGGTGACTATTCTTTTTTCCTGAGAAAGCACAGTAATCCTGGACTGATCAAAAATATCTCCCTGGTCTTAAGAAAAATACTAACATTGAAATCACTGAAGTCAGCTTCTTTAATCGGACTTTGTGGCATAAGGGTTGGGGGAATTTTCTTTGCGTTTCTCAGCCCCATTCAGAAAGCAGCTCTTGGCTGTGTGAATTTTTCAACTCGGAGCAGCCCAAGGGAAAGCAAAGAGTGTGGATGAAGGTCAAACCTTCTCGGTTTCTGAGAAAACTGGAAGCCTGCTGTTCACCACAGGTACCAGGACTGGGTTTTATTCCATTTCTTATCTGACCAATGTCTGCCTAAAGGATGGCCCAGGTCCTGCCACGAGAGAAGGTCTCCTTTGTCCCTTAACTGCAATCCCTTGTTGCTCAGCATGGGTGATGGAAACCGACACTAATTTCTAATAAAATTGTGTTACACCGCAGTGGTGCGGTGCTTGCGGTGCTTCGAGCTGGGTCAGCTCACTGCTGTGGACAAAGTTCTTGTATTCCTCCCGCTCATCAGCTTGTGTTCGCCCCGAGTCGGAAATCCTACTGCACTCAGTTGCCCTGCAACCCAGGCTCCCCCTGGTGGAGGATTAAGGACAACACTAATAAGGGCTGGAACTGAGATTTAATATTTTTCAAGAATAAAACGACCTCTTTTAACAATCACTATGGTAGTAGGGAAGCAGGAATCTCTAAGATTCGGGGGAAAATGCAGCACATTTCATCTCTGGCTCTTGGAGATTTGCGAGCGGCTCAGAAAGTAGCTTGGCTCAGTCCCCTCCTCGGCTAAGTTTCTGCATTTGCGGTCTGGAAAGGCCTGACAGATAGAAGCTCGCGGCTGGCAGGCCTGTTATTCCAGGGAACTCACACTGCTTGCCTCACTCCTTCCCAGGCCCAAGGAGGCCAGCGATGTCAATGGTGGCCAGTGCTGAGAGCCCGAGCCTGATGCTGGCCTCCTGCTCAGCATCTGGCAGAGGGTAAAGAAGACAACAGGAGTCCAGTCTAGTCCCCACCCCACTGGCTGAGAGGCACAGTGACCCTGGGAGACGTCCAGCCAAGCCCCAGCCTCAGGAGAGAAAGAGATACACTCTAGTAGATGGGGCAGTTTGCTGGAAAGGCAGCAAGGACAGCAACCAAGGGCCCCCATTGCGTCAAAAAGGGAGCCTGAGACCCCGGGGGCAGAAATGGCGAGGGGGGCCAGGTGTGCACTGGTTTATTGACCAAACCTCATATTCCAAACAACTTGTGTGACAGGCCAGGAAACCCCAGGCCTGTGGCAGCTGAACACAAACGTCCTGGTGGAAAGGTTTACTGGAACACAGTGTAGCCAGGGCTTACGGGGGAGGCCAGCCTTGGAGGAGTCCTACACAGGTCTTCTGGAGAAAACGATTACACCCACCCACCAAAAAAGAACCCCACAATCAAATGGCGCAAACGATAAAGAGACCCACTGTGGCCCATGGTGGAGAGTTCTGCAGCAATTGTGGGATGAGAGCTGTTCTTCAGGGGCCGAGCCTAGGCACTCAAGCCTCAGCTGGCCTACCAGTGAAGGCCCGAGGGTGGTGTCTTCTCATCTTTATTGCTTTCTAGGGAGAAGGGAGGGATCCGGACATCAAAGTGGGAACCATCAGGCCTCTCGAAGCGGAACGTGCCCCTGTGCGTCAGAGAGAAGCTGGGTTAGAGGGAGTGAGGGCTGAGGCCCTACTGAGGATCTTGAGAGCCCAAGGCCCTCAGCTCCGGAACTGAACACAGCAGGATGAGGGAGGATGGGCTCTCTCCAGCCTGGCTCATGTCAGGATAACACTGGTCCAGAAACCCGAGAGCCCTTCCTGGCCCTACATGAAAAGAAGAAACACAGCTGCCCTGATTCTGGCCCTTAGATATACGCTGCATAAGCTACCCAACCATACTTTCAGGTTAAGGAGTGAACCACCAGGGGAAAACCAGCTACATGGGCAACTCAGTGCAGCACCAAACCGTCAGACCTCTTGGGCCTAAGTCCTTAGTCCATGAAATCACAGGAACTAGAAAACAGAAAAAAATCAGACAAGTCCCACCCAAGAATGAACAGCAGCTAAAGCTCCATCTCTAGATGTCCACCTGGCCCAGAATTAACGGCAAACTCTGAGCTCTCGCTTTTCTGAGCTGCGCCTGCGTGTGTGGAGTCGAGGCGCCCCGTCCCACGCGAGCCCACTCACCACATGTGGCCGCTGGAAGCCTGCAGGGAGACATGGCTGCTATACTGGAATGCGGGCTGCTCCTTGGATAACACGGGTTCCTGGGAGGGTTCAGGCAAAATCCGTAAGGCCGGGCCAGCTCCCTGTACCCCGGGGCCACACGCTGCCAGTTCATCAGGACGATGCCCCCTCCGGCCTCCCACAATGACTGCGGGCCAGTACCACCTCCCGGAGCACAGCCACTGACGTGGGCCTTGCATTCTGCTTCTGGGAAAGAGAACCTCACACTCAACATCCGAGGTCACTGGGCAAAGATGCCGGGCATAGGACCTCCTCTGTAAATAGCCCTTCCAGAGTCCATTCACAGAGTGCCTGAGTGCCAGGACCAGGGCGGTGTTCTGCAAACCTTTGCTGACTTAAATCTCCTGGTAATTATGAGACTAATAGGTGTGACTCCCATTTAACAGGAAGAAACTGAGGTTTTTGGTTAAACTGACCCAAAGTTATGTGGTGAGTAAACCACACGTAGCTGGCATTCAAAGCCAAACTATCTCACTCCAAAGGCCTGTTCTCACTCAATATCCCACCCTGCTTCCCAAGCCCGTGCTGATGGGGATAAATACATGTTAAATGTGGCCACTGGCCATTTCTCCTGACTCTATTTCTCAGGAAACAGGGTGGGGTAGTGCAGGATTTGCAAAACCAGATCTCTTCTGGACCAGCAGAGGCGGCAGGTGTGTAAAGAGGCAGAGGAAGGGGCGCCTGGGTGGCTCAGCCGCTGGGCGTCTGCCTTCAGCTCAGGTCATGATCTCAGGGTCCTGGGATCGAGCCCCACATCGGGCTCCCTGCTCGGCGGGAAGCCTGCTTCTCCCTCTCCCACTCCCCCTGCTTGTGTTCCTGCTCTCGCTAGCTCTCTCTCTGTCAAATGAATAAATAAAATCTTTAACAAAAAAAAAAAAAAAGGGCGCCTGGGTGGCTCAGTCGGTTAAGCGACTGCCTTCGGCTCAGGTCATGATCCTGGAGTCCCGGGATCGAGTCCCGCATCGGGCTCCCTGCTCAGCGGGGAGTCTGCTTCTCCCTCTGACCCTCCTCCCTCTCGTGCTCTCTGTCTCTCATTCTCTC
>NC_138383.1:36352321-36411068 GCF_054177405.1 Leptonychotes weddellii
ACCTTCCTCCTCGGCCCTCCCAGAGCCCAACACTATGACAACACTTGATGTGCTCTCTGCTAACCTCTGCCACTACCATGAGCTCCTGAAAGGCAGGGACAGGGTTTCATGTTTATTTGAAGCTCACAGCCAGGCAAGAAATAGCTCAATAAACATCTGACTAATGCATACAAAGTGTGAAGATCAGCCTCTACTTATTTAAACAAATATGTGTGTATTCTTCATAAACAGGAAGCCTTTGAACCAGAACAGAAGGGAGAGTCAGCCTGGAGGACTCCGTCCCAGAACCTGAGGGTCTCGCTGCTCCAGATCTTGGAGTCCACCCAATACGTGCAGCACTTGGAAGAACCACTAGGCACATGGTTTAAATGTGGAACCCACTCCACAGTCACCCTGGGGATACCACAGAAAATCTGGGGGCCCACCCCGAGGGAAGGGGCCCAGGCCAGGTACATACCCTCATGCCCATGTAGAAGGGGATGACGGTGACACGAATGTTCTCAGTCGTTTCCCGGTGGACATCAGAGAGCTCCAGCCAGGGGTGATTCTTCTCTTGCCAGGCCCGGAGTGTCTCCCGGGCCACAAAAGGGGGTGCTGGGGCAAAAGATAACTAGTTAGTCCAGGCCAGAGTCCCGGGTGTTCTCCAACTGCCCCTCCTAGAAAAATCTTCCGAGTGCCGACCCAGGTTAACGAGGCACCTGGACCTGAAGCAAAAGCACAGGCCGGAAGAAGGCACCAGGCCAGATAAGCCCCGAGCAGCTACGGGACATCCTGGGAAGAGAAAGGGGCTGGGAGTGAGGAGCCCAGGTCTTCAGACCCTACTGTAACCTTGACCTTGCCACTCACTAGCAATCAGCCTTCTTCTCATCCCTGAGCCTCACGTTTCATATCTATTAGGAAGAGATAATAGCCATCCGCCTGATAGATCTAATGGGAGGTTGAATAAGGTTGTGGATATACAGCTTTGAAGTTACTTCTGTGATATTGTCCTTTGAAGAAAAGGCTCTCCCATTCCAGCTTCCCTTCTTGAGAGAGCTCACCTTTTGTCTGGTCGTACAGAAGAAATCTTTCAAACAGCTCGTGCTGGATGGGAACCTGATCAGTGGAGGTATAGGGAAGGATGTCTTCATGGCTGACATAGTCCAGGCCTGGCACAGAGAGGGAAAAGAAACAGTGAAACTCACACAGGAAAAGGGAGGAACAAGGCTGAGAAGAAACACAATGCCTGGCCTTGTCCCAAGGTGGGACGAGCCTGGCACCATCACTCTCAGCTTCTACAATCCCTCCTAGCAGATTAAAGGACATCGGAAAGGCATCAGAATCTTCTCACTGAGACACACCAGATAGATGCTCACTACTCACCTGGGATGGCATAGAGGGCCCGGCTATCATCATGGTTAGCCAAGAAAGTCACAGCTTCTGTCTGAGATCTCTGAGACTGAGGCAAGAAGTAAGTCAGAGATTTTCTTAGTCACTATCCAGTCCTGAGAACTTGGGGCCCAGGGCTGGGCTCTCTTTGACCCTTCTCCCTCCCTCTGTCCCCATCAGGTTCAGGCCTTTCCCATGGAAAGAAACCCCAGGCCCAGCCATCCTGCTTACTTACTATATGTGGACAGTCTCGGGCATCAATCAGCACCTGATAGTAAGTGTGAGTTTTGCCTTTCACCTCCTTAGAACCATGGCCAGCAGGATTCTCTGCTCTAGAGGGTAGGAGGAAAAGCCCAAGATCACCCCAAGAGAAGCAGAAGTGGTGCCTGCCCTAGCTCCCTACCACCTCCTTACCTAGACAGACTAGTTAGTGCCTGATCTGAAGGGGCTTTGGCATCAGCTGGGTACCTGCTCAGCAACACCAGGCCCAGCCCCTCCCCAGTCAGAGGCCAACAAGGAAATATGGAGGACCCATGACACAGAGTCTCCATTTGCCTTACTCTCTGGCTGCTTCTTGGAAGAAGGGGACCATGTTGAGAAAATCAAATTGCTGGTTCCATCCCTGAAGCCCCAAGTACCCCACTCTTCTCACATCCCTGAGGTGATCTATGATTACTTAATGGAACTAGGACTTTTCTTTTTTAATGTACTCTAGTGATAAGAAATTGAAAGAAAGATTCTAACTGTCAAAAAATCAAGAAAATTAGTCCCTCAACGCCTTCTGGGCTACTTATAATGCAAACAGAGAACAGCTTGGGAAAGCATCCTGGGGAGGCCTAAAGGGACCCTCTGGCTTTTAAGACTGTCCCTGGCACTCAGCACTTTTGTCTCCATGGTGTCCGGAAAGTACTCTGGGACTGTTCCGATGGCCCAGGAGGATGTTGAATTCCCCCCCTGGGACCCCAATTACTTACATCAGCCATGAGTCAGGCCTCCTCCTGAGGGTACTGTGAGGCACAATGACAGGGGTACTTACTTTTCTGGAGCTGCAGAAGCCACATCCCGGTCATATAGTCTGGCCTGCCAGGGAAACAGGACGACACCTCGGTAGCCAAAAACACTATGAAGGAAGAGCTAAGAGGAAAGAGAGTCTCAGTGAGTGTGCAGTCCACAAGTCCTTCCAGGTGGGACTCAGACCGCTAAGCAGCACAAGTAGCTGCAACCCCAGCATGAGGTCCTGCCGATCTTTCTCTTGAACTCTGTAATCCACCCCCACCAGCTTCGGAACACTCTTACCGGCACACGTCTACGGCCATCCCACCCTGAGCACGCCCGATCTCATCGGAACACTCTTACCCCCTCTTCACCTGGCTGACTTCTGCTGATCCTTTAGACCGTAGCTTACAGCTCTAGGAAGACTTCCCTGACCTCCCCTCCACTCAGCACAGTGCATAGCCACTGACCCCATCGTAATTCCTTTCTTTTTTTTTTTTTTAAAGATTTTATTTATTTATTTGAGAGAGAGAAAGAGCACAAGAGGGGGGAGCAGGAGAGGGAGAAGCAGACTCCCTGCTGAGCAGGGAGCCCGATGCGGGACTCGATCCCGGGACTCCAGGATCATGACCTGAGCCGAAGGCAGTCGCCTAACCAACTGAGCCACCCAGGCGCCCCGTAATTCCTTTCTAGACTGCCAACTCTACGAAGGCACTACTTTCTGGTTCAAGTCCAACGCCCAACACCCGGTCCGCTGTAGGCATACAAGAAAAGGAGAGTGGGAAGCTGAATAAACAAAAAGTCCTTACTTACAAGGGCCCTAAATCTCAGTGGATCTGGCACAAAGTTGATACAAAAACAAGAGCCTCACACCCACAGCGTATGTTACACTGCAATCAGTTCAACTATGACAAAGTATTAAAGGTTTGCTTTCCTTTTTTTTCTCTCTCTTTTTTTTTTCTTTAGAGAGGGAGGAAGGGGAGAAGGAAAGGGAGAGGGAGAAAGAGAATCTTAAGCAGGCTCCACACCCAGCACAGAGCCAGATGCGGGGCTCAATCCCAGGACCCTGAGATCATGACCTGAGCCCAAACCAAGAGTCAACCGCTAAAACTTCTGAGCCTCCCAGGCGTCCCCAAAGGTGTGCTTTTCTGAAAGCTCCCCCCACTGGCTTCCCACCTTCCACTAAATTACAGGATTCTTCAACAACCTGGCCCTCTCCTCACTTTGGTTCAAATTATCTGTCCTGGGCGCCTGAGTGGCTTAGTCGGTTAGGCGTCTGCCTTCGGCTCAGATCATGATCCCAGGATCCTGGGATGGAGTCCCGCATTTGGCTCCCTGCTCAGCGGGGAGTCTGCTTCTCCCTCTCCCTCTGCCCCTCCCCCCTGCTCATGTGCTCACCCGCTCTCTCTCAAATAAACAAAATCTTTAAAAAAAATCATCTCTGTCCACACTTACTTGGAAAGGGTACCCACTAACACATGAAAAGGATTCACATCCAGGAAAACAGAAACTCCATCTTAAAAAATTTGTAATTCTGGTCTGGCACTAAACATCAAGGCAGAAAACCGTAACATTCAGGCCTATGACCAAAACTGACCCTTTCAGAAGCAGGGCGCACCCTGAAAATGACAGATGAGGGGCACCTGGGTGGCTCAGTTGCTAAGTGTCTGCCTTCGGCTCGGGTCATGATCCCAGGGTCCTGGGATCGAGCCCTGCATCAGGCTCCCTGCTCGGCGGAGGCCTGCTTCTCCCTCTCCCACTCCCCCTGTGTTCCTGCTCTCACTATCTCTCTCTGTCAAATAAATGGAAAAATCTTTAAAAAAGAAAGAAAGAAAAGAAAATGACAGATGACCCAGCCCAGCACTCACCTGCCCGGTCTCATATTTTCCGTTCTGTTTTGGCACCTCAAATACACCAACCGTCTCCAAAACTTTGCCCTCTGGTCGGTTTCTGATTAGGAAGGAAAAGAACAAGCAGCTGAAAAGCTGAGAAGGTAATGGTACCTATCCCATCAGAAAAAGCTACTAGGAGACTGAGGGGCCAGGCAGTGAGAGCAGCGAAGGGCCAAAGCAGTGTGGCAGGTGAAACAGGTAAGGGTCCTCACAAACCACCACTCCAGATTCTGCCTTTCCCCCTTTGAGGTCCAGCCACTGGCCCTACCTCAGTTTCTGTGTTAGGTCTGACTGCTCCCCGATCACTTTCTTCTCTCTTCACTCTCAGCATTCCTCATATCATGCCCTTGCACCCTGCTTATTTATACCCCTTGCCTCTATTTCCTCCCTGACCCACAGCATTTTAACCGCCCTTCCCACCTTGCATTTCTGTTATTTGTGCCCATGTCTTATCTCCACTAGAGACTGTAGGTTCCCTGGGAGCAATGCCTGTGTCTGATTAGCCGTGTTCCCCCTCAGAGCCACTGTGTGTGAAATATTTGTTTTGTATAACTCCATCTATGTCTACCCCTGGAAACTGCAGCCTTCACCCTGCCCTTGAACTGCTTAGCAATCCTCTCCAAACATCCTAGTGCACTCCCTGCATTGCACCTAGTAGTCTCTCAATCTAGTTTTTGTTCAGACTCACGTCACATTTCACAGGGATCTTACACTGCAAATACTTATCATCTCTCCCCAATACCAGTGTCTAATCTCAGCCACCAAAAGGTCAGTTCTCTCAGTGGTCTCTCTGGACAGGGCTGCTCTTTCTAGGGGTCCTTCCAAGGTCTGCTATTCTTAGCATTTTGGAGATGTGAACCTTATGCTTCCTTCCTCTCACTTGATCCTCCAACCCCAATTTGACCTGCCTGTCCCATCGCTAAAGACAATGCTTACACCATTCCCCATGGCCTCAAGCCCCCTCCCCAAGTCACACAGAAAGAACCAATCTCCCCAAGGTCACGCTGAAACCCGGAACCCACGCAGGGCTCATTCGCGAGTCCAGTTTCCCACTTCGAGCATCTTTCTGAGGGTGGCTTTGTCCCAATCCGGGGCTGGGGGTTCAAGTCAAGAGCCCTAGGGCTTAATTAAAAGGCTGCCCACTAACAACAGCGCTCGAGATCCCCATTTGGGGAGGGAGGATTCGCTCCGGGAGGGTTACTAGCTCCCCCTCAGAGCCAGTCCTGCGTAACCCAGGGCTCTGGGCCGCGCTCCCTTCTGTTCCTGGCACACATCCCAAGCAGGGCAGGTTGGCTCCCGGCCGGAACCCTCTCCCGGGTCGAACTCCAATCACCCTCGGCCGGCCCGGCCTCCTCCGTGGACGGAACACACTCCCTGGGCTCCACGTACGGGCCCCGCGCTCCGTCCCTCACCGGGACGAGAGGTGCCTCCGCGTCGTCGTGGTCGCCTCTGGTGGGAAGGCCCCAGCTCCACCCGACGCACAGAGCGGCCTCGGCCCCCGGACCCCGGTTAGCGAGCGGGACCACCAGCGGCTGCCCACGGCCAGGGCCCGCCGGGCCACACAGCCCGCCATATCCCGCCGGAGCGCCCGCTCGGCTGTTGACACAGGGCCCAACCCGCCGCCGGAGGCGTTCTGCTCCCGCCCCACACTGCCCCGCGCTGCTTCCCCGCCCCCTTGGCCCTCTGCCCCGCCTCATCCCACCCCGTGAACTCCATGCTCCTTCCGGCGCGCGATGGGCGGAAGTCCCGGCCCCCGGTCACCTGACCGTAGGTCCGCTAGAGATGGCGTCTTGTTTGCTGGCGGGCGAGCGTTTGGTTCGCGCTTTGGGACCCGGTGGGGAGCTGGAGCCAGAGCAGCTTCCCCGGAAGCTGCGGGCAGAACTTGAAGCCGCGCTGGGGAAGAAGCACAAGGACGGTGATCTTTCCAGTGGCTCCGCGCGCCTCGTTTCCTTCCGCCTGATCCGAGAGCTGCATCAGTACCTGAGAGAGAGGGGTGAGCCGCAGTCTCCAGCCCGGACTCGCCTCTCTTTTTCCAGAGTCTTTTCCCTCCTTAATCTTTTCCCACCTCTAGCATCGTTGTGAGGGGGGAAAAAAAATCCATCACTCTCCTCCACCCGCGGAACGGTCATCTAGCCAACCCAAGAGTCACCTCATAAACCGTAGGACAACCCACTCCAACAGCTTCCATGGGGATTTCTCGTGGGTGACAAAATTTACCTGTGCCGTTTCTGTTCTCTTGAGAGTCTCCTCTTCACTACCAAGCCGCCTTAGGGCCGCCTGACCTTTGAGGAAGTCCAGTTCTAACCCAGTAACGCCGCACAAGTTCAGTTTTTTCCTTTTAAGCCACATTAGAAAACAACTTAGGATAGTGAGCTTGTCCTGTTTGGGAATCTGGATTTCTTTGCATCTCAAAAGCAAGTTAAATCTGGGGCGCCTGGGTGGCTCGGTCGGTTAAGTGGCTGCCTTCCTCTCAAGTCATGATCCCAGGGTCCTGGGATCGAGCCCCACGTCAGGGTGGGGCTGAGCAGGGAGCCTGCTTCTCCCTCTCTCTCTGCCTGCCTCTCTGCCTACTTGTGCTCTCTATCTCTCTGTCAAAAATAAATAAATAAAATCTTTAAAAAAAAAAAAACTTAAAAAAAAAAAAGGAAGTCAAATCTGATAGTTTCTTTTTTTTTTCCACATAGGATGATGGAAAGGTGTGTTGAAAGACCTGAACTGGGAGTAGCATCTGAGTTTTAGTCATAGCTCTGCCACAAACTCCCCTTGGAGAAGTCGTTTCTCATCCTTGGGTCTCAGTTCCCTTAACTGTAAAGGGAGGGACTAGGACAAACTGGTTTGTAAGGTCTTTTGTCAGAATTAACATAGCCTACCCAGAAGTAGGGTACCCTTTGTATACTGCACAACTACTAGAACTATTGGAAGTAAAAAGTATCTTAGAGATCATCTAGTACACTGTTCTCTGAGTATTTAGCATCACTGTGACTTAAACCTATTTAGGGCATTTGTATTGTGGCCACAGTGTGACTTAATCTAAATGCAAATGTAAGTGGCTTACTTGTTAGCTGTGACATTGGCAAGATAATTGAGAGCTGACAGTCAGCTGGGTGCACTAGGAGATATTTTTGTGGAATTGTCCTCAATTCTTCTCAGTTGAAAATGATCTTGGAGATGAATTAAAATAGGGATGGGCATGTTTTATTTTGGTAGAAAAAATAGAAGGGTCAGACCCTTTTTTGATCTTAATCCTTCAACCTTAGTCCTATGCATCATTATGTTTGTAAAAATCTTTTCTTCCCAGGTTCCACACTATACCTTCATGAGCTCCTAGAAGGCAGTGAAATCTATCTCCCAGAGGTTGTGAAGCCTCCCCGGGTATGTAAGGGATATATTTCTGAGAGTGGGTGTTGGCTGAATTGGACTTACTCACGATACATTCAGATTTATGAATCGACCTTTGGGCTCAAAAATTTGTCTTTTAAATCCTTGAGAGCTGGAGTGGGGGAACCAGATACTGTCCTCCTTGCTTGACAGCTTGGAAAACAGATCCCCCCAAAAAAGTTTCCAAAGCAGTGGAGGCAGAACTAATGAATGCATGGGTCTCTTGGCACCCTTTAGCAGTGCTTTGTCCCCTGAAACCAATGAACCAATGATTGTGACATGGCTTCCTAGCAAGCCGGGAATACCCTTCTCATTTGATTTTTCTGCCTCAGAACCCAGAGCTAGTGGCCCGTTTGGAGAAGATTAAGATACAGCTGGCCAATGAGGAATATAAACGGATCACATACAATGTCACCTGTAAGGTAAGGGCCTGCTCTTCAGTACAAGGCCTGAGTAACTCCTGAAAGCAGAGCCCTGTGCTGGGAAGAGGTACAGAGGGAAAAAACATCGTGGAAGCTTGGTTTTTATATGAGTCAGGGACCATAGAAGCTCTGCTGCATACAAACCTAATATAATTCCCAACTCCTTTACTGAGACTCTGGGCTCAGATGGTGACTGATTCTTAAAAGTCATAGAGATGGAGATAAGCCTTGGAGCCTTTCTTCTGACAGGGCTCCCTATTGTTCTGTGACATGCTCCCACCCTGGAGCAAGAGAGGAGTAGATGGGTACTGGGAACCTATGTCCTTTCTCTGAAATGCTGGATCTGTGGTTCAGAAAAAAATCCAGCTGGTCCCCGACAACAGAATCCATGGAGAAGGCAGAGTTAATGTGTTGGGAAATAAAGAGAGCAGAGCCCAGACTGACAAGTGGATACTCTCTGGGCTGCCTCTGAGCTGCTGCCATTTGGAATCATTTGTGTTTTCTTTTTCCCAGGATTCAAGGCATGGTGGGACTCTTAGTGACCTAGGAAAGCAAGGTGAGGTACTGGGAAATCACATTGCTAAAGCCTCTCCCTGGGAGGGGTTGGTCATGGCACTTCTTCCCACCCCAGTGCTCTGGGTTTAAGCCTGAGCTATTCAGGCTTGCTGTTTGAAGGAAACCCAGTTGATGGGGGAGGCAGCCCTGAGATAAGAGGGCCTTGTGGAGGATGCTGACTTAAAGGTTTCTTTCCTGGGTTCTTCCCCAAAGTGAGGTCAGTGAAAGCTCTCGTCATCACCATCTTCAACTTTATTGTCACGGTGGCAGCTGCCTTCGTCTGCACTTACCTTGGAAGCCAATACATCTTCACGGAAATGGCCTCAGTAAGTATAGGCACTGGGCAGGGCAGGGTGCTCCGGGTGGGAGTGTTGGTGGGAGAGAGAGGACGTATGTGAAGGTGCCTTGAACAAGTTAGGTGTTAAGCAAGTAGTAAATTTATGTAGTAAACAAGAGGAGCATTTGAGCTGTCCAGCAGTCATGGGAGTATATAATAACTTCAAGAGAATCCAGATCCTATTTTCTTCCTTTCCCCCCAACTTACGGGTCCCCGCACGCCCCCCCCCTCCATATTTACTAGAGGTGCCAGAGGCTGCAGAGCTGGATGCTGGCCTGCATCCCCTAAGCCTGGTTCTCTCTCTCCCCAGCGGGTACTGGCTGCCTTGATCGTGGCCTCTGTGGTGGGCCTGGCCGAGCTGTATGTCATGGTGCGGGCGATGGAAGGCGAGTTGGGAGAGCTTTAACTGATGGGTCATCATCAAAGTCTGGAGCAGGTTTCGGGAGACTCCAGGCTCCCAGCTGCCAATCACTGACTCTCAGTCAACCTGTCAGGCCCTTTGTCCACAGCTCTGGTTAGTCAGAGGGCCAAGCCAAGGCCACCTGCTCTTCCTGCCAAAGCCCCGTACTCTGTCAATTTTCAGAGGGGCAGTAAAGGAGAGTCAGACAACAACTGAAAAGAACTGGTCTTTTCAGTTCTTTCTCCTGAACCCAGTGCCCATCTGCCTTCTCTAGTCCATCTGGGCACTGCCAAGGCTGGGTTTTTCTCCTTCAGGAGTAAATAGAATCCAGGTCTTCCCAGAAGTAGACCATATTGCCTTGAACTTCCCCAAGTGCATAAATCGATGGTCACCCTTGCTCCACACATCCTTGATGCAGACCTGTAATTTAGATCAGTAACCTCCAAAAAAGCAGAAAGGATTCCTTTTCTCCAGTTTGTGTCAGAAGAGGAACTGATCACAGGACATCAAATAAGAGAAAGGTTGGTACAGGATGGTGAAATTGGGAGCTAGGCAGCTGCCTTTCCGGAATCTTAGTTTCGGTCTTCATCCTCTGCTCGCCTTTTTCAGATTTTCTATATGCATCTGCCTGTCTCTACCACTCACCAGCCCTCCTTAAACTTCCCACCTTTCCATCACCCTTTGCTCTGCCTCCAAAAATGAAACCAGTTTAGATGGCAAAACAGTATGTCTGCTTTTAATTGAAAAATCTCTTGTGCTTTGTGTGTGTTGGTGGGAAGAGTATGCCTACTGTGGATTGTCTCAGCTAATAAAGGGAGACGTTCTTTGTAGATCGGGACTGTTTCCAGATTTAAGTGTATATGTGAATATGAATAAGCATACGCATGAATACGTACACGTAATGTATTATGAATACGTATACATATCATCATACATAAGCCTAACGGAGGATATTTTATGTAGGTTCTTAAAATATTTGGGTTTGGGGGGGCATTGGGTGGCTCAGTCGTTAAGCGTCTGCCTTCGGCTCGGGTTTGATCCCAGGGTCCTGGGATCGAGCCCCACATCGGGTTCCCTGCTCATCAGGAAGCCTAATTCTCCCTCTCCCACTCCCCCTGCTTGTGTTCGTCTCTCTCTTTCTCTCTCTGTCAAATAAATAAGATCTTAAAAAAAATCTGGGTTTGGGTGAGTGCGGAAAATAGTTTATAAACGTGCACAGTTGAGTAATTGTTTTACGTGATTACTTTTGGTCTTCATAACAATCCTGGAGGTTGGAAGAGGAAATAACTTTAGGCCCCTTTTCCCGAAGACAAAACTGAGGCTGAGAGAAATCAGATGACCAGCTGTGGTCTTTCCTCTGTTAAATGGAGCCAAAGACTGATAGGTAGTTCTGAAGTCCCCATGTAATGTTAAACTTCAAAGAAATTAGCGGTATACTGATAGAATCTGTGTAAAGGTACTTAAAAACTGTCAGTTTTTTATCTAATAAATATTTATTGTATCCACTGCATTCTTATTTCAAATCTTGTGACAACACACAAGCTCAAAGATTCCTTAGTTTTGATATTTGTTCAGGGTCTGTTCCTAATGGTTCCTATATTCCTTTCCATTTGTTCACACTATGAACTCCTATGGTGTTTTTTTTCCCCAGGGTACTCTTCTGTTCTTAGAAATTACACACTTAGGGGGCACCTGGGTGGCTCAGTTGGTTAAGTGTCTGACTCGTGATTTCGGTTCATGTCATGATTTCATGGGTTCTGAGATTGAGCCCTGCATCAGCTCTGAGCTCAGTGGGAAGTCTGCTTGAGTCTCCCTCCCTTTCTCCCTCTGCTCCCCCCCCCCACTCTCTCTCTCTCTGTCTGTCTCAAATAAATCTTTTTAAAAAGGAGGAAAGAAATTACACACTCATGGGTTCAGTAGACATTAGCTCTACAGTGCTTGCTAGTTTCTACTTGGTACATAGCCAGTCTGAGCTTCCCCAGACAGTACATGAGAGAGGGAAGGTTTCATTCCTTCTGTTCCACCATAGATGACTTTGTTGAGAAATCTTAGAAGTTCTGTTGTTGGTTGAAAGAAATGTCAACTGTGAGAAAAAAGTTAAGATGGCATTTTATAATGTTTCTAGCAACCCAGACCATTTAAGACTGAGTTTAAAAGCTACACTGAAAGTTTGTGGAGATTTGTGGCTATCGTACTTTGCTGAACTCTGTGGGCCAGGTAGCGTGTGGGACCACATAGCCTTCAGCGTTCACACCCCCCAGATACCTGGATTGGAAGGTTGGAAGGCTTGTAAATGTTAGATAAAGAGCAGGCCCCCTCAAACAGCTTCTGCCGCAGGGTGTCTTCTCACATTGAGATTGGGGTCATTCCACACACACACCCGTTTCACTAGAATGGGGTCCTTACCTTGATCCCAAGCCCCTCCTCACAAGTCAGCAGGCTTCTGTGGCCTTGAACACTTTTGAGAACTGCTTTATGAGCCAAGTACTGTGCTAGCTGCTGGAGATCAAAAGGTAGAAGACCTAGTTTCTTTTTTTTTTTTTTAAGATTTTTTTTTATATTTATTTATTAGAGAGAGAGAGAGTGAGAGAGAGAGAGTGCAAGAGGGGGTAGGGTTAGAGGGAGAAGCAGACTCCCCGCCGAGCAGGGAGCCCCATGTGGGACTCGATCCCGGGACTCCGGGATCATGACCTGAGCCGAAGGCAGTCGCTTAACCAACTGAGCCACCCAGGCGCCCAGAAGACCTAGTTTCTGCCAAGGGATTCTTCACCGTGCAAAGTGTTTTTCCGCGTGCAGGGGCAGAGTTGGAGATAGCAATAAGGTGGCCTGTCCTCTGGTTCTCGTCACAGAGAAGAGCACTCTCTCTGCTCTCAGCCACTTCCTCCATCTCTCACCACCCCATACTTTTCTCCAGTGCAGTCTGGGCCCAGGGCTTCCCAGGGCAAAAGGGGAGTTCTTGGCAGGAGGCCAGAGGATCAAGAAGTTTGGTGTCCTCCCAGTTTCTCCTAGCCTGCTGTATGGAGATGGAAGGCACCTCCGGTGAATTGAGAGCTTTTATAACGCATCACACCACATGAAGCCCTTCACTTAACATTTTTGCTTCTCATTCCCCAAATGGAGAGAAGACAAGTATTATCACCCCCCATTTTTTGCAGGCTCATAGACTTTCAGAGAGTTGTAAGGTTACATAGCAGAGCCAGGATTTGAATCCAGCCCAGACTGATTGCAAACTCCATGCTTTCCTGGAGCAGAGCAGCTCCAGAAATGGAAGCAGCTGGAGCGGCCTGGAAGCCGTGGGAGCAGGAGCAGAACGTGCCGGCAGAGGCTCCCATCTCCCAGCCAGAGCCCTAAGCCCTTCAATTAACTGTCCCTCTAATCCCAGTAGAAGCCTGGGTAATGCCTCCCACCCAGGATCTGTGTGAAACCTGGCCCTATTTAGGGATTAGGTGATGGAGATACATCTCAAAAGCAAACGGCACTTGTCCCCATTCATTTGCAGCACACAACAATCCAGATTAAGTGTATAGTGTTTGGGTTTTATTTGGAGATTAGTTGGTATTACAGATGATGGTGATACAAAAACCCAAGGTTGCCAGCTCGCACGCCCCCACCCCCCCGCTAAATCTGTCAGGTTGTCTCCACAGCCTCAGGTCAGAGGGCAGCCGATCTGATCTTTGTGAAAATTAAATGAACATAAGCCCTGGGCTCCTCTTTCTACTTTATTACTTTAATATCACTTCCTCTTCAGATCCATGGTTCCAATTAATTTGTCCAGGTGGTGGCAGGTCAGAAGAGGGGGCCCTGGTTCCCAGCAGGCTGGAATTCGTTTCAGTGCTCTCCTCACCGAACTCACCTAGCAGCTAGCTAATGGCCTGAAAGTGAGGGGCGGCTGCCCGTTCTTTGGAGGGAGGAGGTGTTGTCAGCCGGGGTGAGAAGAATTGAGGGCCAGGCCTGGCTCCAGAGAGGTGGACAACCCGGCCCTTACCCATCTCTCTGAAGGTACCTCCTGCCATGGTGATGGGCGTAGGCTCCAGGAGGGGCAGGGCGCTGTGTAGCAGGAGCCAGGCCCTGGGGACTCTGGGCCGGCCTGGAGGACAGTGGGAGGGAGGGATGCCTCAGCTAACCTTCCTTCTGATAAGAGAATTCCCTTGTGTAACAGGTGGGGTGGGGGATCCACTTCTGATGTCTTTAGTCCTAAGGGGCAGGGTGGGCCGCAGAGCCAGAGGAGCGGTCTCCCAAGTTTTAGGCTTCGATTAGGAATGGTCCAGGTTGGTGACGATGGCGGAGGCATAGATGAGGTCAGATAAGCTGCCCAGTGAGGTCTGGGGAGTGGCTCGCTCTGAAGAAAGGTGGACCCCTGAAGCCCCAGCTGGTCCCCATGGGGCTACAGCTTTAGCCCCTGCCCAGCCCTGCCCTGGACTCAAGCCAGGAGCTGGGCAGGAGGCATGTCGACTCATTGAGGCACACTGAGGTGTGCTGTTGGAGGGCGGAAGCTGGCCTAGTGTTCGGGGCTCCCGGGCCTGCTGGAGGGTGTCTGGAAGAGATCGGGCTCTCTGGGTGTGCTCGGGCCTGGGGCTTAGGCCTCCTGCCTTCCTATTCTTGATTCTCTTGGCCCGGCGGTTCTGGAACCACACCTAATAAGGGAAAAAGGAATCTCTTCTGGCTCCAGCTCCCCCTTCCCCAGCTACAGGGAAAGCAAAACCTGGAGGCGGGATACCCAGAAAAAAGGGACTGTGCGAGAGTACCCCCACCCTGAGAGGGGGTCACTGCTCACCTGTATCTTGGCCTCAGGAAGGCAGGTGACCCGAGCCAGGTGCTCACGGGTGCCGATGTCGGGGTAGGGCCGTGCTGCAAATGCCCGCTCCAGCTCCAACAGCTGCCCCCTGCTGAAGGTGGTCCGCTTTCTCCGGGGGGAACCCAACCCACTGGCATGGCCTGCGGGCCAGAGTAGGAGTCAAGCCAGTACTCCCTGCAAGAGCCTCCATCCCAGCCTCAAAACTCCCAGCCGACTCTCTGCTCCCTCGCTTCCACCTTCCCCACATTCTCCCCCTGCCCACCCTTTCCCCACCAGATCACCTGGTGAGGATGCATCCACAGGGCTGGCCATGGAGCTGGCGGAGAATGAGGAGCCAGAGGGCCATGCCAAGGCTGTGCCTGCACCACACCCCTCCTCCTGGCATTTTATCCTGCTCAGAGGGTTGGCCCCGCCTCCAGGAGGGGAGAGGTTTCATGTCCAGCTTGAGGGGAGCGGAGCCGTCCCAGAGGAAGGAGGGGAGGCCAGGGGCAGTGTTGGGGCTTGTGTGGGTATGGGTGGAGCAAAACTTCTGTGGCCCCTGCTCCTCCGGGGCTTCATAAAGGAAGCCGGTCCGAGCCCTGCGGACTCCAGCAGTCTGTGTCTGTGTCTGTGTCTGAAATCCTGTATTTTGTGAAAATCTTCCTAGGACTCCTTCCAGGAAGCCGAAAAAATCCCTCTCTCTAGTGCTCCCAGTGCTTCACCTGCCCCTTCTGGAGCCCTCAGTGCCCTGGCGCTGGCTACCTTTAAGGGAGAGTGGGTGGAGTCCTATGCCACAACCGAAGGCTGGGCAGGATGAGGATGACAGGGATGGCAGGTGATGACAGGGATGACAGGGATAGCAGGTGAACTGCAGCCACCCCGCCCTCAGCAGGGCTGGGGAGCAGATGTCACTACCAGCTTGCCCTCAGGTCTGCTTTAGAGACTCGTCTGCATCCAACCCTTTGAAAGCCCAAATGGGCTTCTTGGAGTCCAGGAACCTAGAACCAGAGGAGGTTCCACAGGTACAATCAAGGCATTCTAAGAAAGATGTTTGTATTTGCAGAGTATCATCCTTGTAAGTCTTTGGAGCCACTTTTCTAAGAGAAGTGGGTGCGTTTGAATTTCTTTTGTGTTCTTGCCCTTCCCTCTCCTCTAACTTTCAGTATCGCACACCCCAGACCCAAGACAGAGTCCTCAAAGAAAGGCTCATCCTAGGGGTGGGTTTGGGGGAGCACACCAGTTCCCTAGGCTAACCACATTGCAGGCTCAGGATGGGCAGGAAAGCTAAGCCAGAAGCCTACCTCCCTCTGCCCCTTCTCTCTCCTCCAAGACCCTAGTCAACTCCAAGAGGCAAAGCAAGCCCAGGGCTAGGAGGGGCACTTGGTAGCTCCTGTCATCATCAGTGGGGTTCAAGCTCCTGCTAATGTTGGTAGGTTGGTAGGGGCTGCTTAGTTCAGGAGGAAGGCTAGCATTCATGAGGCCCTCCTCAGCCCAGAGCTTTTTGGGTTCATGGAGAGGGCCTGAACTCAATGTGGACTGGACACAAGGTGGCTCTCCTCCCCCAAGACATTGTGACGGCCCAGCCTCCCTTCCTTTCCCCAGGCAGATCCCTGTCTCCTGCCTGTTCACCCCAGTCAGGACAGTAGTCTTAAACTCAGGGTCAAGGGATCTTTATTGGGCTGGGAGGAAGAGGTTGAGGAAGGAGCAGTGGAGGGCCCAGCTGTGTGGGCTCAGATTCCTACTGGTGGCCAGGGGCTGAGCAGCCCAGCCAGTACTGGGCGATGGAGCGTGGGTAAGGAGGGCTCACAGTGTCCACTCGCCGTGTACGAAGGTTGACTCGGTAGTACTTGTCTGGAAGAGAGGTCGGGAGAGGGTGTGTGAGACCCAGCCTGGCCCTGCCCAGTCCTGCCCTGAGAAAGAAGACATGGGTCTCTCCTGGAAGGGTAAGTGAACATCCAAAATGCAGCTAAGGACTCCCACCCTGGCTTTCTGGAGTCAGCACCCAAGGGCCATGTTCAGCCCATGGGGGACCAGGGACAGCAGGGAAGACCCAGCTAGACAAGCTCCAAGGATGGCAGAGGCTCCCACCTTGTGAGAAGAAGTAGACACTTTGGATGGGCTCGCAGGCGGCAGGCACAAGCCAGTCCATGTCGTAGTCATCATAGTTGTAGGTGCCCAGGCTGCTCTCCTCACTGGAGAACCAGGACAGCCAGGTTGAACGGGATTGCCGCTTAGGGTTCTGGCTGCGGCTTCGGCCACGGTGACGGTTACGGCGTGAACGGTAGCGCTTACGGCTACGCCACTTAGACTTGGGCTTCTTGGCCCAGGATCGGGGAGCTGAGCCCGAGATGTAGATGCGGCCGGCCATGGCCGCATCCACCTGCGTGGGCACACCAAGCCAGTCCTGGCTGATGAACCGGAGCTGTCCAGCACCACCTGTGGCAGGGGATGGGTTAATGAGAACCCTGGGGGCCTGTAGAGTTCATCTGGTGCCCAACAGTGGGCTGTGTGCCTTGCCCAAGGACACCGCAAGCTCATGGCAGAGCACAGCACCCGGGCCCTCTGACTCCCTGTTCAGTGCTCTTTCTCCTGGCCTTCCTCCACTACAGCCCTCCCCACTTGCCTCAGCCACGGTCACTCCTCCTGCTGGCTATGCCCTTGGCTGTGCTAGGCAAAGTCCAACGTGTGGGGTCCAGGTGGACCTCCCCCCAAAGGTCAACAGAAACAAAGTCTGGCCTGAGCAAACAGCTTTTGATCCATAGCTCTGCAATCACAGCCCCCTCTGGCCTGCTGTGCCCTGCCCCTCCCCAGAGGGTCCCAGGAAGAGAAAGCGAGACTTGCCCTCCCTCCATACCAGAGGGTCTGCTCCGGAAGAGAAGCTCGAAGAGGGTCTCCCAGCTGTCCCTCTGCAGCAGGGCAAAGTGTTCAAACACGGCAGACAGGGAGCTGCCTTCACACTCCTCCTGACGGGGTTGCTGCTGGAACTCGTACTCCCAGTACTGTCTCCCTGAGCGGGGAAGCCGGTGGGGGGAGTGGAGGGGGGGAACGTGTGAGCAAGGCTGGAAAGCCAGCCCCAAGGCTGCTGAAGATAGGAGCTCCTGGCAGGGGGCAAGCCTAGTTTGACCCTGACCCTAGAGGAGTGTGGAGGCAAACCGAGACCACCCCACTGCCTGCTCTTTCTCGCACCCACTCCCTTAGTACCCTTAAAGAAGTAGACCCGCTCCCGGCCACTGTAGCTATGAGCAGGGAGAGCCAAGGCTGCATCCACGTTGTCCGGAATGCCCTTGAAGCCTTCAGAGATGTTGCGGGGGAAATCTGGGTCCAGGACACCATCCTCGAAGCGCCAGTACTGATTACCCTAAGGGGTAGAGAAGGAGGAGGGAGTGAGGAGGAAGCTGGCTGGGCACAGGCAGAGTCCCCCACCCAAGGCAGCAGTCCCAATTCTAGGCTTGTCGCCCGGGACATGGAGCCCTGGGCTTGCCTGTCCTCAAGAGCCCCAGTCAGGGACCACAGGCTGGGATTCACCCTAGTCCTGGGCACAGCAGCCCTCCACCCCTGCCTAGACACCCTTGACCCTGACCCACAGCCCCTGGGCCCGGTACCTTGAAGAGGTAGGTCTTTCCCTGACAGTTGATGCGAGTGAAGGCAGCATCAATGGGGCCCTCAATGCCCCAGACATCTTGGATAAGCTTGGGGTACCCAGGCCTCACTCCTTCTTCATCCAGCTCATAACAGTACCGCCCTAGAGTGCGGGAGGCTGTGTGAAGGAGGGGATGTTCCAGGGGCAGACCCCTACCCCCAAGACGTGCCCCTGGAGTCACCTCGGAAGGCAAAGAGGGAGCCATTCTTGAGGTCAGTGAAGGCGTCAAAGGGCTTCCCACTGCATAGCTCCTCCTTTGCTGGGGACTCAGGGATGTCTTCGGCATGGGTCTCAGGCTCTGAGGTCTCCTGGGCAGGAGACTCCTCACGCTGGGTCTGCAGGCCAGGGCTCAGCATGGTGCTCTCCTGCTGTGTGAGGACACTCCCTCTCGACCCCTCGGGGTAGTCAGTGGCCCCGTACTCATCTTCTGGCAGAGTGAATACATCCCCACGAGTCACTGCGGGCAGAGTGGGTGGTGGTGAGTGTCCAGCTTCAGAGGGGACCCCTGGCCCAGCCAGCCCCTCTGGACGCACCTTGGGGCTTGCACTCGGTCACATAGTCCTCGCAGCAGCTCTGGTAGTAAGAGCAGAGCTCGTCACACTGACACTTCCTGTCGGCGTTGAAGCCCTCTGTACAGCGGCCCATGCAGGACTCTGTGGGGAGGAGGTGTTAGTTGGCATGGCTAAGCCCGGACCACCCTTGCCCACCCTCCATTGGCCCGAACAGCCGCCAATCCCCTCTTGCACCTTGGTCAGCCAGAACAACGCAGGCCAGCAGGGCTAGCAGCAGCAGGGGCCTTGGGGAGGCCATGGCAGGCCCCTAGCTTCTAGCCAGGTGAGCTGGGCTCTGTGCTCTTGGAGGGAGGTCTCCACTTCGATGCTTGAGGAAGGGAGGGCGAGGTGGGGACTGGGAGGGCAGGAGCCAGAGAAAAAGAGCTGTGCCTTTTCTGCTGTTTGCTCAATCTCTGGCCCAGCCCCCAGTGCCCTGGGCCCCAGAGGCTGCTGCAGCAAAGGGTCACATTCCTGGAACTCCGGGCCTGGGAGAACTGTGAACAGGATCCTTGCCAAGCCTCGTGTCATAACAGAAGGGAAACAGCACAGTGGATCTGGAGGACATAAAGAAGGCCCACTGTGCCACTCACAGGCTGTGTGACCTTGGGCAAATGGTTTTACCTGCCCTGGCTTTCTTTTTGGTTAAGTGAGATTAATAATTCTTGCCTCCTGTTGTGGTGGGGGTTACACAAGCTAAAGCAGACGAAATGCCCAGTGCCTGGAGCAGCGCCAGCTTCATTCTCCATAAATGGTTATTTATCTGTGATCTGTTTGATCAGGCACATCTCTGACTGTCTCACCCACCCACTGTGTATTTAGGGCAGTGAAAGGAGGGGGGGGGTTGGAGGAATGCTGGTAAGCATCCTGGGGGAATTTTTTTTTTATCATAAAAAAACAGATTTTCGTGTTTAGGTTCAACTTTTGGGTGCATTGATTTCCCCAAGCTGGGCTTCACAGCACAGCAAAATTGGGTGAATATTAACCATTTGGACTGGATTTGATTCCTTAGTCTCCCCATATTTCACTGCTCCTTGGTAGGCACTGCTCTGTCTCCACCTTCAGACTTCCTATGGGTAAAGAATAGCATCATTCCTCACACTTTTAGACTAAGTAGCATCCCTCTTTCCAGAAAATACCCTTGGCACAGAAGGCCTGATTTTGTGCCCACTGTCAGGGGTCCATTGGGCCTCCTGAAATCCTGCCACCACATGGAAAAAAATGATTGTCAGAGTTTCCAACTGACTTTTTCAGTTCCATAATCAGAGAGGGGTGTGTGACTTTGGGCAGTCTCTTTTCTGTGAGCTTCAGTCAGTTTGGCTGTTAAATGGGAACACTAATCCCTACCCTTTAGGCCTGTCGCAAGGCTTCATTGAGAAACAGGCATAAAGGGTCTCGAGAGTTGTACCGAATCGGTACCATGATTGCTTGAACCACTGTTAGGGGAGGGGGCACGCTCCACGGTGTTGCCGTCACGTTGCAGTGTCACAGGGTTTGCGGGGAAACCGAGGCAGTCCTCCCGCTCTGCACCCTCTCCCCCTAGTCGCCACCCCCACCCCACCGCAGGGCGTGGGCGTGGCTGTGGCTGGGTTAAGCCTGGGGGTGAGGCTACTCCGGAGGCCGGGGAAGAGTCCCACGTGACCGAGAGGCGGGGTGTCAGCTCCCCGGCTGCGGCTTCTCAGGGGCGGGGCTGCTGCAGAGCATCTCCTAGCTGGAGCCGCGCTTTGTTCTTGCTGCCTTCTAGACCCGCCGGCGTCAGGGTCCATCCCTCGCTCCCCTCTCGCTCCTCCCGCCCACGCCCTGCATCTGGGCCCGCATCCCTTCACCCAAAAGCTCCGTGCCAGATCCTGCCCTCGCCCCTCCCCCAGATTTCTGGCCAGCGCCCTTGCCTGGTAGGTAGCCTTCTATCCATCCCTCCCTCCTGCACCTTCTTTTCCCTGGATCCCTCTCCTGTCCCCCTTTCCCCAAGTGCCGGGTCGCTCCGCCCCTCCGGACCGGGGATGTCCCCCGCAGCCCCGCGCCGATGGTCCTGACGCTGCTTCTCTACGCCTACAAGCTGTGCCGCTTCTTCACCATGTCGGGCCCACGGCCAGGCGGTGAGCGGCTAGCTGTGCCGGGGCCGGACGGGGGCGGCGGCGCGGGCCCATGGTGGACCGCGGGCGGCCGCGGGCCCTGCGAGGTGTCGCCCGGGGCGGGCTCCGAGGTGCAGGGTGCCCTGGAGCGCGCGCTGCCCGAGCTGCAACAGGCGCTGTCGGCGCTGAAGCAGGCGGGGGGGGCGCGGGCCGTGGGCGCCGGCCTGGCCGAGGTCTTCCAGCTGGTGGAGGAGGCCTGGCTGCTTCCGGCCGTGGGCCGAGAGGTAGCCCAGGGTCTGTGCGACGCCATCCGCCTGGACGGCGGCCTCGACCTGCTGCTGCGACTGCTGCAGGCGCAGGAGCTGGAGACGCGCGTGCAGGCCGCCCGCCTGCTGGAGCAGATCCTGGTGGCTGAGAACCGGTGAGGGTGCTCACGGGCTGAGGGGAGAGCGCGGGGTGCTGTGGGGCAGCAAGGGCCGTCCACGGCCCGGGTCTCTGGTGCGACTTTTCCCGCCTCACCTCACCGCATCCCTGTACTAGACCCCTGCTGGGGATCAGCGTGTCTATTTTACAAATGAGGAAAATGAGGCTTGGGAAAGTTTCATGCCTTGCCCGGAGTCACAACACAGTGTGAACTGATGGTGCAGCCGGGATTCACTCCCAGGACTGTTGGGGTGAGGAATGAGACAGGGACAGGAAGAACGGAGTGGTAGGACAGGAATTTGTCCCTGGTTCCGAGGATGGAGCTGGGATCCTGCTGCCAATGCCCCCTAAACCCACAGACCTCCTCTCTACAGGCCCGTGCCCTTCTAGGCTTCCTTCTGTGCCACTGAGAAAAGAAGAAAACACAATGCTCGGGAAATGGGGTAGGAGGAGGGGCAATGGTTATGGAAGTGAGTACTGATCTGAGGATTACTTGCCCCCTTTATGCCACCCCCAATCCACCTCCTGCTTCCTCCTTCTTCATTTTGGCCCTCGTAACAGGCCAGACATGATCTCATTCTGCGGCTGCTAATGGGGCACAGAAGGTTTTCTAGTGGGATGAATGGGTGAGAGAAGAGGACACAGGTGAGGAGCTAGGCAGAGGCCAGAGTATGTGTTCTCTGTCCCTTCCCCACAGAGGGCCAAGATACAGTAGGGGGGTCCAGTTGGGGTCTGGCTGCCCCTCTCTTGCCTGCCTCTTGGGATCTCCCCTGGAATATGAGGACCCTTGCACTCACTTCCTCTCCCCTCTGATGCCAGAGCAGACCAAACTGTCACTCAGTAGTCACATGCTGAATTCTCAGGCCCCTCAGATTTAGAAGGGTTTGGGAAGGGTCACTTTCAATTCATGCAGCTCTCACAAGTGTGATGGGCATGGGTTAAGGGTGCTTTCCTTACCATTTTCTTTCTTTTTTTTTTCCCTTACCATTTTAAAAAATTAAACATAACCTTGTGGACAGTGGTAGTGATACAACTGTCAAAAATGCACGAATGAAGCAATTTAAGTTGGGGAGAGCAAGTTAGTGTCTGCTTACTCAGCAAGTCATTAATTTTCCGTTTAAGATCAATCATCAGTACATTTGGAGGGCTAGCAAATACAGTGGGTGCTCCCTGTGGTGGGCACAGGGTGGCCGTACCTGGTAGCCTGGTATGTGGGGCGTGGCAGCTATAATTAGAACCCTTGGGGGAAGCGGTGCAGCCAACATCCTAGGAACAGGAGGGCTGCAAGATGCAAACTGCACTGATATTTTTCAAGGTTGAAAATAACAACACCTGGTTCAGAATTACTGAGGGGGGAGTCACACTCCCCATCATCCCTGGTCTCAGGAAACCGCGCGCTGGTGCTGACAGCACTTCAGGACCAAGGACAGAGCCCAGCAAGCCCCCTGGCCATCAAAATTTTTTCCAAAGAAAGGCAGAATCTCTTCACCCTTTAGACTGCTCTGGGGGGAGGCTGGAAAGGAGGGAAGGGAGGTGATACACTGAGAACCTGTGTTTATGAAATCTTGCCCTTCTTTCATCAACCAAACTCCTCTTAAAGAGAGTTCCTCAATCAGTGCACCCACTCCTTTTCTCATTCCTGTCTTCCCAGCGTGCTATTACACCCACTGCCCAGGAGCCTAGATCACAGCGTCCCTCACCCCCAAATGCCAAGAGAAGTCCAACAGGGTAGGACCCTCTGAACTTGGTCCCATGACACCAGTGAGGGCCCCATGTGATTGCTAGCCTTTGAAATTTATAGCCCAGCCCCATCAGGAGACCATAATTAGGTTAAATGGTTTAACTCAGGTTAAATGGCTTTCCCAAAAATACACAGTGAATAAGTGGAGGAGACATATTTAAAAAAGAAAACAAAACAGGGACACCTGGGTGGCTCAGTTGTTAAGCGTCTGCCTTCGGCTCGGGTCATGATCCCGGGGTCCTGGGATCGAGTCCCGCATCGGGCTCCCTGCTCCGCGGGAAGCCTGCTTCTCCCTCTCCCACTCCCCCTGCTTGTGTTCCCTCTCTTGCTGTGTCTCTGTCAAAAAAATAAATAAAATCTTTAAAAAATAAAACAAAACAGAAAGCTATGGCATATAAATTAAAAAAGGGCAAAGGTACAAAAAAGTCACACACTTAAGAATTTTTCTTTCTACCCAGACCCCCTCCCTGGACGAAAACCAACAAAACAATTTTCTTGCACAGTATGTCCTTCCAGAGAAATTCTAGGCATACAAGGATTTACGCATATATGTATATTATATATACATTATATGTATATTATATATATTATATATACATGGTTGTATGTATATGTGTATGATTTCCTCCCTCCTTTGGAGCTGGGATTTGAACCCAGACCCATAGCCTCTCAGGCTGCAGAAGCTGGGAGCTGAGCATATAGTTCTCACAACAAGGACATAGTTCAAGTTCTGTGAAGGTGCCAAGTGCATAGGGAAAGGGGAGAGCTGGGGGTCAACAGACTCAAAATAAAGTCCTCTTGTTTTTTTTTAAGATTTTATTTATTTATTTGACAGTGAGAGAGAACAAGTAGGGGGAGTGGCAGGCAGAGGGAGAGGGAGAACAGGCTTCCCTCTGAGCAGGGAGCCTGATGTGGGGCTCGATCCCAGGACCCTGTGATCATGAATTGAGCTGAAGGCAGACGCAACCGACTGAGCCATCCAGGCACCCCAAAAATAAAGTCCTCTTAAAAAAATTTATCAACTCAGCCAAGTTGTGCCATGTTATGGGCTCAGCTGGGACCTGCAGTGGATACAAAGTCACAAGTGTCACTGTGATGCTCACTGGGCAGGGACTCCATGTCTAGCTGAGCCTCTAAGTCTTTGGGGGTAATGTCAGTTGTGGAGGACATCATTTGTGGAGGTCAGGAAGACACAAAACTTTCACCTCTGCCTAGAGTGTGGCAACTTTTCTGCCTGCTCTGCTGGCATCCAGGCTCCCTCCCTTCTACCTTTCCTCCCTAGAGCAGTCAGAATATTTCCTAAAACCCATATAAGAGCAGGTCTCTCCCCTTCCTGAAGCCTTTCAGTGGCTCCCCATTTGCCACCAAGATAAAGTACAAATGCCTGGAGGGGGCTCAGAAGGCCCCCAGGACCCTTTCCCTTCTCTCCTCTTGAACCTTCCACCTAAGCCACTAGAAATGGCTTCACTTCAGCATGGCTGAGGTGGGGGCAAGTCCCCAAGAGCACCAGCTCTCAGATACCTCCAAGCCTCTGCATGCATCTGCACCTAGAATACCATCTCCACAATCTCCCCTTCTCCTCTTCGTGAATGTCCCACCATCTTTCCAAATTAATGCCCTAGGCACCCATCCAGTATATTTAATGTGTGTCTTTATATCTGCATCCTGGTAAAATCTTTATTCTTGTTTTGTATGCATGTATTTTTAATTTACACAAATGATGCTGTGTTACATAGCACATTCTGGTTCATACTTTCACCCACTCCATATTGTTTTTAAGAGCCTTCATGTGCTATGGTATCATCTGTTCAGTCCCTTGTAACTGCTCCATAGTCCTCCAGAGTGGGCACCTGCCCATGTTACCTCTCCACTCTCCCAGGCTCGACACCCAGACCGCCGCCATCTTCCCTCACCACAAACGACCCTGCAGTGAACAGCCTTTTCCATATTCCTTTGTGGATCTGTGATGATTTCTTTGGGATTTAACTCAAAAGCTCCAATTTCTGGCTCATAGGGTGCATATCTCTTTAACTTCACCCACCCATCCCAGCCTGCTTTCCAAATTGACTGCCTCAGCACGCACCTCTAGCTTCAGGGTGTTCATGGCCCCACACCCCGCCAACCTTCTCTGTTACCCAGCTTCTGCTTTTTGCCTATCCAATAAGTGTAAAGTGATAGCTGATTTAATTTTCACTTCACTGATTACTAATGAATTAGAGCATCTCTTTATTTGCTTGTTAACATTTTGGATATTCTCTTTTGTAAGTTGCCATTTATATCTTTCGCCATTCCCTATTGAATTTGCTACCTTTTTCTTGTTGACTTGACTATTTATATATTCTATCTATGAATCCTTGTTGCTTTTATATTTTTCATTGTTGGTTTTAAACATTGCAAATATCTCTGGTCTTCTTTCTATTCCTCAAACATGCCAAGCTCACGAGCCCTCAGGGCTTTTGTCCTTGCTGTTCGTTCTGCCTGTAATGCTCTTCTCCCAGATACTTGCAGGCAGGAGTCTCTGGATATCGTACTCTAAAATGTCACCTCCTCCTCCGCCCAAACATTGCCCGTTACATCACCTGCATTTGCTAGCATTGTGGCCTGTTCACTCATTGTTCACGTGCTTATTGTTTGTCTCCATATTAGCTGTGTATAAGTTCCAGGCACTCTTAAGTCACTGTTCAGCTTCAGTCCCTAGCACAGTGCCTGGCATACAGTAGTTCCTCAATAAACATCTGTCAAGTGAATGAATAAATACACTCCAGTCACACTGTGTGGGGTGAAGAGAGGTTTGAGGACAAGGCTAAGAGGGGTGTACTTCGAGTGATGCTTCAAATGATGATAAGAAGTTAACATTTAGTGAGTCTTCCCTATGTGCCAGGCACTGTGGAAAGCATTTTACATGGATTATCACCTTCCTTCTCATAATGACCCTTGGAGTTGGTATTCCTTTTATCTTATTTAGAGGTGAGGAACTGAGGTAGAAAGATAAAGGAAGGCACTCAAGGTCCCACAGCTTTCTAGGAAAAAAAACAAAAAACAAAAAACAGCTCCCAGGGAATGTCTGCAGAGTTAGGGTTCTTAACCACGACACACACTGCGGGGAAGGAGGCAGAGGTAAGGGAGGAAATGGGTGTGGCCAGGATGGAGCACCCTTGTAATTCCTTCCAGGGCGAGGTGGAAGCAGGAGGCAGGTAGGATAATGCCCTCCCTCATGTCCTATATGACACTAGTGAGGCCAGAGGGGTGTAAGTGACCAGGGCGTGGCCAGGCTCCCCGGGGGCACCGCCATTCCATCGTCCCTGTCCCACTTTCTTTCGGCAGGGACCGCGTGGCGCGCATCGGTTTGGGCGTGATCCTGAACTTGGCAAAAGAGCGGGAGCCGGTGGAGCTGGCGCGGAGCGTGGCCGGCATCTTGGAGCACATGTTCAAGCACTCGGAGGAGACGTGCCAGCGGCTGGTGGCGGCCGGTGGCCTGGACGCCGTGCTGTACTGGTGCCGCCGCACGGATCCGGCGCTGCTCCGCCACTGCGCGCTGGCGCTGGGCAACTGCGCGCTGCACGGGGGCCAGGCGGCGCAGCGGCGCATGGTGGAGAAGCGCGCCGCCGAGTGGCTCTTCCCGCTCGCCTTCTCCAAAGAGGACGAGCTGCTGCGGCTGCACGCCTGCCTCGCGGTGGCGGTGCTGGCAACCAACAAGGAGGTGGAGCGCCAGGTGGAGCGCTCCGGCACGCTGGCGCTCGTGGAGCCGCTCGTGGCCTCGCTGGACCCCGGCCGCTTCGCCCGCTGCCTGGTGGATGCCAGTGACACAAGCCAGGGCCGCGGGCCCGACGACCTGCAGCGCCTCGTGCCGCTACTCGACTCGTCGCGCTTGGAGGCGCAGTGCATCGGGGCTTTCTATCTGTGTGCGGAGGCTGCCATCAAGAGCCTGCAGGGCAAGACCAAGGTGGGTGTGGGGTGAGGGAGGGGGCAGGGGCTAGAGAGCATCTGGGAAGGCTTCCCAGAGGAAGTGACATTCACCTGGGACTTGAAGTACACATAAGAGTTAAGTGAAGCAAGGAGAAGGATGAGAGAGCAGTCATTGGCCTTGAAGGCAAGACCAAGGGTTTTAAGCAGGCAGCATGTGCTTTACAAAGATTACCCTGGCTGCAGTGTGGAGATGGAATTGGCAAGGGTGAGGATGGAGGCAAGGGGGCCAGATAGGAGGCCATGACGGGGACAGTTGGGAAGGGGGGCTGGAGCATGGCAGCAGGAGCAGCGAAAAGCAGACAGATCCCAGAGGTGCTGAAGAGATAGAATTAGGAATTGGTGGCTAGTTGGGTGAAGGAGAGGGAAGAGTTGAGGGTGACTCCTGGCTTTGGACACAGGCAACCCCATGGGTGCTGGCACCTGGTACTGAAATAAGGTTAACTGATGAGAGGTTGCAGTGGGGGAGGGGAAGAAAGTGAGTTCACTGGGACAGGTTGAGCTTGGGGTGCATGAACAGTGACCAGTTGGGGCACCCCAGTGGGCCATTTCATCATGTGGGTCTGGAGTACAGGAAGGAGATGAAGTGCAGAGACAGAGGCTTGGGGGGCAGGATGTCAGTGTGTTGACCAGATAACTCCCACCTGCATCCCAAGAGGTCCTCATGCCCAGGGCCTGATCTGAAGCTTTTGCCCTCAGCTTTAACTTGCTGTGTGACCTTGGCTAGCTGGCTTCCCCTTACTGGGCCTCTATATGCTTCCTTTTTAGCCTCTGGAAAATTGAAGAAGCAGGCCACAGCAGCCCGTTCTTACCCTGCATGTGGACCTAGTAATAGTTAAATGATCAAAAGTTTGTGGGTTTTGTTTTTTAAATATTACAGAATCAAGATTATCCCTATAACACCCCTCTCCCTCCTTTGCATTCTTCTGGGGGTCTGGGAGTTGGCGGACAGCTGGGACACAGGGAGTGGTGGGCACCAAATGGACCACCCTGGCTGTACCACAGCTGTCAGCTGGGCTGCTCAGAGGAGAGTGTCTCACAGATGATTGTCACCTATTGTATGTGTCCCCACAGATTAAAAAGAGACTGTTGGGTTAGGGGGTCTCTAAGGCCTCTTCCAAGGTCTAATGTCCTAGGAGCTTCTGATTTTCCCCTCAGTGCCCCAGAGTTGGGCCATGGGGGGACTGGCTTTATAAATCAGGTCATTCTGCTTTGGGAGAAAGGACTTGAAAGGAAGTAGGGAGTGAGGACAGTGTCTGGGCAGTAGCCATGACCACCAGCTGTGCCATCCCTTTTCCAACAAGACCAAGTGAATGCAGTTCAGGAAAGAGATAGTCAGCCCCCACTCTGTACCCTGCAGTGTGCCAGGTACAGGACTCCAAAGGTGACTAAAACATGACCTCAGCTTATCGTTTAGTGGACGCTGCATTATCAACAAACAACAGTGGCATTTAGAGTACAAGGCCTAATTGGAGGGAGGGGCCAAGCTGTGGGTAAATCAAAGCAGGCTGCATGGAGGGAGTGCTAATCAATTTGGATTCCACTGGATGACCCAGGATTCCCACAAGCAGGTTGGAAGAACTAAAGGTCTGGGAACACCATGACTGAGCCCCGAGGTAGGAGAGTCATAGTGGGTGGGTGTCAGCCAAGTGTGGGTTGGAGAAAGGGGAAGTGAGCTGAGAATGGTGGGCAGGGGCTGCACTGTGCCAGGGTGAGAGCTCAGACTTCATCCCAGGGAGATGGAAGCTGCTAGAGGGAAGACATGAGGGCAAGAGTTGAGAGAGTTTCAGGAGGGGGAATTCACAGAACTAGGTGATATATTGGATGAAGGCAGGGCAAGGGCAGACGATGGGAGTTTCAGCGGTGAGAAGAGGCAAGGGGAGGGACTGGGCACGTTTGGGGATGGCTGGTGAACTGGGGGACCCAAGACACCCTCTCCCCACCCCTCCCTAGGTATTCAGCGACATCGGAGCCATCCAGAGCCTGAAACGCTTGGTTTCCTACTCCACCAATGGCACCACGTCGGCGCTGGCCAAGCGCGCGCTGCGCCTGCTGGGCGAGGAGGTGCCGCGGCCCATCCTGCCCTGCGTGGCCAGCTGGAAGGAGGCGGAGGTCCAGACGTGGCTACAGCAGATCGGCTTCTCGCATTACTGCGAGAGCTTCCGGGTAGAGCAGCGCATGCCCAAGGCGCGCGGCCGCTAGGGGCGCCCTGAACAAGGCAACAGCGCCCCCTCGCGGCCAGCACACCCGCGGCGCCAGGGGTGATTTCGGGTGTGGGAGCCTCTACTCAACCACTTCTGGGGCCACTCGGCTCTAATCTGGGTCCCATCGCCATCTCCAGTTCCTTGTCCTTGCATCTTATGCTTGGGGTCCAACGGCTGAGGAGGAAAGCCCTTCCTTACATCTGACCCCTCCCCCAGGAGCAGCAGGTAGATGGCGACCTGCTTCTGCGGCTCACGGAGGAGGAGCTCCAGACCGACCTGGGCATGAAATCCAGCATCACCCGCAAAAGGTACGGAGCCCCCTTCCCGCCGGTCCTCGCCCTCTGCCACTAGCCAGTCCCACTCAGGACCTCAGCGTCCTCTTCTCCCCGGGCTGCAGATTCTTTAGGGAGCTCACGGAGCTCAAGACCTTCGCCAACTACGCTACGTGCGACCGCAGCAACCTGGCTGACTGGCTGGGCAGCCTGGACCCGCGCTTCCGCCAGTATACATACGGCCTGGTCAGCTGCGGCCTGGACCGCTCCCTGCTGCACCGCGTGTCCGAGCAGCAGCTCCTGGAGGACTGCGGCATCCGCCTGGGCGTGCATCGCCTGCGCATCCTCACAGCCGCCAGAGGTCAGCCCGCCCACCTGGGACCCCACCCCTGTCCTAGCCCCCAGCCCTGGGGGGGCGAGGGGAGACACGTGGTGGGGCCTCCGAGCCTCACTGAGGGTGGATTGAGCACAGATGCTGTGCCAGACTGGATTCTGAGGATGCAAAGAAGTTCCCCGTCTGAGCTGAGCAGGAGGGTGGAAGTAAGGCAGGTAGGTGATCACAGCAGGAGGCACGCCCAGGATTCCAGTGGGAGCTGAGAGGAAGCGCTGCCTACCCTGTCCACCCAGGTCTAGGCATTTACAGGACGCCTGACCAGGTCCTGAAGGATGTACTGGGGAGGAGGGTGCAGCAGGAAGAACAGCCCAGGCAGAGGGAGCAGTATATGCAGATGTCGAGGTTAGACAGCAAGGAGGGTGCTTGCTGGGGATAGGGGATAGGGGTGGGCAGACAGGGGGCTTATGCGCTTAGCCAACAGCTTACAAAGTGTGGGTCTGGAGGTGCTATAGGGCTGTCACTACGGCAGAATGGATTCTAGGGCTCTAGCAACCCTTTTTACTTACTTTTTAATTTAACTTTAATTTTAATTTGCTAATTGACTATTTTGCTAATATTGTCAATTACTGTATGTATTAAGTTTTAAACGTATTATCTCATTAATATCTATATCCATTCTATTCAGTGGGTGTTATTTTTTTTTAAGATTTTATTTATTTATTTGAGAGAGAGGGAGAGAGAGCATGAGCTGGGGTGGAGAGGCAGAGGATAAGCAGACTCACGGCTGAGCAGGGAGTCTGTGGTGGGGCTCAATCCCAGGACCCTGGGATCATGATTGAGCGGGAGGCAGACGCTCAACCAACTGAGCCATCCAGGTGCCCCTGGGTGTTAGTTTTTTTAATCAACTTTTATTTTATTTTATTATTTAATTTTTTTTGAAAGAGAGAAAGAGCACGAGCAAGCAAGGGGGGAGGGCCAGAGGGAGAGAGAGAA
This sequence comes from Leptonychotes weddellii, assembly GCF_054177405.1. Taxonomy (NCBI): domain Eukaryota; kingdom Metazoa; phylum Chordata; class Mammalia; order Carnivora; family Phocidae; genus Leptonychotes; species Leptonychotes weddellii. The sequence goes on from NC_138383.1 coordinate 36,382,631, forward strand.
TCGTCACGCAGACTCCCCACAGAGCACGGAGCCCGACTAGGGGCTCAGTCTCATGACCCTGAGATCATGACCTCAGCCAAAATCAAGAGTCAGACACTTAACCCACTGAGCCACCCGGGCGCCTTTCTATAATCTACTTTTTAAAAATTTTTAAGTAGTAAAAGAGGTATAACTTAAAAGTGTCCAATTTGAAGAGTTTTGAAAAATGCATACATGTTTAACTACCATCATAATCCAAGATGAAGAACATTTCCATCAAGAGTGTTCATTTTAAAGATGATGAAACTAAGTTTTAAAGAATTTAAATACACTTCCCAAGGTTATTCCTTGGGAAATCCCAAATACATATCCCAAAGCCATTAAATAACAACTAGGATTTGAACCTCTGTCTTTCTGCTTCATAAACAGACAAGGGCTGTCTGTGAGTGTTAAATCTGAATATTATATGAAGATGGATTCTTTTCTTTTCTTTTTTTTTTTTTTAAGATTTTATTTGACAGAGAGAGACACAGTGAGAGAGGGAACACAAACAGGGGGAGTGGGAGAGGGAGAAGCAGGCTTCCCCCTGAGCAGGGAGCCCGATGCGGGGCTCGATCCCAGGACCCTGGGATCATGACCTGAGCTGAAGGCAGACGCTTAACGACTGAGCCACCCAGGTGCTCCAGAAGATGGATTCTTTTCATTCAACAAGTTCAACCAAAGCAGATCAGCTTTCATTATTTTCACATTGCAGCTCCCAATAAAACCCCAAGATTTCATTTCTTAAAAACAGGGAGGGGCACCTGCATGGCTCAGGTTTGCATTCAGATTTCTCCTGCTCTGAATCCTTTCTGGAGTTCCAAATGGCACGGTTTCCTTCTGTGTTGCAGGCTGAGTCCTCTGGTATGGCTTTGGAGCCAAGCTTCTGGGGGTGGTTCCTCTCAGAACCCAGCCTAGGGTTAGGGTTAGGGCCCAGGAGCATGGACGGTCCGATCTATGGGCATTGTGGCGACCTTCCTGGAGGGCTGAGTTGAGGGCGTGGGTTAGGGTTAGGGATCCAGGGGGGATCATGACCTGGGCAAAGGCAGACGCCTAACTGACTGAGCCACCCAGGCGCCCCGCCATGCATATTTTTTAAGTGGAGGCAGTGACCCACTGAGACTTGGATTTTAGAAAGACCCCTCCAGTTGCTGTGCAAACAGGGTGGACTAGGCAAGTGTGGATTTGGGGAAACCGCTGAGAAGGCTGAGTTGGGGACCTGCACATAGGGAGGGCCCTGGGGCTGGAGTCCAGGATGTTTAATCGGAAGAATCCAGAGCACGGAGTCAGGTGTTACGAAGGTCTGTTCTGTTCACTGGCGTATCTCAAGCACAAAGGGTAGTGCCTGACACAGTAAGTACTTAGTAAATATGTGTGGAATGAATGAATGAGAGGTAGAGGTTCAGGCTAATACACAGGTTCTGGCTGTGGTAGGAACTAGGAAGGCAGGGGCCCGGGGAGGATTTGGGATGTGTTGGGTTTACAGTGTCTGTGGGCAGCTGCCCGTGCAGGTCTGGGGCTCCGGAGAGAGGGAGGGGCTGGAGGTGCAGATCCGGGTCCCTAAAACACAGTGCCTGCCTCTTGAGAGGGACACGCCAATAGGAAGCAGCCTTCCTTCCTGTAGGCCCAGCTCTCTATCTCAGTGACCCTCTTTTGGACAGGCCACCCTGCCTGGGCCAGGCTGGGTGGGCAGGGGATGACGTACCCTATGGTGAGTGAGGGGGAGGGGCTACCCTTACCAAGCTGTCCCCTTGTCTGCCTCAGAAATGCTACACTCCCCCCTGCCCTGCACTGGCGGCAAGCCCAGTGGGGACATCCCAGATGTCTTCATCAGCTACCGCCGGAACTCAGGCTCCCAGCTCGCCAGGTGAGAAGGGGTGGGCAGGCGGGTGGCCCGGGGCCTCAGCGCCGGGCCAGGGCAGTGACACGGGACCTCTTCCCAGCCTCCTGAAGGTGCATCTGCAGCTGCACGGCTTCAGTGTCTTCATTGATGTGGAGAAGCTGGAAGCGGGCAAGTTCGAGGACAAGCTCATCCAGAGTGTCATGGGTGCCCATAACTTTGTGCTGGTGCTGTCGGCCGGGGCCCTGGACAAGTGCATGCAGGACCATGAGTGCAAGGACTGGGTGCACAAGGTAGGTGCTGCCCTCTGTGGTCCCAGCACTGGCCTGTGGCCAGGGGTCAAGGTCCTCCTCCCCTTCCTTCTCATCTGCACTCCCCAGCAACCTCCGCGACCCAGCTTTGAGGCAAGAGCCACAGCTAGGACTGTAACTGGCCTTTAGCAAGTCGTTTAGGCTCTCTGGGGCTCAGTGTTCTCATTCAGAAAATGGGGATAACTTGTCTGTCTTATTCACCTGTGGGATGGTCGTGAGAGTCAGAAAAGGAGGAAAACGCTTTGACAAATAACCTCAGTGCGGGAACAGGGGCAAGATAGCCTAGCGACAGGTGCAGTGAGATCATGAAGGACACAATGCTGTGAGTTTGAATCCCAGCTCTGGCCTTGGGCAAGTTACATAACCGCAGTGAGCTTCATGTTTGCTACTGTAAAGTGGAAGAAGTATCATCCCTAACTCCCTAGGATATTGTTATAAGAATTAAAAGAGCTAAAACCTGTCAAGTCCTTAGCAGAAGGCCTCGTTCTGTAGTAATTGCTCTATAATGGTAGCATTTATTCTTGTAATCAGTGTGAGCGTTTACCACTGTTTAATTAATGCCATTGTATCTTAAGTGTCTGGCACACAGTAGAAACTTACTGAATACTTGCAGAATGGATGGATGGATGAAATGGGTCCATATCACATCTGCAGGTTATTAATTATTAATCAGTGAGGGATACAGCAGTCATCTGAGATGGAACTCTGTCCTGGAGCAGCTAAGGAAATAAGAGTATGCCCAGACGTGGCTAGTTCATATATAGTTTGGTGTCACTACTAAGCTACGTAGGTGAACCTCTTACTTGCCATAGGAGCATGGAGAAGGGAGAGAATATTAAGGGCTGGAATAACCAGGGAAGGCTTTGTGGAGGAAGCAGAACTTGAGAAGAGTCTTAAGAATTTAGGTAAGTGGAAGAAAAGGCATCCCAGGCAGGGCGACTGCACGAGCGGAGGACAGAAGTGGGGATGAGGAAGGTGCATCACTGGTAATTGCTTACAGATGAAGAAGCTGAGGCTCAGAGAAGAATACTTTTTCCCCTGGCTGGTGTAGAAATCCGAAAAGCTGGGCTCTGAACTCTGTCGATCTGACTCCAAAGCCCATGCTCTTTCCCAGCACCTGACTGCCTTCCACGGCGCAGATCTGAGGGGGTGGGAGGGGAGGTGGTGGGATAGGGCAGGATTCAGCTGACACCAGAAATGATTGTCTGCATCTCTTCCCAATTCCCTGTCCAGGGACGTCATGTTGGTAGCTTGAGATCAGCCCTGGTGGGAATATTTACACAAAGGAAATTGGTAAACACTATAAATCAGGGTTTTATTTGTTTGGTTGGTTGGGGTTTTTTGCCCCCAGAGATTTATTTGTTAAACATTTGCCAGCAAACCACTGGGGCGCCTGGGTGGCACAGTCGGGTAAGCATCTGACTCTTGACTTTGGCTCAGGTCATGATCTCAGAGTCGTGAGATCTAGCCTCTTGCGTCGGGCTCCGCACTGGGCCTGGAGCCTATTTAAGATTCTTTCCCCTCCTCTCCCTCTGCCCCTCCCCACTGGCTCTCTCCCTCTTTAAAAAAAACAAACAAACGAAAAACTACAGAACCAGTTTGCAGGGTACCTAAAGGCTGGGAGAAGATTTGTGTTTAAAGCACTGGGAAAAGGGATCCCACAAGGGCAGTGAGTTGTAGGGAGAAGGCTCTGACACCAGAGTGCATCCAGACCCACCGTAGGGAAGAGGGTCAGGCCCTGGAAGCCATGTTTTAGGAGCTGAGTACTGGGCTCGGTTGGATGTTGGGCCAAAGAGACACCTGCAGGATCATGGTTGATGGCCCAGAGCAGGTGGCGGGTGGCCTTCTGGGATAAAGAGAGGAGTAGCTGAGCTCCATGCAAGATCAGACCTTGCTGTGTTCACTCTATATCCCAGATGCCTACAAGCATGCGTGGTACGAAGCAGGCTCTTGACAAGTTTATGGAATACTTGAACCAGTGACCAAACAGAGGAAGCTGAGATAACTGGGAAGGCCATACATGTCCACCAGGTTCACCAGGCCAGAACACTCGACTCGAATCCAAGTTTTCATTCTTAACCTGCTGGATGACCTTGAACAAGCCATTCTTCCTCTCTTGGCCAGATACTGAGTCTGTGCAATGAGCAGTGTGCAGTCTTTGGGTCTGTGTAATTCTGGATAAAACAAATGTCTAAAGGCTCTCAAATAAATTTGTGCAGGGTCAGAATTCATATACGTTCTCAGCAGAGAGGCAGAGGGCTTGGCTAAAAGAGCCCTGGGCTTGGAATCTAAAAGCTTGATTCAGAAGCCTGGCCCCTCTTGGGCTGAGCATTTGTGTGACTTGGGGGCAAGTCCCTTCCCCTCTCTGGGCTTCCTTCTTCTCATTCATAACATGAGAGGTTCCCCAAAAGCAATCAGTGCTGGAGTTATGTGGATTCTTTCCCCAGGAAGGCTCTGCTCCCCACGCGTGCTTGACGCCCATCCAGAGGGAGGAGGGGTGGCGGGAGCCTCTGCCTTGGACCAGTCCCAAAGGCTCCATCAGCCTTCCTTGATTGTTGTTAGTGCTTCATTGCCTCTGGTTTTAAAACTCCTTTCCCCGAAGCCACATTTGCTGGGTAATCAATATAGAAAACCACAAGTGAACTGCACTCAAGAAATCCCAATCCCTGAGGTTCCCCCCTTGAAAGGGAAAAAACATTCAATAAGCACTTACCAGAGCATCCATTAATAGTAAGTAATATCCTCAGAACCACCTTGTGAGGGAGGTTTATTATCTTTCTTTACAGAGGAGGAAATCATAACCCCTGTGATTGATTAAGCACACACTACATGCTGAGCGCTGCTTTAACCACTTGCCACGGGACATGGCAGGTATCCCCCCAACAGAAGAGAAAACAGAGGCTTTGAGGGCCTGTTGGTTGCCTGAGACCACAAAGCCTGTGTCAGAGATTCGATGTGAACCCCAGTCTCATGATTCCAGAGTGTAGCCCCTAACAGCTATGCTATGTTGTCTCTCCCATTCATTCATTCATTCATTCATTCATTCATTCCAACCATTCAGCCATCCAATTAAGTATTTGGCAAAGGCTGAGTATGGGCAAGGCTTTGTGAAAGATGCTGAGATACAAGGTGGATAAAAACCAGACATGATCCCTGTCTTTATGTCTGGTGGGGAAGACAGATATTAAGTAAATTACTCATTAAGTTTGCAACTGTAGCATGTGCTAAAGAGCCTGTGAGAGCCTACAATAGGGAGATCGTGCCTAGTCAGAGAAGGGAGTGGAGACTTCCATGGGAAAGTATGGATTGAGCTCAGATCAGAAAAATGAGTAGGGATTAGTTAGGTGAAGGGGCAGGGAAAAGCATGTGCAAAGCCTGTGCAGGGAGGGAGGATAGCAAATCTAAGCGGCTGCAGGGTCTGTGTGGCTGGGAGAATGGTGCAGGGTGGAGTCTGGGAAGGGAGCTGTGGCCAACCACACAGAGCCTTCAGACCACAGTAAGGAGTCTGAATTTTATTCTAAGAGCCATGTAAAGTCTTGAAGATTTTTAAGTAGGGGGTGACATGATCAGATTTGCATTTTGCAAAGAGCAGCCAGATGAAGGGGCAATGTAGAGGACAAGTTAGAGGGGGCAAGAGTGAATGGGGAGAGACTTGGGGGGGGGACAAAGATGGGGGGTTGGAGCAGCGCGGTGGTGGGGTGGAGGAAGAGACAAAGTGGGTGGATCTGAGAAATAAGGAGTACAACTGGCAGAGATGGTGATGGATCAGTTTGGATGCAAAGGGTGATGTTTTTCTTCTGATACCAAGCTGTGTGGGGTTTTGCTGACACCAACAACCAGTTCTCCAATTTGCCAACACCAACTGGGTGTCCCACAGTTCAATTCAGTTCTTTTTTTTTTTTTAGATTTACTTATTTGAGAGAGAGCAGGAGACCACATTGCGTGCCTGCGAGTGTGAGGGCGGGGCAGAGGGAGAAGCAGACTCCTCCCCGCTGAGGGCACACCCAACACGGGGCTTGATCTCAAGACCCTGAGATATGACCCGAGCTGAAACCAAGAGTCTGACACTTAACCGACAGAGCCACACAGATGCCCCCAGTTCAGTTCTGATACTGACTTACCCAGAGCGAGTGTCAGACTCCAGAGGGTTAAAGGCTCAGTCCCACGTGTCTGTGCTCACTTCAGATGCCTGAGAGTCCTGGGTTCCCAGGCTACCCGCACTTCTGTCTGACTTGGCTAGCAATTCAGGGGTTCCCATGACACAGACATCCCTCCCACCACCAGTTCAGTAATTGGCTAGAATGACCTGCAGTACTGAGAAAGCACTTAACTATTCCTGGTTCCCTGTAGGAACACTGGCTCACTCAGGCACATTGGAATGTAAGCCATGCATAGGGCAAAGGTTTGGGGCGTGGGGCACAGGCAGGGAGGCACAGAACTCCCATGCCCTCTGCAGGCCACCCTCCCAACACCTAGATGTGTTCACCAACCCACCCCATCCTTGGGGGACTTGATGGTGGTTTCATTATGGAGGCATGATGGAGTCATTGGCCACTGGTGAGTGAACTCAATCTCCAGCCCCTCTCCCCTCCTGGGAGGTGTGCGTCTGTGAATGTATGTGGGATACTTAAAATTTCCAACTTTTTCATCATAGCTTGGTCTTCCTGGCAAGCAGCCCCCATCCAGAAGCTACCTAGGCACCCCAATCCCCAACCTCCACCCATCCGGGGATTCCCAGTGTTTTCGGAGCTCTATGCCAAGGACTTGGGGCAAAAACCAAATATTTGATTTTTATTAAAAAAAACGGGGTGAGGGAGAAGTCGAAGTGGACTTCAGCACCAGCACCCCTCCCGGCATCTACCTGGCCCCAGGGTCCCTAGAGGGGGACCCAGGCCTCTTCCTCTCCCCTCGTTCTTTCTGCAGGAGATTGTGACTGCTTTGAGCTGCGGCAAGAACATTGTGCCGGTCATCGATGGCTTCGAGTGGCCAGAGCCCCAGGACCTGCCTGAGGACATGCAGGCTGTGCTCTCCTTCAATGGCATCAAGTGAGGAGAGGGGGGCGGGTGCACAGCCCCCAGCCAGCAGCTCCGCCCATGCAGCCCCCGGACCCACCAGCCCCTGTGCCCACAGGTGGTCCCACGAGTACCAGGAGGCCACGATTGAGAAGATCATCCGCTTCCTGCAGGGCCGCTCCTCTCGGGACTCATCTGCAGGCTCTGACACCAGTTTGGAGGGGGCCGCACCCATGGGCCCAACTTAACCAGTCCTTAGTTCCCAAGCCCTGCTGCGACCCACATTTCCATCGTCCGTCCCGAAGGAGCAGCTCCTCAAACTGGCCTCTCTCGGCTGCAACCGCCCGGGGCCCTTCTCTGGAAATGGCTGTCCCTCTGCCCCCTCCCTCACGGTCCACCTCAACCCAGCCTCCTTGGTGTCTAGAAATGGAAGGGAAGCCAGGCACTAGGGGTGCTCAGGGCCAGACCCGCCCCCTCCCCCCGGCCCTGCCACCAGGCTCTCTATCTCAGGTGTGGGAGAGACTCTGGAGATTGAGGGTTTGCCGCACACGACATCCCCTCCTGCCCAGAACGCGGCCAGGCAGCCTCCCTCTGACAGGAGTTCGGGCAATGCCCACCCCTCGGGGCTAAGCAAGGGCCTGGGCCCAGGAGCCAGCCGAAGATGGGGGTCCGGTGATGACTCTCCACCTAGATCGTGCCTGGCTTCTGGCCTCACCGCTTCCTGCCACCCTGTGGCCTTGACCTGTAACCACTGTGTCCTTAGCTGGCCTGGTCCCCAGTCCCCTCCCAGCCTTCCTGAGGTGCAGTCCTCTTGGCCACACCCGGGGTCAGGGTCACCCTCACTCCAGCCGGCCTGCAGCAGCTCTCCTCCGTGCAAGGGAGCCACCTGCTGGGGCCCGGGCCTGCTCAACAGGCAGCTCACCACCCTCCACATGCCTTGTTGCTGTGCCTCAGTTCCCACCAGCCTGGCTCAGCTGGCTTCCCCAGCCCCTCCCCACCCACTTGCTCAGGGGGCAGCCAGGGGAGGCAGCCCCCTGTGTCAGCAGCAGTCAGCTGGACAGAGCCTGCAGCAACACGGGAAGAGGCAGGATCCTGAAGAAGGGTGATGGGTGCGTTGGAATCACGGGGGAATTTTTCTAAAACTGCATTCAGGAGACCTGGGCAGGGCCTGGGTTTCTGCATTTCTCACAAATTCCCAGGTGAGTGCATGCGATGGTCAAGGAATGGTACTTTAACTAGTGAGGCTCTAAAACACAAATCCCTCCCAAATCTTTGCCATGCCCCCGGCCCCCCACACCACTCCAGGTTTCCTGCAATCACCTGAGCAACCCCACCCCGTATAATCTCCCTTGTATGGAGAAGGAACTGAATGACATGCCATTTCCCAAATCAGCATGGCCGCCCCGGGATCCAGACCTGGCCTCCTGGTGCTCAGTCCACTGCCTGTCCAGAGAAATCATCCTGGAAGCTGTGCCCTGGGCAGGGCTGTTGCTCTACCTGGCTGGCTTCTCTGCCCCAGGGCTCTGGCAGTGGGGGGCAGGTTTTCACCAAAAAAGGCTGGCCCAAGAGCTATACAAAAATAAACGAGCAGGAATGTCCCTCTGCTCCTTTCTCCACTCGGGTAAGAGCAGGGAAGTATCCTCCCTCCCATAAACCCAGGCTTCGGCTAATGGGGTCACCTGAGACCGCGCCCTGCTTTTTCCCTCCTGGGGACACTGGCCTGGCACCTCAGGCTGGCTCAGCTTCCAGAGTCACCTCCCGCAGGTGCTGGCTAGGTCACTCGTAGCTCTTGAGCCCGTGAGGGAGTCAGGGCATCGACAGTAACACTACAGTGGGATGAGTACCCTCCAGGGAAAGCTGTCTTTTGGTCCCCGCTCAGTCCCCCTCCTTCCTGAGGTGCCCAGAGCAGTATTCAGGGAGGCTGCCAGGCCGTTTCTTCTGTTCCTACACCCTCTACTGCTGCCCCTTCTTGTCTCTGGGGAATCGGAGCCCAGCCTCCAATCCTGAGGGGATGATTCCCTGACCCCCCACCCCCAGCCAGGCTTGGCCCCACAGGGCTGGTCCTGAACCAGGGCTGAGAAACAGCCTTTCCCCCAGAGCCTGGTCTGACGCAGGCCTGCAGGGTCAGGGGTTTCTGCCTGGCTGGGCTGTAGTTGCTGCCCCCAGGTGGGGGCTCAGTCAGCTAGGTCCCTACCCACCTCACCCCAGCCATCCCCAGGGACTAAGGACTGCTCAGGGACACCCAGAGCTCAGGAAGTCCAGCTCCCAACTTCTTCATTCTCCCCTGCCCAGGAAGAGAGGCATCTCATTCTAGAATGTATGAGGTGGGAAGGGTCTCAAAATGTCATCTAATCCAGTGTTTCCTAACTCGTCCACCTGTGGTCAGACAGTTTGGGGCACTGCTGACGTAGCCCTTCGTAGGAGGGCTTGCTCAAGGTCACAAGCGAGCCAGAGGCAGTGCCCAGAGTAGAGCCCAGGCCTTTTCCCCGACCCTCCTCACTGCCTCATGCTGGGACAGTCGGTGGAAGAACTGTATTCCTCTCCTTGCTTTGGCCTCCCTCCCCATGAGACAGTGAGCTGGGAATGTGGCAACAGGCCCAGGCTGCAGAGGCCACAGTTGACCCCACTCTGCCCTGCACCGTCCCCATCGCACCTGTGTGATTTCCGGGGCAGGGGAGAGAGAAGGAGGGTGGCAGGGAGCCAAGCCCTGTGGCCAATTCACGTCTGCAGGCAAGTGCCACCTGATTTGGGTCTGTGTGGGGGCTTGCAGCCCTCATCAAAGCTGGTGCCTTAATACTGAATCCAGTTCCGCCTTTCAGCTTCTGGGCCAGGCTTTCCTGACAGCCTGGAAAAGGGACCCTCGTTCTCCGAGAAGCCGGTCCCCTGGATCATATTGGGGAGTCACGCCCCTCTCCGGTTCCTGTTGAGCTACAGATGCAGGAGGATGGTCTCAGCACATGGCCCTGCTGAAATGCGTGGCAACGGGAGCGCTGGAGGGCTGAGTAGTAACAAAAACTGATCATACTTGGGCTGGTGGAGCCAGGTTGACCCGTAAGGTGCCTTCAGGGAATGGATCGCTGACAGACCCTCACAGGCTCTGCCCCCAATCTCTCCACTGGCCTAATGCCAGCCCGGCAACCCTCCAGCCCCGTCCAGCAGCTCAGGAGAAGGGGGTGAGCAGTCAGACGAGGCACGGACCAGCCATGCCCGGCACAATCCCATGGTAACTCAGGGGGCTCCTGCCCAGCCCGGAAGCTTGCTTTCTGACCTCTGGTGGGCAGACTGGGAACAGGAAAGCAGACAGCCCCACAGCCCCATGCCTTGGGGGCCTGGAAGGTTCACTTCAGTGTGATTTATATGGATTTATTGTGATGGCACTGCTAAGCTCAGAGGATCGATTCCCAGCACTCTCCCTCCAGAGGGCACCCAGCCGCTCCCACAGCCTTCCCCTCAGAACCACATCCATCGCTGAGGAGCCGCTGGTGGCTGCACACCAGAAATGGCCCAGTGAGCTGTACAGTTTGGGTTGAAGCAGAGATGCCAGCCCTCGTGCTTCAGCTGGTCCCTGAGGTGCCCCTCCATCGGGACCTCTCTGCTCCCCTGGAGGGTTCTCTGTGACCGATGGTAGAAAGGGTACACCGACCCCTGTTCCAAACGGCCCCCCCCACTGCCTCCTGGAGTAGGACTTTCTGGGTACAATTCTAGATTAGAGTCCTAGGCTAGCACAGCCGTCTAGCTGGACTGCTCTGTCCAAGGTAGACACGTGCCCTCGGAGGGGAGGCGCCAGGGTCGCTGCGGGCTGGGATCGAGATACACACTTTCAGTTGCTTGGTGTTTGCTTTGCTCCCTTTGCCCTCTGTCCTCCGGTCCAGGCAGATCAGGGGCTCTGAGGAAACTGCTGGAATTCAGGGCGAGGATTAGCCTTTTCCAGCACCCTGTGAGAGAGACCAGAGAAAGAGTTCAGATTTGACATGGAGAGACACCCTCAACTCTTAGAGATGGCACACAGGCTTTATCGGGTGGGCTGGTACAGGTATTCCCTCCCAAAGCTGAGAGGTGGAAGACAAGGCAATGTCCAGAGACAGAGGGCTCTGGAGAGCAACTCTTAAGGCTACAGGGGAAGAAGTCAGTAGGTCAGGCTAGCCTGGGGCCCAGCCGAAACTAGCTGAGGAAGCTCTCCAGGCTTCCCTTTAGCACATTTCTGCCACCATACTTCCATCTGCAAAATGGGAATGGAGGAGGAGGGGAGCCGAGGGAGAGAGCACAGCCTTGCCAGCAAGCAGTGGTACCCTGACTGAAGCTTCCCCTAGTGCCCCTCTGCCCTGCCCTTGGGAAATGGCTCCCAGATGACTAGGCAGCTGTCCACAATGGGGTTCCAGGTATGAATTCTGGTTGGGAGGAGGAGAAAGAGGGAACCTTTGGATAAAGGGCATTATGATCATGGGTCAGAGCCCTGCATTACCCAATCAGAATGGCCGGGATGAAGAGGAGGCCAGCTCCCAGGAGGAAGGGGAACCCCTTCATGAAGTTCAGGGTGGCTGGGTAGAGTGAGTTGAAGATGCCAGAAGCCATCAGCATGGCCAAGCTATTGACGCAGGCCACAGCAGAAAAGAGAGCACCTGTGAAGAAATAAACATCACACTCTGGGGTGTGAAAGACCTAGATTCAAATCCCAGCACCCCTAGCTCACCGCTGTGTGACCTGGGGCAAGTCACTTAACCTCTCTGAGTCTCACCTTCCTCAACGATAAATCCTACATCGTGTGTTAAGGATTCAATGAGGTCCTGCATGGAGAGCAGCTGGCACACAGGGGCCACCAAACAGATGGCTGTTACTAAATCCATGTATTCAAAGTATATGTGATATCTTCTACCAAAAGCCCGATAAAATGGGTTTTGGTTTATCCCCTTTGGGAATCATCTTCTGTTTGGGATTAACTGCTGGCTTAATTCCCAGTTCCAACACTTATTATCTGTGTGATCACTGAATAAGTTGCTTATCCTTCTGGGTTTCTGTCCCCCTTCTGTTAAACAAGAATAACACCTATTTCATAGATTGGCAGCAACAGTAAATTCACATGTAAAGCATCCATCACAGGCCCTGGCCCCCTGAAGGTAGTCAGTTAGGGCTGTTCTTTTCTCTGGTTCCCCCTTGGGGAACCTCTCTGGGTACAGTGCGATAATAAATCCATATAAATCACACTGAAGTGAACCTTCCAGGCCCCCAACCTCCAGCCCTTGGGGCCTCTCTGGGTACAGTGAAGGTGCTAGAAAAAAAGCTTACTGAGTGAACGAATGAAGGTACATGGGTTCTGGGGGGCAACAGAACGAATCCTTAATGGGCTACCTATGGCACCGGATCCTCCTTCCAGGGCAGATGGGGGGAAAATGGATGAGCCAGATATTTCCAGACTAGGATCTAAAGACGCAGAGGCCTGAGAAGCTATTCCTTAAAGATATGCCAGCAGAACCCAAATTTTGCAAAATGAGCAACAACCCAACAGAAGTTGAGTTTGAACTCTGTCAGAGTGTCAGAGCTGAAGGGCCTCGTCATCAAGAGCAAACCACTCATGTTACAGAGGAGGAAACAGGTGCAGAGACAGAAAGGGACCTGCCAAGATCACACAGCCAGTGGGTGACAGAGCCAGGACCAAAACCCGTATCCCCAGACCTGCTGCTCTTAAAAACAGAGCTGGGTTTGCATCCTAGCTCCACCACTTACTGAGGGACCTTGGGTGACCCGATTTAACCCTCTGGGTCTCTGCTTCTCGTCTGTCACTTGGGGACAAGGAAATATCTAAAGGTTGTTTGCTTCCTCTGAGCTTGCACACTGGCCCTAGTGAAGCAGGGAACTCTGCATCCATTTTACAGATGGAAAAGCTGAGGTCTGGAGAGAGAAATCCTGTGCTCAGGTTACCCAAGAGAACAAGTGTGCCCTGCTGACTGCAAATTCCAACCCAGTGATCTGAAAATCCAAGGCACTGTAGTCCTCTGCCAGCCCTAAGCAATGTGACAGAAGTGCATTTGTCTTGGCTACTAACTTCTCTGGGGTGGGAGGGAGAAAGGTAAGCTGCCTCCTGGCTCCCAGCTGCTCTCTGCCCAGTTCAGGCAACACTGGGTATGAGGAACCAGATGCAGGTTGACCCTGGCACTCACCCTGCTCTGACTCGCCCACCAGCCTGGAGAGCTTGGCCCGGATGATGGGTGTGGTGACTAATGACAGGAACAGGAGCCCATACCCTGCAGAGAAAGAAACAATCAAGAACATGGGGTCAGGGAGAGGGGTGCCCAAGCATCCCCCATAGCAGAGCTCCTATACATACACAGCCCATGTGGGACTCAGGTTGGACACAGGAAGAGCTTCCTTATTGGTGAAGGAGACAATGACCAAGGAGGGATGGAGACCACCTTTCTCAAGGCTTGACCTACCAGCTACCTCTTTCATGAATGAATGCTGATTTCCCTCCAATTATGTTGTCAGAACACCTCTTGTGGCCACAGCGGGCACCACCCACTCACCTTGCGCTTCGAAGGGTGCAAGGCACAGAAAACAAGCATGGGCTTTGGAGTTGGCCCTGAGCTCCTAACCTGACGCCATTGCTTACTAACCGTGTGGCCTTGGACGTGACTCCTGTCTATGAAAGGGTAACAAAGCCTTCCTCACAGGATGGTTCTGGGGTGTGCAGGAGGCTGAATAACGGTCCCCCTAAGATATCAGGTCATGATACCTGCAATTTGTAAATGTTGCCTTATTTGGAAAATGGGTCTTTGAAGATGTGATTAAGGATCTTGCGATGAAAAAAAAAAAAAAAAAAAAAGGATCTTGCGATGAGGTGATTTTCCTGGATCAGATTGGGCCCTAAATGCAATCACACGAATCCTTAGAAGAGGGAAATGGAGGGAGATGTGACAGATGTGACAGAACAGAGAAGGCACACAGAAGACGAAAAGGCATGTCACCACAGAGGCTAGAGATTAGGGTGACAGTGGCCACAAGCCACGGAATGCTGGCAGCCGCGGGAAGCTGGAAGAGGTGAGAGAGATTCCCTCCCTGATCCTCCAAAGACAGCATGGCCCTGCTGACCCCTTGACTGGGGCCCAGTGATCCAGAGACTTCACTTCTGGCCTCCAGAGCTGTGAGAGAATACATTTCCATTGTTGTAAGCCATCCAGTTGGTGTTCATTTGTTACAGCATCCCTGGGAAGTGAATACATGCGGTAACATCTGTGCAGAGCACAAAGTTAATGCAAGTTCCTTTTCTCTTTGCATTTGTTACTCACAGGCGTACAAGGTTTCTTTCATAACAGTTTCTCTCCCTTGTGTGACTGTTGCCTCCTAGAGGACAGTGGATCCTCGGAAGTGGGTACATGAGGCAACCCAGCTGAGTTAAGACATCTGTGATTACGGATCAGCTGACTTTGTAAACAACATATTTTAGGACTCTATCAAAATTAATCTGTCCCTTTAAAAAGTTAACTTCCTCATTCCTAGCCACCACTCTCCCACCAAAGAAAGAAGAAGGGGGAGGAGGAGGGAGGGGAAGAAGAGGGAGAAGAGAAGGAGGAAGGGGAGGAGGGGAAGGGAGGAAGGGGAGGAAGAAGAAGAAGAACTAAGGCAGGAAGGAATTTGGTATCTGTGGTCTGAGAAGACTAGCTTTTTAAAAAAACTCCAAGAAGCTGACCAAGGATATTTGAGGTAGGGCCTGTGATTCTTCTCAGTGAAGTGAATATTAAGGTATTAGTGGCATGGACTTTGTTTAAGAACACCATAAATACTGGCTGTGGGAGGCTAACAAGTGAAGCAATTAGTGTATGAGCCATACTTGTGTCTTTTGCTCTACCTTACTAACGATGTTTATCATTGACAACGTGGATTAATTACTAAGGCTACTGAAGGTCTGTCTTTTCTGTTTAACAAAGATGGCATTTTTATGAAGTTTCTTAGTTGTCTGTCCTCCAGTGCAGGCTAGGAGCCTAATAATGTTTCTAGACACAGGTACGAACCACATTTAGGGGCAGTGAGTGTCTGACCCCCAATTTTCACCCAGCACCTTTGGGACAAACTGTCCCTGAGCCCACACACTTTACCTGTAAACATGAGGGGAGTGATGGTAGCGAACGCAAAAACCACCATCCCCAGAATGTTGAAGGCCAGGCCAATCTCGGCCACCCAGGTGTCAGCCAGGCAGTGCTGCAGAAGCCGCAGGCCCAGCAGGCTGGTGAGGTAGGGGAGGTGCTGAGCGGCAGAACCATAGCCGATCAGCTTGGAGTCCCAGCAGAGGGGTTTGCTCAGCTCGTAGAGGGTCAGGATGTCCTGGGCCCCAAAGTGCACAGTGACTACCATGAAGATGGCCAATGAATACAGGGCTAAATGCTTCCTGGACTTCTCTGGGGCCGGATTCACGTACAGCTGGACAATGGATCGGTGGTGACGGAGGGTGAAGAGCCGGGCAGGCGTTGGCTCCTTCACCGTCTCACCAAAGCAGAAGGCTGCGTAGAGAGCCATGGCTATCAACAAGGCCAAGGCCAGCCAGAAGGGGTTGGCATAACCCTGGGCCCGGAGCCAGAGGCCCCCAAGAAGGCTGGCCAGCATCCCTGCCACCCCGATGCAGGCTTCCAGCAGGGCCATTCGAATGGTGCGGCTGCGGTTGGAGCTGACATCTGCCACGGAGGCAAAGCTTGCAGCCAGAAGGCCACTGAAGTCCCCAAGGAGAGCGCAAAGGATGCGGCCCAGCACGAAGTAGCCGACGTGGAGCTGCAGCTGCACCACGAAGATGGACACCAGCGCCTGCAGCAACAGGCCCAGGGAGGCCAGCACCAGCAGTGGGCGGCGGCCCACGCAGTCACTCCAGGCGCCCAGCAGGGTGGATGAGAAGAGCCCCACCAGGAAGCCGCCCATGTTCATGTAGAGGGTCCAGTGGGAGGTAAGGGTCTCCACTTCCTGTGGGGACATGAATCTTAACCAGGTTCCTCACTCTGGATTGCCCACCCCGCAAACCATCACCATCCTGGGAGATACAGGGGTGGGAACTACCTTTGGAGCCCTAACCCTCAGAGAATCTTGGTAAAACTCTCAAAAAACTGGCCCTGGGATAAAGGGAATTTACCACGGTCCCATTCCCTTACTCTTACTCCCTTTTGTTAATCCTCACGGCCTCGCTTTACCTAGAGGCACTTTAAGCATCCCCCACTCTGCAGTGGTCCCTCAAGCCCCAACTTTGCTCTGGCCCCGCCCACTACCCAAAATCCAGCGGGCACTCTCCCCGACGCAGGCCCCGCCCCCTCGGCTGCCCCCTCGGCTGCCCCCGCGCTTCCGCCGGGGGCCCGCCCGGTGCCCCCCCCCGCGATTCTCGCGCGCCCCTACCTTCATGATGGGGTCCGCGCTGTGGTTGCTGCAGCTGCCCCTGTCGCGGGTACCATTGTAGCCGAGGTCGGCACTGAAGCGGTGCCACAAGTATTGCGTGGTGAGCGGGCCCTGCAGGACCAAAGCGAAGTTGGCGAGGAAGACGAGCGGCTCCACGGGGCCGCGGCACAGCACAGCAGCCCCGCGGCGTGCGCGGGCGTCGTTCAGGGGGCTCGCGCGCCCCTCCATGCGCGTGCGCGTCAGGCTTTGCGCGAGACGGCTGGCTGGGCTGCCTGCGCCTGCGCCTGCGCCCAACGTCCCCTTTTTAAAAAAGTCTGGCGGGGCGGAGCCGCTGTCCCCCGCACTCTCGCCCCGCCCGCTCTGGGCTGGTGAGGGCGGGAGAGGGGCCCCACACCCCTGGCTCCCTGGCTCCCTGGCTCCCTGAGTAACCTCACCTGCAATCTGTGCAGGGATATCGCCCTGCAGCCCTATTTTCCAGGCCCAGAAACGCTCCAAACGATAACAAAAATATCAGTAATTAAGATTTATTGATCATTTGCCGTGTGCCAGGCACTGTACTAAACTCCGCGTGCATTATCTTCCTACGGCTAGCCATTATTAATGGTCACGGTCTACAGATGAGGAAGTGAGGACATGGGACGCTCAAGGTGGAGCCCTAAAACCCCTGACCTCTGATGCCCATGCTGATGTTCTGCGCTGCAGCAGAGGCAACTCAGAGGGGCTGGGCGCAGCCTCAAGCTCTCCTGCTTTGGTTCTGTTACCTAGGCCCTGCTACGACCTTGGGCATGGCACTTATCCCCTGTGCCCCGTTTCTTCATCTTTAGAATGAAGATGCTAATTGAGCCTGCCTCAAAGAGTTGCCGTGGAAGAAGAGTTCCTGGTACATTCTAAATGCTGTTATTGTTATTACTAGGCCGTCACTTGCTCCATTCCTGCCGTGGGATCTTTGCCTGGGAAACTGGTCTTGTGTCAGAGGCTCAGGGCTGGCTCTGCCATTGGGGGAGCAGAGGAAGAGAAGTTAGAGGAGGGCCTGGGAGGCCATCGGGTGTGGCCCTATGCTCCAGGTGCTCCTACTGTAGGAACTGGGCCAGAAGGCAGTCACACCTCCTGTCTGGGCATGTTTTATTGCCTGTAAAAGGGAAAAACATTACCTGCCTTTCTCTCTTATCATTTACTCACTCAGCCCATTTCTTGAGCACCCCTTATATGTTAGGGACTATGCTGGGGGTGCTCCAAGAACGCCTTTACCAGGCCCTGTAGTTTTTAGAATGGTGGGGGAGACACGTCAAAGAATCCTACTAATCTCCAAAAGAGTTCAACTGTAGAAAGAGCTTTAAAGGAGAGGAGCTGTGGAAATCCAAGTCTGCTCATTCGGGGGCCTGACCAGGTCTAGGAGGGGCAGGACCAAAAAAGGCCACCTTCCCTGACAATAACACAGCTGAATGGATTTCTGGAGGCAAGCTTTGTGCCATGACCCACAGGCCTGAATTTTGGGGTGGTGGAGCTCCATTTTTGGCTACTATGATTGTGTGTGGGTTTGTTGCTGGCTTATTGACCATTCCCCACCTCCCCTGAGCCAGAAAGGGTCTTAGGCTCACAATAGGTAGATGCTGGCTAGGTACTGGTGGACTGAATGAGGCCTGCACCCCCCCCCCCGACCCCGGCCAGAACCATTACCACCCTGTGGTCATCCTAGAGGTAGGAAATCCCACATTAAACATACAAGCCCCCTGGGTTGGCTCCCTCTCCTCCCCCCTACCTACACAAAAGCTTGGCCCAGTTATGTCAGCTGCAGGAAGGGAAGGGTTCCTAGCTGAAACTATATTGTTCTTTACTGGAGAACTAAGAAGGAGAGACATAAGGCCAAGTTCCCTCAGCTGGGAATGGGACAGGGTGTAGCCCATTCCAGAGGTGGAGCCTGTGGTGCTTACTAGACCAGAGGCTGCCTCTTCTTCTTCTTCTTTCTTCTTTCTCCTTTTAAAATTTATTTATTTGAGAGAGAGAGAGAGAACATGAGCAGGGTGAGGGACAGAGGGAGAGAGAGAATCCCAAGCAGACTCCCTGCTGAGATCATGACCCTGAGATCATGAGCTGAAATCCAGAGTCCCATGCTTAACCGACTGAGCCACCCAGGCACCCCTAGACCAGAGGCCTCTTCTAATTCCTTTAAAACCTAGCTACAATCAGTTCACTGCTCTGCACAGGATCATCCGTGGTTTCCATTTCATTCAGTAAAAGCCACATCATTAAGAGGGCCCTAAGGCCATGTGCCCTCTCTGACCCTTTCCCTACACCATCTCATGTGCTCCTTTGCTCTAGCCATCCTGGCCTCCTTGCTCCTTCAATTGGTCCAGGAGGCTCCTGCCCCTAGGTCTTTGCATTTGCTCTTCCCTCTACCTGAAATGCTCTTCTACCAGATATCCATGTGACTGGCTTCCTCACTTCATTCACACCTCTGCTGAAACATCACCTGAGCCTTTTAGATATAATAGGAACTCCCATCCCCCCATCTCCTGGCACTCCCTAACCCCTTACCTCGTTTATTCTTTCCATAGTTATTTGCACTATCTGAATTATTATAACTTTTTGGTTTCTTTGTTGTCCATCTCTCCTTACTAGAAGTGATGGCAGGGGCTTTATTTTCTTTGCTACTGTATCCCCAGCACCTAGAATAATGCCCAGCACAGGGTAGATGCTTAGAAGGTGTTAGTTGAATGAATAAATGAGTTCCTCAAGGAGAAAGGAGCCCCAGTGCACATGGAGAGGATTGACAGTGTCAAGCTACACTGTAGAGTCCAGAGTCCAGGAATCTACACCTAGAAGGAAGCCTAGAGATCATATCTTTGCCTACCCGCCCTTTTAAAAGGTGAGGAGGGGTGCCTGGGTGGTGCATTTGGTTTCGGCTCAAGTTGTGATCTCAGGGTCGTGAGATCAAGCCCTGTGTCGGGCTCCGTGCTCAGCGCAGAGTCTGCTCAAGACTGTGTCTCCCGGGGCGCCTGGGTGGCTCAGTTGGTTAAGCGACTGCCTTCGGCTCAGGTCATGATCCTGGAGTCCCTGGATCGAGTCCCGCATCAGTCTCCCTGCTCGGCAGGGAGTCTGCTTCTCCCTCTGACCCTCCCCCCTCTCATGTGCTCTCTCTCATTCTCTCTCAAATAAATAAATAAAATCTTTAAAAAAAAAAAAAAAAGACTGTGTCTCCCTCTCCCTCTGCCCCTCCACCCATGAATAAATAAATCTTTAAAAGTAAATAAATAAATAAATAAAAGATGAGGAAATTGAGGTCCATAGAGAGAGAGGTGACTTACCTAGAGGGAGCTAAAAATTCCTGCTGTTTCAAACCTTTAAAGGAAAGGAGTGATTGCAAAGGAAGAGCTATGTAGGACTTAATTCCAGCAGAATTAAAACCCTAGATTAAAAGGCAAACAGAGGGGGTGCCGGGGTGGCTCAGTCGGTTAAAAGGCAAACAGAAAACAAAATATTCCTTTTAGTTAATATTTTAAGTATATTTGATAATAATTTAAGATCTCTCCCTCACCCATCAAGCAGCTAGATAAAAACCAAGCACTGAGAAGCTGGAACACGGAACCGTGTGTGAAACGCACATGTGCGCTCTTCTCTGGCTTTTGAATAGTGAAGGAATTGCTGCGCCTTTGCTTTTGTTTTCTGTGGCCAACACATTAGCAGAGACTTCGTTTTAACGGAGAACGCCCAAAGCTGGGAAGGCTTGTGTGAAGCAAACACAGCTGAGGGAGTATAAATGTACCCTTTCAAGAGACAGGTGGCTAACGTTGCATCTGGATCCTTAAATTCTCGAGTTTCTTTGAGGCTCTATCCTAAGGAAATAATATGATGTACAAAAAAAAAAAAAAAAAAAGCCTTATGAGTCAAGACATTCTCCATCACATTATTGACAATGGTAAAAAAAAACTGTGAACAACGTATTTGTCCAACAAACAAGGGATTCACAGAGTAAATTATAATGGATCCATTCAATGGCTATTCACCATTAAGATGACATATTCAAAGAGATTGTAATAATATAGAAAACTGCTTATGTCACCATTTTATGTGGAAAAACTAGAGAACTTTTTGTCCATATGGTATGGTCATAGGTATAGAAAAGTATGCCAAGTAAAGACAGGAAGACACTGCACCAAAATATTCAGAGAGATTCTCTCTGGGTGGAGAGGCGATGAGGTCATATTTTCTTCTCTTCTTTCTCTTTTTAAAATATTGTCAACCTTCTAAAATAGGCATGTATTTTAATCATGGAAAATATCACATTTTTAAAAATCTGATGACATTCCTCTACTTTAAACCCATTCTGGTTCAGTTGCCAAAGATCAATTTCATGCCCATTAGCATTCTGGGAGTAGCAGTCGCAACTGCCTTTCACTGAAACCAGGCACTGTGTGAGGTCACTATATACACTATCTTATTCAGTCTTCAACACGATCTTAAGAGGTAGGTACTATTATCATTCTTACAGATGACATATCTCTGGCTTAGAGAAATGCGGGAAAGAGGTCCTTCCCACTTTAAGTATAGATTGTCTTCCCCTTACACCCATTCCAGTGCTTTCTGAACTCAAGCCTTAGTATGTGTTAGTCCCTTTGCCAGGAATACCTTTTCCAACTAGCTTGGCCTATTCAACTCCCATTCATTCTTCAAGACTCACTTCTGTGTCTCACTTCTAGGAAGAATTAGTCATTGCCTCATATGAGCTTCCACAATACCGTGTTCATACATTTAACCCTGGTTTTATATGTAACCTGGCTATAAATATGTGTTGAGAGTTTTGCCTACTCGCAGCCCCTACCCATATTTGACTTGAGGGCACAGACAGTGTGTTATTCATCCTTGCATCTCCTAGCAATGGGCCTGGCATGCAATAAGGTGAAATGTTGAATAGGTTTGTTGGCGTGTACCCACTCCAGTCAATTGGTTGCAGCTACTTGGATTGCTGCATCGATGGGCTATTTCTCTGGCTTGGTGGGAAGGAGGCCTGTGATCCATAAGTGATGTCTGCCATGGGCTCAGGAATGAAAAATCTTGGCACTAATGACAGTGTTGTCCAACCCTGGGCTGTGTACTCGGAAGGTTTGGTTGAGAAGCTTTGGAGAAGACCTTGGAAGCTGTCATGGCTTCTTCATGCCCATTTTGGTAATGCCTGAGAAGACAGACTTACAACCACTGTTAGAGAGATGATTGCAACAGGGATTCCTCATTCAAATGGCAGTCTGGGGGCACCTGGGTGGCTCAGTTGGTTGAGCGTCCAACTCTTGATATCAGTTTGGGTCTTGATCTCAGGGTCATGAGTTCAAGCCCCTCGTTGGGCTCCACGTTGGGTGTGGAGTCTGCTTAAAAAACAAAACAAAACAAAAACAAAAATAAATGTCAGTCTGTCCTAGCTTCCACCCAAAGCCTGTACTTCCTTTCCACAAGTCACCAAACCAACTACAGCTTCTGCAGAACTATTTATGTTTGGGGATATTAACAAGGAGTGAAGAGAGAGCATGAGGGGAAAGCCATTTCCTGTTTTGAGTTGAGTTTCTCACATGCCAATTCTGAAAGTCAAAGCAGCGTCCATGTCACAACCACAGGTGTCCCTAGTGCTGATGTGGAAGTGGCAATTATATGTGTCTCCCGGTGAGACTTCAGCCCAGTGCCTTTCTGTCCACTGTTTTCTCACCTAGGAAGTCACTTCTGGCCTGTTTCCTTGCCTGTGCAAAATGAAGTCATGACATCTGCCTATGGGGTGGTTGTTAAGATCAAATGAGAAAACATGTGTGGCTGTGTCCAGGTGCCAGGGACGGTGGTTTCTGTTGAGCTGAGCTTGAAGGTGAGGAAGGATGGATCAGCTGAGTGGTAGAGAGGACTGCTGGCCAGAGTCCGGAGAAGTGCAGGGCTGGAGGGGCAGCTCCCCAACCACTTACCCCATAGGACAGATTTCCCAAACCACTTCTTGTCTTGGGGTTCCTACTTTTTATCTCATTTTCTTTTTTCAAGTTTTTAAAAGATATTTATTTATTTTAGAGAGGGAGAGCGTGCACACATGTGCACACGAGGGTGGGGAGGGGCAGAGGGAGAGGGAGAGAGAATCCTCAAGCAGGCTCCCCGCTGAGTGTGGAACCTGATGTGGGATTCAATGCGGGGCTTGATTCCAGGACCCTGAGATCATGACCTGAGCCGAAATCCAGAGCAGATCACTCTACTGACTGAGCCACCCAGGTGCCCCAACACTTTGTTCTTGCTAGAGCCTTCTCATCTCTCTTTCCCTCCCTCCATTCATTTAGCATCTACAGTCTCCCAGGACCAGGCTGCGCGCTGCACTTACAGACAAGAGTTTCCCAGTCCCCTCCCTGGAGGAGTTCCCAGGCCAGTGGAACACAAATCCTAAATTGCAGTAATAAAAGTATGCAGCAGCATAAATCAGTTCAGAGCTTCCTCAAGAGGAAGTCAAAAAAGGAGTCACAGCAGAGGAGCTGAATTTGGAAGCAGGAAGTCATGAAGAGAAGTCACCAGAGGAACAGAGAGAGGAAATGAAGAAGGGCTTTCTGTACTGTAGATAAGGCAGGTCCATCTAATTATCCATGAGTAGCACAGTTAAATAGCATTATAGTGTGTGTGTGTGTGTGTGTGTGTGTGTTAAGACATGTTAATTTGTTAAATATAAATGTTTATACTATAAAAGCCTGTCTTGGCAAGTGTTCATTTTTAATTTGCCTGAATCCTCAAATAAGGGAAATGGTCATAGGCCTCTTGACCTCTGGGAGACCATGCAGGCGCTCCTCATGGCTGACACAGTTTGGGGCTGGTGATGAGGGTCATGTCTAGGGGTTCTCAGGAAGGACGTCTTTTGGCCAGGCCCTCCCTCCAGTTCCAGGCTCAGAACCCCAGCACTGATGGTCTGGAGCATCTGGCTTTTCTAAGTGCATCGGAGAACGAAGCACAAACAAGGCTGGGGCGCAAATCGGAAGGCTGTGCCC
Source organism: Leptonychotes weddellii (assembly GCF_054177405.1). Classification (NCBI taxonomy): domain Eukaryota; kingdom Metazoa; phylum Chordata; class Mammalia; order Carnivora; family Phocidae; genus Leptonychotes; species Leptonychotes weddellii. The sequence goes on from NC_138383.1 coordinate 36,406,164, forward strand.
AGAGTGTACGACCACAGGGCTCATCTAGAGCTGCCCATTCCCAGTCCGGGGAAATGTGCAATGGAATTACTGAGCAGTGAGTGCCTTTGGCTGGCCCTCTCCTTCCTTGGTGGTGTTCATATACCCTGTTGTCCTATGCTGACCATGTAAACACTTTCTTTTTATATGCATGTCAGTCGTGCTGATAAAGTAAAAATTGACTTCTGGGCGCCTGGGTGGCTCAGTCAGTTAAGCGTCTGCCTTCGGCTCAGGTCATGATCCCAGGGTCCTGGGATCGAGTCCGGGATCAGGCTCCCCGCTCAACAAGGGGTCTGCTTCTCCCTCTGCCCTTCCCTGCTCCTGATTTCTCTCTCTCTCTCTCAAATAAATAAATAAAATCTTAAAAAGAATTGACTTCCATTTAGGGAACTGCTCTGGACTAGCCATTTTACAAATATGATCTCTTATTCTCATTACCTCGCAGGGAAATATTTGCGTCGGTGTCTGTCTGACTCCCAAGCCTCCACATCCATATCTTCTATTCAGATACAGAGCCTGCAGGTTAGATAGGAGTATGGTTTTGTTTGATTCACACAGTGTTCTTAAAAAATTAATTGGCGCACATAGTATATTTTTCATTTAGAATTCGTTGCCACCATTAAACAGTTGGAAGATTCACATGAAAATCCAGATTTTTGGATCCTCTTGAAAACTCGGAGGTTGTGGCAATGTGCACAGAAGCGTACACCCACTGAAGGAATTGTCCCCTCCAGTTCACCACCGCCAGCCACTCACCTTCACTCAGGGGAAGGACACCTGGCCCCTCCCTTTAGGGGCCCTGCTGTTGTCTGGGAATGGGATCCCAAAGTTTCTATAGGACCAATACAGAGGCTTTCTGAACATAAAGCAGATGGAATCACTGTGGCACCATGCCGAGCTGCTCTTCCAAGGGTCTGAAAACATTCTGTTGCCTTCCATATTAGGTTGATTTAATTAGCTATAAGGCCATGTTCGTGCCGAGCCCACCACAATCTGGTAATGCTATGGAGAGAGGGTGTGAGGCCAGGGACATCGGCAGGGACCAGATGATGCTTCTAAGGAGTTCAGTTTAGATCTTACTGAGTTGAAAGTGCCTGCGTGACATCCTGGTGGAGGGGGTCCCAGATTCATGAAGAAGGGCAGGGCTGGGAGCCATCCGCATTTGTTTGACAGAGCCATGAGAGTGAACAGACCATCCTGAGAGGACACAAGTGACAAAGACCCCAGGTCAGTGGGGAGCGCGGCCACTTCAGATGGACAGAGGAAGAGGGAGTGGGCAGAGAGGGAGGAGGAGGAGGAGGAGCAGAAGAGAGTGTTGAGGAAGCCAAGAGAAGAGAATTTGTAGGTATGAGTGGTGATGTGTTGGTTACTAAAGAGACGTCTAGGGAAGTGTTGGCAATTAGGGGTCAGTGCTGGGCACCCCGGAAGTTCTAGCAGCTGAGATAAAGGAAAGATAGAAAGCAGATCACAATGGGTTAAGCAAGTATCAGCTGGACATTTAGTACAGAGGAAGGAAGCAGAGGTGCCCCTTGATAGGTTCACCCTTAGAGAACGTAACAAGCAAGATGCAGTGCATTTGTGTGAGGTTAGCTCCTCTCTCAAGGGTGGAACTGAGGAGCCTGAGGGACAGGCAGCCTAATCTCGGTGACCAATGCAATCTCAGGGAAGCATTTCTGAGGTGGAAACCTATTCAGGGGGGAGTAGGAAAGCGAAAGGTGCAACCTCAGCCAACCCTAGCTGGCTACATGAATGACAGCATCAGACGCATTCTCGAATGCTCCACGTCATTCACCTGCCAAGGCAGCCAGCTCCTTGATGACTAACGCACTGACCCTTTCATACTTAGGCTCCAACACTCCTGCATCACCTGTCGGAGGCTAAGCTGGGACACCTTCACAGCCCTGCCAAACCAATACTTCAGGCTGTCCCACGGTGCTTTTCCCACTTGTAGCTTTCTATGCATTTATTTTGACATTTGGTTGGCGTTTGCTCTTATTCTATAAGACTGGGTTGGAGGGGCGCCTGGGTGGCTCAGTCGTTGGGCGTCTGCCTTAGGCTCAGGTCATGATCCCAAAAAAATAAAAGGGAAAACACAGGGCTGACTCCAGTGCTGTGTACTTCAGATAAAGATGAAACATCAGCAGGCACCTGAAAGGCACTTGGGGCCACAGGTGAATGCTCATGGCCCCGAGGGTGAGTGACAAGTGTTCAGCGGTGAAGGGAGAAGGCAAATTTAAAGAACACTTGTGAAATGATGGGGCTGTGTCTCCAAGGGTGTGTCCAAAGCATGAAGAAACGGGTTGTCTCTAAAAGGTTGGATTAAGGATCAAAACACCCACCTGGATAAACCACCATAGGACCACTGGTGATGAATACCAACCTAGGGTTGTTGCAGGATTCCTAATTTTTTCCCCAGCTTTGAGATATAACTGACCTATAACATTGTGTAAACTTAAGGTGTACAATATGATGATATAGGGATATATTGCGAAATGACTACCACAATAATGTTAGTTAACACATCAATCCCCTCACCTTTTGTGTGTGTGTGTGTGTGTGTGTGTATGTGGTGAAAATTTTCAGATCTAATTTCTTAGCAACTTTCAAGTATATAATATAGTGTTATTTTTTAAAAGATTTATTTATTTGACAGAAAGATAGAGAGAGACCACAAGTAGGCAGAGAGGCAGGCAGAGGGAGAGGGAGAAGCAGACTCCCCACTGAGCAGGGAGCCCAATGTGGGGCTCGGTCCCAGGACCCTGGGATCATGACGTGAGGTGAAGGCAGACGCTCAACCAACTGAGCCACCCGGGCGCCCCTATAATGTAGTATTATTAACTAGTCACCATGCTGTGCCTTACATCCCAGAACTTACTCAAATATTTTTTTTAAGATTTATTTATCCATTTTAGAGAGAGAGAGCAAGTGAGAGAGTGGGGCAAAGGGAGAGGGAGAGAGAATCCCAAGCAGACTCCCCACTGAATTAGGAGCCCGACACGGGGCTCTATCCCAGGACCCTGATATCATGACCTGAGCCAAAATCAAGAATCAGATGCTCAACTAACTGAGCCACCCAGGAGCTTCTCATCTTTTTTTTTTTTTTAAGACTTTATTTTTAAGTAATCTCTCCACCCAATGCAGGGCTCGAACTCACAACCCCGAGACCAAGAGTAGCATGCTCCACCTATTGAGCCAGCCAGGTGCCCCCAGAACTTATTCATCTTAAAAATACATATTCATCTGGACGTTTGTACCCCTTAACCACCCATTTCTCCCACACCCCACCAACCTACTTTCTATTTCTAGGAGTTTGGTTTTTTTTTCAGATTCCACATAGAAGTGAGATCACACAGGATTTGTCTTTCTCTATTTGACTTATCTCACTTAGCATCATGTCCTCAAGGTCCATCCATGTGGTCCCAAACAGCAGGATTTCCTTCCTTTTTATGGGTGAATCCTATTCCATTGCATTTGCATACTACATCTTCTTCATTCATTCATCCATCGATGGACATTTAGGTTGCTTCCATATCGTGGCTATTGTCAATAATACTGCACTGAACGTGGGGGTGTAGATAGCTCTCTGAGACAGTGTTTCATTTCTTCACGTGTATACCCAGAAATGGAATTTCTGGCAGGATTCCTAATGCTTGACCTCATTTGCACCTGCAGTTCGCCACTGCCAGAAGCTCCTTTTTACGCGTCTCACCTTGTTCCCTCCCTCACGGGTCCCTCCGTGTCTGTAGAGCCTAAAGAATGGACAGGTATAAACATGGGGCTTGTGTATCCTCAGAGAGAGGAAGATGAGCTCCCATAATCAGACCTTCTAAACGTTATCAACGCTGAGCGAGAACTGTACCTTTCTTTTTGAATGTGTATTTGAATTTCCTCTTAGATATGTACTTTATCTGTGCACTGTAATTCCTCTTGTTTTCAAAATGTGTAGTTGAATCTCTTTTTAAGTCTATATTTACTTTATTTCCTCTGTTGTCAAAGTGTGGACTTAAATTGCTTTCCAAATATGTACTCTAAGAGTGTGCATTGAGAGTTCAAGGAGAGTGTAAGATCCCTCCCCATGGATCGTACACCGATTTCGATTTCTGGCAAGCTGGCTGTGGAATGGAGAAATCACGGTTGAGCCCCCTTAGCGAAAGAGAAGCTGTAAAACCTGATGAGGGCAGTCATCCTGCTTCTGGATAGTGGAATTGCCCCCCTCCCTTTTTCCTGTATGCATGTTTTTTGAGAAACTGCAAAAGTCATATTACAAAATAATAATGATGATGATGACAAAGAAATGTCAGTCACCCAAATGCAGCAAGAATAATACTAGTAGCTAAAGGTTAATGAGTATTTACCATATGCCAAGCATAGAGATATCTCAGCTCATGCTAATAAAACTTTACGAGGTGGTCATTGTTGTTCCCATTTATCAAGGGGGAGGCTGAGGCTCTTCGAGGTTGAGTGACTTAACCAAAGATTCTGTGGCTAATGAAGGGCCGAAGTCAGGACTAGAATCCCATGCGTCTGCTTCGAAAGTCAGACTTGGCGCTGCTGCCCCCAGCCGGCCTCCCAGGTCTGTAAGAGCTGTTGGTGGTCAGCTCATCACAGAATCCTTTCCCAAGACAAAAAACTAATATTCAATTTCCTCTTGAAAATTTTCAAGAAGTCACTAAAACCCAACCGCATCACAATCTCCTACTTTATGTTGTACAAAATTTCTATTGAAAAATCAACATCAGCAAGCCCTTAAAATGAATTTTTCCTGGGGCGCCTAGCAGGCTTGGTCGGTGGAGAGTGTGACTCTTGATCTTGGGGTGGTGAGCTCGAGGCCCATGTTGGGTGTAGAGCTTACTTAAAAATAAAATTAAAAAAAAAAATTTCCTGTCT
>NC_138383.1:36411568-36496766 GCF_054177405.1 Leptonychotes weddellii
AGAAGCAGGCTTCCTGCCAAGCAGGGAGCCCGATGCGGGGCTCGATCCCAGGGCCCTGGAACCATGACCTGAGCCGAAGGCAGACGCTTAATGACTGAGCCACCCAGGCTCCCCTAGTTCTAGATTTTAAATAAAGCATGCATGTTAAATGGTTCACAGGCTTAAAAAAGGGAAATAAGAGTTTATAACTCTCAAATGAAAGAGGGGAGAGGAGGGGTTGATTTTGAAAAGTGACTTACTTCCAGGTTAAAATGCAGATCCAACATATACAACTAATCTCACCTACACCAAAGTCCCATTAGAAAAATAGTCCTTATATTTTAAAAGATAATTCGCTTTTTAAAAGGAAGGAAGGGGGGAAGAAGTCGAGAGGAAGGAATAGCAACAGCAACATTCCCAAGACAGTCAGCATATGGACCAGGTGACCTAACAGAATAGAGAAGCAGACTCCTGAGACTGCAGTGGGGAAGCAACTGTATTTTCGCCATGGAATCCTCCAAATCATTCCTAATCAGAAGCTGCAATTATATCTGGAACTGGAGAGGGGGTGGGAGGGAAATTTAAAATAAGGAGAACTGGGCGAAAAAAGCTAAGTCAGTGCAACCCCAGCAGATGAATGGGGGTTGTTCTGAGTCGGAGGAATAATGAATGGTCTTTGCATGGGGGAGGTCTTACTGGTACAGCTGAGGACTACTCGGAAAGGTGGAATTATGTATGATATCTACTAATTATGTATACATGCTGAAAGCTGAGACCTCCATGCCTCCCCCCCGCCAACTGGGTTCCCAGAACGCTAGAAGTGAAACCTATATCCTCTAGGCAGAAGATGAGAAGAATCTTTTCTGAGTAACCTGAACAGCCAAAGAGGAAAGATCTAAAGATAGAGACAGTTGGGATTTCCAAACAAATGACCGATCCAGGTCACCACAGCAAAACTTACGGTGGACTGAGAGCATCTAATTTGCTCTTTGTTTCCCTACTCTTAATCATAATCTCACGCATCTGAGATCACCAGCATCCAAGAAAGACCTCTAACATTGATGACAGAGACTAAGGCAAACAAACAGGGGCAAAAAAAAAAAAAAAGACTCAGAAGAAATAGGAACCATGTAGGGAAAAGAAAACTTTAAAAAATCCCAATCATTAATATCATCAGAGATATGAGAAGATTCTGCATCCATGAAACAGAACCAGGATGCTATGGGGGAGGGGGGTATTAAAGAAACAAGAAACATGAGAGTAGAAACGAAAGCTTGGGGTGCCTGGGTGGCTCAGTCAGTTAAGCATCTGCCTTCTGCTCAGGTCACGACTCCAGGGTTCTGGGATCGAGCCCCTCAACAGACTCCCTCTTCAGTGGGGAGCCTGCTTCTCCCTCTCCCTCTGCTGCTCCCCCTGCCTGGGCTCTCTCTCTCTCTCTGTCAAATAAAGAAATAAAATCTTTTAAAAATATATGAAAGCTCAAGAGGAAGTTGAGGAAAACCCCAAGATCCTAAAGGAAAACAACAAAAAAACCCCCAGAAAATACGAAAGAAAAGATAATAAACTTAGAGAGACTGCCCAGCAACTCCCAAAATCAAATAACCCAAAAACAGAAAATAGAGGAGATTAAAGCATCAATAAATTACTCAAGAAAATGTCTCATAATTGGAGGATGTGTGCTTACAGATTGACAAAGCCCACTGAATATCTGCACAATTGTTAAAGTTACATTATTGTCACACTCCAAGGTACATTATTGTCACATTTTAGAGTCTTAGAGACAAAGAGATGACCTACAAGTTTCCAAAGAGAGAAAAAGACCCCCACAATTTTCATAAGAAGATCAGAAATCAGAATGACTTTGGGGCACCTGGCTGGCTTAGCCGGTGGAACATGTGACTCTTGATCTCAGGGTCATGAGTTCAAGCCCCACCTTGGGTGTAGAGTTTAGCTAAAAAAAAAAAAATGACAGAATGACTTTTTTAAAAAAAGATTTTATTTATATATTTGAGAGAGAAAGAGAAGGCACAGAGGGAGAAGGGGAGGGAGAAGCAGACTCCCCGCTGAGTGGAGAGCCAGTCACGGGGCTCCATTCCAGGACCCTGCAATCATGACCTGAGCCAAAGGCAGACGCTTAACCGACTGAGCCACCCAGGTGCCCCCAGAATGACTTTAAATGTCTCAAAAGTGTCACTCGAAGCAAGAAAACAATGGAGAAATGACTTCAAAATTCTAAAGGAAAATTATTTCCTACCTAGAATTCTATAACCAACTAAGCTATCATTCCAGTGTGAAGATACAATCAGGCATTTTCAGATATGTAAGTTCAAAGAGTTTACTTCATATATCCTTTCTCAACGAGCTATGGGAAGTTGTCCTTTACCAAAATGAGGATGTAAATTAAGAGACAAGAAATGGATACATGAACTAGAAGATTCAACACTGAAGAGGAAGGAAGGAAATCTCCAGAATGATGATGTAGGGAGATTCCAGGATGACAGTTGTGCCCCAGATTATAAAGGGCAATTGCTCCACATGGGAAGGGTTATGATCACCCTCCATAGGCATATATGCCTCAATAAGAATGCCTCACCCTACTGAGGGTGCTCATAACCACGCCCCCGCTAGTGAATGTGCGCCACCAAAAGAAGGAAGTAAATCAAAGCGGAAGGCCTAAGACCCAATTCAGGAGAAATGCAAAGGAAACACCAAGAAAATGACAAAAGAAGTCCGAGGAGGATAGCTGTGCAGCAAGGCTGGAGAGCAACTAGCCTAGACTGAAGGAGACTGGCGGTCTCCAGGATGGAGGAGAATGAAGATCTCCAAGAAATGATGTGAAAGTGACTTATGTGAATAGCGTATGGGAAAACTGTAGTAAGAAGAGGCTTTTAGATGGCATGAGAAGTGTTAACAATGTGTACAAAGACAACTACGCTAACAAGGCAATTATTAACTTTGATAAAAATAAAGGAATCATAATCATCATACACCACAATGCCTAACTATGAATATTTGCATAAACATTCTAATGTAAACACTGAATATTGATTCAATTTTAAAATTATAATATAAACAGGGGTGCCTGGGTGGCTCAGTCGGTTGTGTCTGCCTTCGGCTGAGGTCATGATGCCAGGGTCCTGGGATCTAGTCCCGCATCGGGCTCCTTGCTTGGTGGGGAGCCTGCTGCTCCCACTGCTTGTGCGCTCTCTCTCTGACAAATAAATAAATAAATAATTTTTAAAATCCAAAGAATAGGAGAAATGCCTCTTTCAGAGAGCACGGAGTGATTGCACTGAATTGGACGTGAAACTGTCACCTGGACTTTGTGGGCTTTTATGCCACCAAATGATCAGCCAAGAGATGGGATTGCAATATTAACTTAGACTATCGATTCTACTTTCCAAAGAGAAATGGGTTGTTGTTGTCGTACAATAGGAGCAAAAAAGAACTGTCTAGAATCCAGAGGATCCTGGTGTCTACTGCTCAGTGTAATTGGTGTGATGTCTGTGCCCAGAAATTGTGGCAGTGAAGTCTTTGCTCGAGGAGACTTTTGGTCTGAGTTGAGTATTGTTACTGGTGGTAGAGCCTCCAAACCTGACCTCTCGCTGTACCAGGGACTTATCAAAAGCCTTTAATGAATTCTTTTCTGCTCAATTATTTCTTCTAAAACTAGCTAATTAAGAACCCTAACTGATACACACTTAAGAATTTCGTTTTTGTTGCCTTTAATTACAAAACCAGGATCACCTTGCTTTGTTCATTTCGTAGTAGACTGTGACCGTTTTTCCATGTTCATTCATATAGGTCATTCTTTTTAATGGCTGCATAGTATTTCATTGTATGGCTACTTCATAACTTATACAAGTAATCATTAACTCTCAAAATAAAGTTTCAGTGAATAGCCTTGTACAAAAACATTTGGGCACTTGAATAATTCTGTAGGATCGATTTCCTAGAAGGAAGATTGCTAAGTTGAAGGGATTTGCATTGAAAATTTGGATGGTTATTGCTACGTTATGTCCAGACAAGTTGTACAAGTGTTAATTTCCCACTCCTCACTCTCACGAATTCTTTACAAAATGTTCCAATCTGATGGGCAGATGAGGCTTTATTTGACTATTTATTTGCCTATTGCTGAATTTCAGTACTTTTTCATGTTTATTGGTCATTTGCTTTCTTCTGCAAATTCCCAGGCCTTTTTCTTAGTGATATGTAGGAATTTAAAATAATTTTAGGGGCACCTGGGTGGCTCAGCCGGTTACGCGTCTGCCTTCCGCTCAGGTCATGATCCTGGGGTCCTGGGATCGAGCCCCGCATTTAACTCTCTGCTCGGTGGGGAGTCTGCTTCTCCCTCTCCCTCTGCTGCTCCCCCTGCTTGTGCTGTCTCTATCTCTATTACATAAATAAATAAAAGTCTTTAAAATAATTTTGTGTGGGGCGCCTGGGTGGCTCAGTTGGTTAAGTGTCTGACTCTTGATTTCGGCTCAGCTCATGATCTCAGGGTTGTGAGATTGAGTCTCCCTGTCTCCGCGCTAGGCGTGGACCTGCTAAGATTTTTCTCTCCCTCTCCCTCCATCTCTCCCAACGCCTGTGTACTCTCTCACAAAAAAAAAATATATTTTTTTATATAGCCACCGGTGTTTATTATAGATGTTCTGTATATATTTTTCTCCTCAGCTAGTCACCATCTTTCCTTTGTTTATAGTCTTTAACCTTCCAGAATTTTAAGTGTTTATTATCACGTAGTTTAAGTCTTGAGTTCATTTACTTTATTATTTCAAAAAGAACTTGGAGGGCTTATAAGAATGTATATCATTTAAAAAAAAAGAATGTATGTCATAGGTTAAAAAATGAAGAAATAGATCAGGACAACAGGCGGGATACAAAGATGTGACCACGAGACCACTTAAGAGCCACGGACGCCTACGGCTGGTGTTGGCACAAGAACAGGCAGGGCCTGGAGACAACTTCGTCAGGGAGCCGTGCTTGGGGCTGACGTTGCGGGGCACATCCCCAACTCCCGGTTACTTCTCTCCCCAGTTAGGTGGAGAGGCTCCCCAGCTCCCCCCGCCCGGCCCTGCCCCCACCCCACCCCAGAGCTGCCCAGCTGGGGAATTCTGCGGTGGCCCCCGCCTCTGGTCTGTACCTCTACAAAGTGACTCTGCTATCTGGGGTGACAGCGTGTCCCAGGAATCGCCTGATTCTCGCATGGGGCCCTGGAGGACACGCGGGTCTCCTCCAGGAGGGGAACACAGCACAGAGACTCGATCCTAGAGGAAGTGACGGCTGGGAGTCCTCGTCCAGCCCAGCACAGGACTGCTAGTCTGGCAAGGCCAGCTCCTCCCGCTTGGTTGGGCTGGTGGATTCTATGGGCAGAGGGGCTCAGAAGCCCCAGAATCAGGGCCAGCTGAAGGCCCCCCCCAGCTCTAGGACTTCTTATTTTCCACTGTCCCACTTGACATCCCCTATTAAGGAACATGCACATCCCACAGTAAACAAACTTTACACGTTGAATTGAATTGCCCTGACAGGTTACATTGGGGGGAAACATATAATGAATTATTAAGTAGTTAATTTTTATTTTGCACTTTGATTTTTGTATTTTGGTGCCACTGTAAGATTATTTTCAGGTCTCAAGTGTTCTCATAGATTGTCTGGGTCTAGGTCCTAGACACCTTGGACAAGTTCTCCCACCGAGCAGGGCTTACCCCCCTCCCATTTGGTTTACGTTACCAGAGATCTCCTTCCTGATCTCCAGCTACTGCTAGGACCTTGACCTCCTCCCCGTATGGGATTTACTACCTGGGGCTTCAGGGGACTCATTTAAGGGAGGAAGCTTGGGAAGAGAAATAAGGAAACTCTGACTCTCTGTGCCTCCAACCCCAAATAGATCTTGGGCTGCAAGTAGAATCCTCACAATTGAAGAGACTCTTCAGGAGGCTGGCAAGGCAAGGACTGGTGAATCCAAGTTTGAATGGGGCACTTCTTTGACTTTATATAGTCCGTCTCCCTCATCAAACTGTAGACTATGAGGACAAAGGATGTCCCCCCCCCACTGCCCAGCAGGGTGCCTGACACAAAGTAAGGGCTCAATAGATATTTTTGAGCAAATGAAAGTTGAATTGGTACATTCTCTCCACATGAAATTTTGCTAGATTCTAGTGAAAAAGCTCAGGGCCTAAATACCACCAGGAACACACCTGTAATCCAAGTTGGGTTTATTACTTAACCAAAAAGGAACACACACACCATGGGGAATGATGGGGCATTGTAACTAGGAGGTTGTTATAGGATTTGGGATTGTTCTGGGCAATTTCGGAGAGTATTTAATGAATCAAAAGTTTGTTCTGGGTTCGTGCTGACAATGCAGAACATGAATCATTTTTGTCAAGGAGGCAGGAGGAGCAAAGCAGGACTAGCGTTGTCCTTGGTAATGAAACAGCCATCACTCGTGTTAGCTGGGGGAGAAGGATGTTCGGTCATTTCTGAGTTGCAAAATGTCCTTATGTTTGTTCATGGTCGCAGAGTGACCTCCTGCGATGTTGGTCTTCTGTGAAACGGTTTATGTTCCGCAGGGAACACAACAGCCTGTTGTTGGCCAAGCCAGTAGAGTGACCAGCCATCCCAGTTTGCCCGGGACTGAGGACTTTCCCAGGACACAGGATCTTCAACGCTAAACCGGGACGAGTCACAGGCAAACTGGGACAATTGGTTATGCTATAGGCCAGCTACCAACTGTCAGGATTTTTTCTTTCTCACTAGGTACAATGATAGTTCATGGAATACTTGTCAAATCCTTCCCCAGTCATTGAAATACATACAGGTAGACATCCTAACATCACATGCATGCATCCACCACACACACTAACACTTACAAACACAATCACATAAGCACACATATTACAAATACATGCACACTAGACTCACTGTGCATGCATACATACATATATACATCACAGATCCTGTATACATACAAACACATGTATCTAAACACTCACAAAAGTACACACACACCCAAACGCGAGCATATACATTGAGGCCATTGGAGAGAACAGGAAAACGCAGGGGGGACCAGTGAGTGGGCTTCCGTGGATGAAGCTGGGATTGCAAAGGGAAGTCGAGGAAGGTTATGGAGGAAGGACTTTGAATAGCAAATAACAAGAATGTTGTAATGCATGGAAAGAAACCTGGATTCCAAGTTGGATAATCCTGAAATTAAATAACAGCTCTACCATTTACTGGCTGTGTGACCTAGAGCAACTGACCTAACTTCCCTGTGCTTCAGTTTTCCTGTCTATAAAATGGGATGATGTAAAGATATAACTCAGTTCCAGATAGTGTAGGTGCGTAAGTCACAACTGTTGTTATTATGAGGTGTGTGTGGGGACTAAAGGTATTTGAATGGAGTGGAAGTGGTGTTTCAGGGGAAAACAAACAAACAAACCTTCATATAGGGGCACCTGGGTGGCTCAGTCGGTTGGGCATCTGCCTTCGGCTCAGGTCATGATCCCAGGGTCCTGGGATTGAGCCCACGCAGGGATCCTGCTTCTCCTTCTCCTCCCAGCTCGTGCTCTGTCGCTATCTCTGACTCTCTCAAATAGATAAATAAAATCTTAAAAAAAAGAAATCCTTCATATAGACCATTATTATCATCATCCCTTTTGAGACCAGGAAATCAAGGCCCAAAAGAATGAAAATGACTGGCCCGAGGACAGGGTGTGGATGCTGCTTGCGCTATAGGACGTGTCCCGCAGATGTGAGCCGCATGAACCAGGCCTGGGCTGGGTGTGTGGGACCCAGCCGCCATCAGGAAACCCTGCTAGCTGGGACTGCCTACTCTTAGCTATACTGAGCCAGGGAGCCAGGGAGCTGTCCTGCAGCATTCCTGAGGACTTTGAGGCTTGGTTTGCTTGCTATGCAAAGCAGGGCCATAGTCTCTCCTGGCCCCTGGCCATCACCCGTGGCACCCAATGTCTCCAAGGGGCCTAAAACCTTACCTTTTCCTCCCAGCTGGGCATGGATGCCAAGTCCCCCAGCTGCCTTTCAGGAGCGGTCAGCAGGGACTGCAGGCTTGGTGGAAAGGGTACTAAGCTGGGGAATCCAGTTGAAAGATCTGGATTCAAGTCCTAACTTGGCTACTTACTAGCCATGAGGTCTTGGGCCAATCATTTCCCTTTTCTGAAGCCTGAGTTTGCCCCTCTGTTCAATGATGATAATACCAACCTCAAGCAGCATGGTGGAAATTAAATGGGACATTGAATGTGAAAATCCTAGCTAGATCTTGGTCCACATGATGGGGTTTTGGAATATAGGTGAGGTGGGATGGGGTCTGGAGCCAATGGCCATGAAAGAATTCTTGAGAAGTCTTTGGTGCAAAAGTGTGGTTTTATTGAAGCACAGGGATAGGACCCATGGGCAGAAAGAGCTGCTGCCCCAGGATTGTGAGGGGTGACTGATTCTATACTTGGGAGCTGGGGGAGGTAAGGAAAAGAGGGGTTTCAAAAGGATTTTCATATGTTAAAGACCCACAGGATACTGGAGGCCTTTCCATTGTCAAGTTAAGGTTGTTTTTCCCTCTAGCAAGGCATTAACATTAAGATAGTTGGGAGCTTCCTGGAGGAATATCACATGTATCCCACCCAGGGGTTGGGGGGGTAGGGGTTAGATTGCAGGGTGTCAGCTTGTGCTTTGTTCTCAGCCAGCCTTCCACTACCTCATCACATGTGGAATGCGAAGGGTGTCAAGGTTGGGGACAGACACAGAGGGAGGCCCCCTCTCCCCTAGACACCTATATGCTTTGCAATTTCAGTGGTTAAGGGGCTCTGTTTTGACATCTTGTTGAGGGAAAGAGGTCAGTATGTTGGGGGGGAGGTGGGGTTCTGTGTGCTTGATAAGGGAATCCAATGGGTCCCTCTGACAGCCCTGTGTCGACCGTCCACCCACCATCACTCTCTCTGACCTCTGTTCTGAGAAGAGCGCTGGGCTACACACTGAACAACTAACCAAAGGTGGCAAAATCGGATCCCTGCTCTGCTCCCCAGGCTGTCACCATCCAGTGAGACATGCCAGGGACAAATGGTACCACCTAAAGAACAGTTCATGCGGGAAACCAGAGCAACTGATAGATCCCCAAAGGAGTTCTGGGGACAGTGGTCAAGATGAGCCATGACACCAGGCAAGGGTGACAGGTGTGACCTGGTCTTATGGGATGGGGAGAGTTTTCGTGGAGTGGAAATGGAGGGGGGTAAGTTATGCTAGAAGTTAAGGCTCTATTCTGCCCTGTGGAGGGGTGGGGGTGTGGGGTGCCCTGAGGATGTTCAGCCTGGAAGGGCACCCCTCCCCCCCATCAGCAAGGCCATCCCCACCATCCTGGGGGGCAGGGGGGGTTGGTTTGAGAGCCCAGCAGGAAGCAGAGGCTTAAGAGGAAAGGGAGGAGGAAGGCAACCTTGGCCTCAGGACCTCCTGTGTGCCACACCCTCTTATAGAAACCCTACACTGACCCTTCCAGGCAGGTTGTTCTTGTGCTCATTTCACAGATGAGGCAACTGAGACGCACAAGGACCAAGCGCTGGTTGTGCAGCTGGTGAGGGGCGCCGCTGGGATTGGAAGCTGAGTCCAGAACCACAGCCCCTCCTCTCTACCCTTGGGAGCTGCTTTTTTTTTTTTTTTTAAGATTTTATTTATTTATTTGACAGAGAGAGACAGCGAGAGAGGGAACATAAGCAGGGGGGAGTGGGAGAGGGAGAAGCAGACTCTCCGCTGAGCAGGGAGCCCGATGCGGGGCTCGATCCCAGGACCCTGGGATGATGACCTGAGCCGAAGGCAGACGCTTAATGACTGAGCCACCCAGGCGCCCCGGGAGCTGCTTTTTAGGCTTTGGAAAGCTGAAGACTCTTTCGCAAGAGGGGAAGATGGTTTCTCCCTGGGAGGACCGAGCAGGCCTCGCTCCTCTTCTGGGCAGTCTTCCAGTTGCTCTCCGAGTCAGAGAGTTCTATGATCCAAACAAACACTGTCACCACCTTTATTGTCACTCCCCACCCAGAACAATCTGATTAAGTACTGCTGTCACCAGTGAAAGGTCTTTTATACAAGTCTTTGCTTTCCTCAAACACAGCCTCCTTGCCAGCCAGAACACACTCCCTGCCTCCCAGCCTTCAAGGTCAGGACCGAAGGGAAACTTTGTCACTGTCACATTTGGGAGAGGCTTGGTCAGGCAGAGTCCTGTTACATTTGTCAACAAGTCATGATCTCTTGAGCAAATAAACTGAAGTTGAACCCTAAGAGAGCATTGATCCTGAGACTCAAGGGGCCCTGGGGAAGGGTTGTGTTCCCCAGTACTAGCCACCAAGAAATTACAGTTGGCCGCCTTTAAGGAGTCCCCACCCCGGTCGGCCTATTTGCACACAGTCCTAGCTCTTCCCACAACCGCAAGGTAGATTCATTCTTCCAGTTACATTTTCAGTTTCTTTGCTGCTTTATACAGCAGAACTGAAGCTCAGAGAGGCTGTTCTGTCCAAAGTCATGTAGGCACTAAGGATACAAAGGCAGGATTCAAACCTAGGTCTGTTTGATTCCAAAACTCTGCCATGCTCCTCTGTGTCTGATGAATGAATGAATGACTGATTGACTACTGGATGGATAATGAATGGATGGGATCAGGTTCAGAGACCCAAAGATTGGAAGCCAGCATTAATCTCACCATCTCTTCCCGGTTCTGTGGCCTCTGCACATTATCGAGATAGATAAAAGCAGGTTAAAATAAATGTAAAAAGAAAGTTTAAATGAGAAAACAGACCTCAAGAGAGCTGGGTATATGCATCTAAGGATGCAATCAGCAGAGTGAAAAGGCAACCTGTGGAATATAAGAAAAATATTTGTACATCATATATCTGACAAGGGGTTAATATCCAGAATAAATAAAGGACTCCTACAACTCAGCAGCAACAAAAACAACAACAAAAAACAAATAACTTCTTTTAAAAATGGGGAAAGGGTCAATAGACATTTCTCCAAAATATACAAATGGCCAACAAGCATATGAAAGGAAGCTCAACATCACTTATCTTTAGGGAAAGGCAAATTAAAACCACAACGAGATATCACCTCATACCCATTAGGATGGCTGCACTGAAACAGACAAGCAAAAAAACAAAAAAACACAAAAACAGAAAATAACAAGTGTTGGCAAGGATGTGGGGAAATTGGAACCCTCGTGCACTGTTGGTGGGAATGTAAAATGGTGCAGCCGTTATGGAAAACAGTATAGAATTTCCTCAAAAAACTAAAAACCGAATTAACACATGATCTAGCAATCCCATCTCTGGGTATATAGCCAAAAGAATTGAAATCGAGTTCAAAGTGATATGTTTGTAGCAGCATTATTCACAATAGCCAAAAGGTGGAAACAACTCAAGTGTCCATGGATGAAGAGATAAATAAAATGTGGTATATTTATACAATGGAATACTAGCCTTAAAGAGGAAGGGAACTCTGACATGTGCTATAACATGGATGAACCTTGAGGACATTCTGCTAAGTGAAATGAGGCAGTCACAAAAAGACAAACACTCTTGATCTTGGGGTCATGAGTTTGAGCCCCACGTTGGGCATGAAGCCTATTTTTAAAAAAAGAAAAAAAAGTAGAACTTACAGAACCAGAAAGTAGAGCAGTGGTTGCCAGGGCTTGGGGGGAGAGGGGTGGGAGTTTTTGCTTAATGGGTATAGAGTTTCGGTTTTGCAAGATGAAAAAGTTCTGGAGACTGGTTGCAAAACGATATGATTATACTTAACAGTACTGACCTGTACACATAAAAATGACCAAGATGGTAAATTTTACCTTATGTATATTATATCACAATTTTTAAAAAGAACTAGGTGTAGAAACTTGGAAGACAGGAGGACAGGCTTGTTGCTCAGTAATGCAGGGAGGTGGTTCTTGGGCTGAGTGTATCTAAATGAGCCTCAGGTCCCTATTAGCATCAGAACATTCTGTAGATTCTTGCCTAGGCTCAGCTTCCAGAGTAGGTGGGCAGGGCCAACCTGAAAGTGTTATTCCTTATTTCCTCTTCACAATCTTGATGGTGGTAAAAACCCATTGACTTCTTTGCCTTCTTATCTGACCAATGGCCCCCATCGTGCTATTGAAAGATCCAGAGACCAGCTCCAGAACATGATGGAAAGAGGGCTTCACTGTCTGGCATGAACCTTATAAATTATCACATGGGCACCCTATCTACCCACCCACCCACCCATCCATCCTTTCAACATGTATTTGTTGGGTATTCGCTAAAGAGGCTGAAGAGGGATATAGGGACAATCATACAGGACAGACTTACCCTCCTGGAACTTAGAGTCTGGTGGATGAGAATGAAATGCAGCATCCCATGTGCTTGTGCTGTGATAGGGGACCTGTTCCAGTTGGTAATGAACATTCGCAAAGGAAGTTCAGTCTTAGACTGAGACATGAAGAGTGAACAAGATTTAACCAGCAATGCGGGAGGGAGGGAGGCAGGGAGAGTACGCCTAAGAGAAGCAAGAGCGTAGGCCCTCCTGGAGATCTTAGTAAATACAGGGCCAGGTGAGACTCTGGAGAGTGGAGTCATGGCAGGAGTGGTGAGAGCTGAGGCAAAGAGGGAAACAAATGAGACAGGGCAACTACATGGACTGCGTGAGAAACTGCTTTTTTGACTCCTTTTCCTGTTTTGAGTCTTCCCAGGCCCTACACCCCCCACCTTACGCATGCCTTAGAGCACAGATAATGCATGTCAAGGAGTTAGTGATTTCTTTGGAGTCTTCCAGCACAATGGATAACATCTAAGGAATGACCGGACAGGGTCGTTGGTCATGACCATTTTCCAAGACCACTGACTCATCAAGACCCCTGGTCCAGGGCATAGGTGACTTCTGGAGGACACCTAAAGGCTCATCTTTGTTCCTGGATTACTGAGAAGACACCCGCGCTGGACCACGTTCCTTAAAAAAAAACCACAGGCCCCAAGCAAAGACAAGACTCACTCTCCTTCCTCCTAGCGTCTCCCTGACACTCTGTCTGTATCTACACTTTCTCTATATCTTTAATAAACTGTCTTGCTTCCTCTTGGCTCACGTGTGATTTTTTTTTTTTAAGATTTTATTTATCTGACAGAGAGAGACACAGCGAGAGAGGGAACACAAGCAGGGGGAGTGGGAGAGGAAGAAGCAGGCTTCTCGCAGAGCTGGGAGCCTGATGGTGGGGCTCGATCCCAGGACCCTGGGATCATGACCTGAGCCGAAGGCAGACGCTTAACAACTGAGCCACCCAGGTGCCCCTCACGTTTGATTTCTATCCTGCGTGAAGCCAAGGAACTTCTTGGCTGGTTCCGAGGACTCCCTCTGCGTCCTCAGCCCCAGCCAGCCTGCATCACAAGGATGGGATCTCACAGGGTCATGTAAGTACCTTCTGAGCAGCCGGCAAGGTGCTGTGGGGGCGGGGTGGGGATAGGAGCAGGGAAAAGATCAAATGAACATGCCCCGTCGGAAAGGCACTGGAAGACAAGGGCCTCTGGAGTCAGATTCTGGGTCTGGGATTCTCAGAGCTCTGAGCAAGGTGCCGGCCCCCCACGCAACGTAGGATCTCCATCTCTCCCTCCTGCCTCAGGACAGGTTGGCCACCCAGGAGGGGACCTTCCAGGGCTGGGACACATATCACCTTTCACCAGGGGGCCCTCAAAAAAGCTGCAGTGTGCCTTCCTACCTTGCTCCCTGCAGTCCTCTCTGTCCATGAGAACACTCACGCCCTATGCTTCAGCCAAGGATCTGCAGGCCACCCCACATCCTGTCTTCTCCCCTTTAGGCCAGGCAGCTCCAGCTCTTACAACTCATCTCTGGTGTCTCCTACCACGTCCAGCCTTTCCCACCTTTCTGGGACCACTTGGACCGTGCCCCTGCGGGCTCCAACCCCTACCTGCTCAACCCCAGTTGCTTTTGTCTGAATGCCCACCCCTGCGTCCTGGTCCGAACTTCCTAAAAGCCACCTTTGGGCCCCAGCCCCAGCCTTGGCTCTCTCTCCAGCGTATCTGCCTCTTGATTCTGAGGATAGGCTGGTTCTTGTAAGTCAGGGACCACCTCCTGTCCAGCTAGGACCTTCTCAGCTGTTCCCAGGCGGCCCTCTCCAAGAGGGTCAACGGTCCAAGTGCAAGGTCAGGACCCCTCCCTGAGATCATGCAGAGGCCTGTCACAGGAAGGGCCCCACAAAGACTGAAGAAAGACAGTCACAGCATCCTGCCACGGGTTGTTTACATGCACTAGGAGCCAAAAAACAAAAAACAAAAACACCAGTTATTTGCAGCAATCATTAAAGGAAATGGAGGGGGGTAAAATGAGCAAGGCTTGGGGGAGTGGGGCCCTGGCTGTGACCACCAGGTGGGGGGAAAGTCCTCCTAATGTAAGTGTTGAGCGGAGACTCCCCAGTGGTCTCAGGACTGCCTTGAAGATGAACTAATCACTGACGGGGCCTGGCTCCTGGTGATGCAGCCCCGGCAAGCTGCCACAGGGCCTCAAAAGAGACTCAGCAAGGGTCCCAAGGGGAAATGACTTTGAAGACGGTTGCAAATGTGAAGCCTGGGGTGGGGGGGTGGGGTCTCAGTGAAAGTGACTCTCTAACTTTTGTCCAGTGTCATCACGGGGGCCCAGGACACGGAGGGCTGGGCAGAGCGCACACACGGTCTCGGATATGAATCTGGAAGCTTCCTCAGTTTCTCGCGGGCTGTGTAACCCTGGGTGAGGGACTTCCCTGCTCTGAGCCCACATCAGCTTGGTATGGAGAGCTGGGTAAACTGGGATGCAGATGACACACATACTGGACGTCTCCTCTCTGCAGGAGGCCCAGCCCTGCTCCCCTCGGGGCTCCTCTAGGGAAGAAGCCTAGGGGCTCACTCAGAGAAGAAGCCACCTCTGAGTTGAGACAGAATTCAGGTATTGTCTTGGGTATCTGAAACCCTTTGTCCTGTGCTTCCTGACTACTCCTCACCTTGCCCTAAGCAGGCGGCAGGCTGGCTGAGTGGGAGGGGAGAAGCCATACCCCGGACAGGGGTGTAGGGCGGCCTGTCTGTCCTATCTTATGGTAGCTTCCCACCAGCCTGGCCCCAACAGCCTGTGACCTGATTGTCTCCATAGCTCTCTGCTCTCCTTGCAGAGGGCACCAGGGGTCTCTCTCCCGTAGACCTCACTGGCTCCAGGAGGATCTCATTGGCATACCAGCCCAGGCCAGGCCGTTGAACCCCCTGGAAGTGTGGCTATTGGCTCTCAGTCCTGCCCCCCACAAACCCATACTCCAACCACAGAGAACCTTCTGTTCTCTAAACTCCGCCATGGTTCCGCATCTTTGCCCAGACTGTCTTTACATCCTGAAATATTCTCCCTGACACCCTGCCTTCTTATCCAGGCACACACGGATCATTAACAGAATCGTGGAAATATGGATCGAATTTCTCCTGTGTGCAGTATGGGGTGGGGGAAGGGTGAGGGCACCAGGAGACAGAGGCTCTGGGTGGACAGACTCCAGCAATTCCTTGCAACCCACAACCCGCCCCCTCCAACACAAACACCTCTACGCACACACCACCCTCCAGGCCTTAGCTCCTTCTTCTCCCTGCCAGCTATCTTCCCTTCAGCACCTGGTGACCAAATTATACAGACTCCACTTCCAAGTTTTAGCTCACATGCCCCACACTCCTCATTCTCTCCTTTCACCTGGTGCCCCCTGGATGGGTTTAGACCTCCCCAGCGCACTCAGAAAGCATGTTCGAATTCTGGCTGGCTCTGTGTCCTGGGCCCTCAGTTGTCCCACCTGTAAAATAGAATAGTTACACCTAATTCGTAGTGTGTTTCTACAGAGTAAATGAAATAGTACGCCAACTAGCTTGTACTAAATGCTAAACAAATGTTCACTATTACCAGCATCATCTTAATTTCTGCATCCCTGGCACTGAACACAGGGCTGAATTACAATTGGTGCTAAATACTTGTCTGGTGAATGGGATGGGTGAATGGATGGATAGACGATGTACAAATGGAGAGATCAAGATCTCTCTGGTCTTCTATGGCAGTTTGGGGTAAGGGTGGGGGACCAGGAAGAACTTTAAAAAGCTAACCTTTTGGGGTGCCTGGGTGGCTCAGTCGTTAAGCATCTGACTTCGGCTCAGGTCATGATCCCAGGGTCCTGGGATCGAGCCCCGCATCGGGCTCCTGCCTCAGCAGGGAGCCTGTTTCTCCTTCTCCCTCTGCCTCTCTCCCTGCTCATGCTCTCTCTCTGTATCTCTGTGTCTCAAATGAATAAATAAAATCTTTAAAAAAAAAAAAAAAAGCTAACCTTTTATGATCAACATACCATAGCTTGTCTCATCTATGCCTCAAAATAGAAAGATGTTCCAGCAGAACAAGGAAGTGGTTATTCAGAGAGGTTAAGTCAGTGGCTCAACGTCACACAGTGAATAGGAGATAGTCAGAACAGGTAACTTTGACAGTTTCCTTGATACCTGGAAGGAGGAGGAGGAGGGCTTACTTCAGACTGGCGGGACTCAATCTTAGACTGGAAACTCCTGGAGGGCAGGGCATCTGGAGGCAGGGCTGCCTTGCTGGGCCCAGTAGGAACCGCTGTGAGGATAACCCGCTTTGGGGGAATAAAAGGAGAGAGGGGAGGCTGAGCTGGGGGGCAGGGGTCTTGCCCCACAGAGGCTGGCTCTGGGGCTTCCCGGACACCCTTCCTTCTCCAATTCCTCCAGACGCAGCCCTTAGCAGCCTCCGCACAGGAGTTAACTGGGCTTAACTTCTTGGAAGAACCTGAAGCTTTTATTCCTTTCTTTGCAAAGTCTTCCTGATCTTTACACCTCCGGCAGGTCCCTCCTCCTTACTCTCACCTCCTGGACTCCAAAACAGTCTGATTGCCAGGGTGGGTCAATGGTTAACACTCAACCAGCTTTATATAAGCTTGCCCTGGCTGGCTGCCTACCTGCTGTATCGCTCCTTCAGCTCAGTGGATCCCGGATGCCACGGCTCCAGCAACCCTTGCGGGTCCACACCATGGCCACCTGCTGGCAGGGCCTGTGGGCCTATCGTTCCTACCTGCTTGTGTTCTTCCTGCCCATTTTTCTGCTGCCCCTGCCCATCCTCCTCCCCAGAAGGGTAAGGACTCTGGGTTTGGCTCCAAAGGGGTGGAGGGCAGTCTGGACGAGGGCTGGGCATCCTTAGGACCAGCATAGTTTACTCATCCTTCCCTGGCCTGGAAATGAGGCTATGACCTCCTGGTTCTCCCGAGACTGAGGGTTGAGAGGTCAAAGGGGGCTTTTGCTTGGCACCCAGGATTAGCAGCCCAAGGCGAATTGCTTAGGTGTACTCGAAATCTACTGCCTTGGGAGATAGGAAGCCAGTTCCGGAAAGGGGGTGCAGGTGGAGGCAGCTGGGGTTCTCTGCCTACTGTGTGCTCGCCCAGCCTTGCTGGGCTCAGTGGGACGTGAGCGGGGCTGGCTGCTGGAAACCAGTGAAAGGGAGTAGGAGGAAGCTGGCTTCGGGCAGTTTATGCCTTTAAGAGTGCAACCAGAGGGACGCCTGGGCGGCTCAACCGGTTAAGGCTCTGCCTTCGGCTCAGGTCATGATCCCAGGGTCCTGGGATCGAGCCCCGCGTCTGGCTCCCTGCTCCACGGGGAGCCTGCTTCTCCCTCTGCCACGCACTCTCTCTCTCTCAAATAAATAAATAAAATCTTAAAAAATAAATAAATAAGAGTGTAAACAGAAAGAGAAAGAGCTCACCCTTGATCCCAAGGGCTAAGTCAGCTGAGGGAGAGGGGTAGGAATTGGACAACAGGACCCTGCCGGTGGGCACCATAGACAGTGTACCCTGGATGGAGGGAGAAGCGCTTACAGCCTACTTCCCTCCACCAAGCAGCAGGTACCATAACTTCGGCTCCAATTTACTGGAGCCCCCACCACAAGCCCTGGACTGTGCACCCAGTAACCCTTCCTCTCATCTTCCCCCTCCCCCTGATGGACCCTTCCTCTCACCTTAAGAGGCAAGCCTGCCTATCCCAATTTACAGATGGGAAAAGTGAGGTTAAGTCACTTACCCAAATCCCAAGGCAGATTCTGGTTTCATGGAGCTTGGCTATAATACATTTTGGAGGCCCCCTTGTAAGTAAAAGACCATAAAATTATGAATCTAAGATTATGGGGCTTTTGGGAAGGGTCAGTTCAGGAGGAGGGTCTTGAAGCTCAAGCTTCACCCGGTAGGTCACAGACTGTGGCAGACCTGGGGGTGTGGTCTAGCTTCTCTTCACCCTGCTGCCTCCTCGAGGACGGGACAGGATCCTGGCCCTGGCCCCACCCACAACCCCAGGCCTGCCCATTATCATCCTTTTATCACAAAAAGGGAAATCGAGGCAAGCTTTTTGTTCATGGTATCCCAAAGGGGTGAGAGAATGGGGATACCGTGGCCCAGCTCTTGAACCCCTGACACTTGGTAAGTGACAAGGCCTGGCTGACCTTTAAGACCCTCCTCTCGGGCCAAAGCCAGGGACAGCTCCGTGCTGGGGACCCATCCGATGGGTTTTCAGACAGCTTGGGCCAAGTGTGTTCACTGCAGGAGGAAGGACAGGCAGGGACCCTGATTCCCATTTCCCTCCTCAGGAAAGTACAGCCCAGAAAGATTCAGCAACTTGCCGAGGGTCGCACAGGAAAGCTGGAGTCAGGGGAAGCCAGGCCCCCTGGCGGGAGGGCTAGGAGTCAGGAGCCCCCCCCGCACCCCTCTCCCGCCCCAGCCCTGCTGCCTGCTTTGGCCTCACAGACGCTTTCATCCCTGTCCTGACTCGGATGAACTGTTCCCGGTCCTCCCTGTGGAATCTGGCCCCTCGGCTCGAGCCCTGGAAACCAGCTCCTCTCAAGGACTTTATCCCCTCTCCAGCCTCATCAATTTTCCCCTCTCTCCTAATCTCTCCCATCAGCATACAATCTCTCTCACTGTAAAAAACCAAACAGACCCTCCTTGAATCCCACAATCCCTCCACAGAGGCCTGCTTTCTTTGTCTCTCTCAAGATGGAAGGCCTCCAAATCTGTCTGCACGGCTCGGGTCTTTCCTTAAGACAGCTCCAGTCTCCAAGGGGCTACCTTCCACTCCCCCTTACCCCCCACCCCGCACCCCCCACCCCCACCATCTCCACCCCCCACTCTCCCCCCATTCCCACTCTCTCCCTAGGTGACTTTGGCTGTCTGCATACTGACAACTCTCCAATCTTAACCCCAGCCCTAACCTCTAAACTCAGTATTACCCAGCTAACACTGGACACTTGCTCCTGAATCTTCTCTTTTATTTTATTTTATTTTTTTCAAAGATTTTATTTATTTATTTGATAGAGAGAGACACAGCGAGAGAGGGAACACAAGCAGAGGGAGTGGGAGAGGGAGAAGCAGGCTTCCCGCCGAGCAGGGAGCCCGATGTGGGGCTCGATCCCAGGACCCTGGGATCATGACCTGAGCTGAAGGCAGAGGCCTAACGACTGAGCCACCCAGGCGCCCCTGAATCTTCTCTTTTAAACAGCATATGCTTCTACATTTACCATCCAAAACAACACCGCTTGCTCATCTTTTCCAGCTGGCTCTTCCTGCTCTCTTACCAAGATGTGGTTCAACTTTCTACTTCCAAGCCACTCCTTTTTTTTTTTTAATATTTTATTTTTAAGTAATCTCTACACCCAACGTGGGGCTCGAACTCACAACCCCGAGATCAAGAATTGCATGCTCTACCCACTGAGCCAGCCAGGCGCCCCAGAGCCATTCCTGATTCCTCTTTTTCCTTCATTTCCACATGCACCAGCGGGTCCTGTTGACTCGAGATCTATGAAATAGCTGAATGGGATTGCTTGCCACTGCCTCCCAAGTGGGTCCAGGCCGCCATCATTTCTCTCCTCTCCCTCCCCAGACCATTCTTCACCCAACCACACCCTGTGGAAGCCCTTACACAGGCTTCTCGTCAAACTCGAAATAAAACCCAAACCTCTTAGAGTAGCCAGGAGTCCCTGGGGCTCCACTCCTGGAGACTCCGTGGTCCCCAATGCCTCATATCGTCCCTCTTCCTTCACTCTTCTCCAGCCTCACCCACCTTCTCCAAGCTCCTCAAATTTCTCGGTCTCCTTGCCTGGAATCTTCTTTCCCAGATGACTGCTTCTCACTCCTTGGGTTTCAGCCTCAATCCACCTCCTCAGAAAAAGCCTTCCCTGACTGTCGCCAGTCAGGCTCTATTAGGAACCCCTGTTGTTCTATGTAAAGAGCTTTCACTATCTGAAATGATGCACTTGTTTATTTTCTATTTATTCTCCGACTACCCACACTAGACTGTAGGCTCCATGAGGGCAGGGACTTTGTCTTTTTCCATGCAGAATCCCCAGTACCTGGCACATAGTAGATGCTCAACAAACACCTGTAGAATAAATGCAGGAATGTGGGCAAAGAGGACCTTGTGTTGAGGCCCTGCTGTCTGTAGTGAGTCCCCAAGCTTACCTCCATGCCCCTGGCCCCTAAAGTGGGAAGGAAGAGCCCCACACAAGGCTCAGACGGGTAGTCCATATAGTAACAGTTGATATTTACTGAGTATTTTTTACGTGCTAGCCATGGTGCCAAGCACTGCAAAGCACTAACCCATTTATGTCTCATAATAACCTCTGAGTTACTGTGAGGGTACTACTATTACCCCATTTTACAGACATATCAATTGAGGCCCAGAGTAGTAATTTGTCCGAAGTCCCAGCTGGAGAAAGGCAAAGGCTAAACTGGAACCCGGCCTTGGGGGTCTCTGCCCGAGGCTGTCCAGGGATACAGGCTGGTGGCCCCGTTATGAGTCACCTCTTGAGCCACCTACCCTCGTGTCCATCCAGCCAGCAGCCAGTCCTCCCACTGTGCTGCAGTCTGATGAGCTCCTGCTCTGTGCTAGGGGTTACTGAAAAGGAGCAGAAGCTTCTGTCCTTAGGTTGCTGTCAGAGACACATGTATTTACCCAGAGATATAGCTGGAAGGCTGAGGAGCTCAGAAGAGGGAGCAAATTCTTCCCACTGAGTCAGGGGCGAACCCCAAGCAGGTGGCCTTTGAGTGGGGCCCTGAAGGCTGAGTGGGACGCCGACAGTCCGAGGCATCCTTAGCAGGCAGGCCGGGGGAAGGCAACTGCAGGAGCAAAGGTGTCGGGGCTGGAATCGTAGGGTGTGTTCCAGAAATAGCAACCGAATCCTGGAAATGCTCGTCATCCTCTGGTGGCCCCAGGGGACAAGGGACAGTGAGGAGGACAGGGCCTCCTCACTGCTCCCCCAACCCTGCCACCAGACAGTGAGAAGCACCATGGGTGTGCCCCAAACCTGACACCCACTCGCTCACCCATCAGGGAGCACGTACTACGTCACAAGGACTGTTTAGGTGCGGGGGGATGGGGCTGGAAAGACACGCAGAAGCATATGCTGTGAAAACCGTAGGACAGGCTGTGACTATGGCTTAGGGATGGGTTGCTCGGGATAGGTGGTCAGGGAAGGCCTCCCGGAGCAATGGTATTTACCCTCGGACCTGAATGGCGAGTGAGAGGCAGTCAAGCACAGCTCTGAGCAAAGAGCTGTCCAGGCAGAACACACGGTGCAAAGGCCCAAGGCCAGGAGTGAGCTTGGCAAGCTGGAGGGATGAACAAGGCCAGCGTGGCATGGGGAGCTGAGCCGCGGGCAAGACGGTGTATGTTCAGTTAGGGAGGAAGGGGGAGGTGAGCCAATGTCGTCAGCCCTGCAAGGCCAGGAGAAGGAGTGAGGATTTTTAGGGTCAAAAATGCTGGTTTCCCCCCTCCCCATGGGACCATCTGGAAAAACAGTCTCCTAGGGGCACAGTGTTTGCCAGGACAGAGCTTAGCTAGAATCCAGATTGTATTTACAGGAAGAACAGGAGGCAGAATTTCTTCATCGGAATCAGCTGCACTCCTAGACTATACGCACGGTATGTTGTTGCCTGCCCGCGTGAGCTTTAAGACCCGTATAATTAAAATACCCTGACTAAAAGCTATTCCTGAGCTCCAGAGACGGAGCAGGACTTAGATGATTCACTGTGGACATGAAGACTGAACGTGGAATCTGGACCTCAGTTCTGGGGTCCGCCTTTATCTTTTGAAACCTCCTGGCTCTTGGTCAAGAAGGCAGAGTCCAGGGAACAAAACGGATTTGGGAGCCAGACAGATGTGGGTCCAAATCCACTCTGTACCATGTATAGCCTCTGACCTCACCAACCCTCTCCACTCTAAGGGACTGCGTGAAGATAGAACAAGAACCCATGTACATAGGGTTCCTGGTACCTGGGGCCCGGTACAGGGTGGTTGCCTGTGCCCTGTGCCTCTCGTCTGAATTCCTAGCCCCTGGAAAGCACAGCTAGCCCGAGGCACTGCGTGGACACCTGACTTCTTTTCCAGAGATGACTTCTGTTCACAGGGGCTGTTGTCCTGACGAGAGGGCCTCAGTGTCCCCACCTATGAATCAGGAAGGTGAGGTGCAGCTGGTCACCCGCACAAGAGCAGTGAGGTGTCCCTAAGTGTAGCCACCACCTGGAGACAGGTTTTCTGGCCTCTGGGGGGCCTGGGAGTAGGATTAGGACTCAGCCTCCAAGGCCGGAGGAGATGCCTGGAGGAGAGAGAGACGTTTCCCCAGTCTGGACTTTGTTCCCAAATTATCAAATTATGTCCATGCCCATCAGCACCTGCTAGGTGAGGGTCAGGAATGGGCAAACAAGGTAGAATCTTCAACAGTAGTTTCCTGGATAGAACCCAGTGGCAAGGCCTGGGCTGTTGTGGGGATCGAACACATGGAGTGTGGGAATGCTTTGCTCACAGTCACTCCTGCCTGCCATTTTGCTCTTCAGTGGACACAGGCAGACCTGGCCCCCAGCCCAAACTGGGAGGTCAGGACTCTTCCCCCCACATTTGTCTTCTCTGATACTCAGAGACCCATTGTTTCCCTTTGGCCTCTTAGAACAGAAGATGATGCAACCAACTCATTCACACTGTGGTGCAGAACTAAACAAAGATCTCCAGAGTGAGATCAGGCAGAGGGAAGACAGGCAGCCAGCCAGCCTCCATTGCTTGCTTTTAGCAGAGCCTCAAAGGCCGGCGGGGGCCGGAATGCTTACGAGCGGGAAAGGGGAGGCTTCAGGGGCGCCCCAACTAGAGGCTGTTAGCAGGGGAAGCCGGAGGGGGCCGATCGACGCGGGGCATCTTGGGTGATTGCTTAGGGATGCGTATTTGGCTTTCACTGGTTGGTCCAGAGTTGGAAGTGGGGGTAGAGAGTGGGGGCGGAACAGGAAAGCTGGCCGTCATTGAGCAAATCCAGACTGGGCCAATTGCTGTAGAGGCTGTGGTTTGGCTACCCGGGCTGGTTGCTGCACAGACTGCAGGACATATTTTTATATGTGGACTGGCCATCGTCGCCTTTGCAAATTCAGTCTCTTGAAAAGATTAGGTATTTAGCATGGGCCCAGTATTCCTAGAAAGAATATCACACACCCCAGCCTACTCTGCACCTCCTTCCCCAAGTCCCTTCAGCCCGCCTCCTCTCCCTGGGGTCACTGCCATGCGTCTAGACACCCAGGGCAGGCACGTGGGAGTGTTCTCCTCCCATTCCTCCCTATCCAAGCCATCAGCCCTCACCCAAACCCTGTCTTCTCCTACCCTCTCTGGAGTCTGTCCTTTCTATCTCCACTGCCATGACCTGCTCTGAGCCCCGCCATCTGCCCACTGGACACCCAGCACGCCTCCTAGGGCCTCCTGGGGCCTCCCAGCCTCCCATCCTGTGGCTTCCAATTCACCCGCCACAATATAGCAGGTCTAAGCTCCCTATTTTCATCTTTATTTTATTTTAGACTTTATTTATTTGAGAGAGAGAGAGACAGAGATGGCAAGTGAGAACATGAACAGGAAGGAGAGGGAGAAGCAGGTTCCCCACTGGGCAGGGAGCCCGACGTGGGGCTCGATCCCGGGACTCCGGCATCATGACCTGAGCTGAAGGCAGACACTTAACTGACTGAGCCACCCAGGCGCCCCCCCTAATTTTATCTTTAGATGATGTATTTATTTAATTAGATGGCACACTCACATCGTATGAAATTTGACGGTACCAGAGAGTGAAATGGAGAGGTCCTGCTCCCACCCTCATCCCCGTGGCTGTCCAGAGGGCAGTCTCAGTGACCAGCATGGTGGCTGTCCTCCAG
The DNA here is from genome assembly GCF_054177405.1 of Leptonychotes weddellii. Classification (NCBI taxonomy): domain Eukaryota; kingdom Metazoa; phylum Chordata; class Mammalia; order Carnivora; family Phocidae; genus Leptonychotes; species Leptonychotes weddellii. The sequence goes on from NC_138383.1 coordinate 36,435,789, forward strand.
AGCAGGGACTCTTCCTCCTTGGGAATCTGTGGGGAGAATTCAGGGAGTCTGTGAACTTAGATGGGGAAAAAAAAACAAAAACCCTATATTTTATTGTCAATAACCTCTAAAGAAAATTTAGCACTTCCTTCTGTTATGAATGTAGATAACAAACCACAGTGGTATTAACCATATCTTTGATTTTGCTGCCAGGGCAAGTGGACGGTACAGTCCCATTGCCTTGGAGCTGTTGCAAGCACCTTGAAATACTGTTTAAGTTCCTCATGACTTTGTAGTTACAGTAACCATTAGCCAAGGTCTTATTAGCTGAGACAGAGTAACATATATCATGACCTTGTCCATTTTTCATATTTTAATAACTGTATTTCAATATAATTGGTTTCCTTTATAATTCTATGCATTTTACTTAATGTATTTAAAAACATGATTCTAACGAGTTAGAAGCCTTCGTCAGGCTGCCAAGGGGACCCTGGTACAGAAAGAGGGTAAGAATCCCTGAATCAGAGATTTTCCCACATATATACAAACACTTGTGCATATATTTTTTAAAATCACATAGGGCAAGGGGCGCCTGGGTGGCTCAGTCGGTTAAGCATCTGACTCTTGGTTTTGGCTCAGGTCATGATCTCAGGGTCGTGAGATCGAGCCCCAAGTCGGGCTTTGCACTGGGTGTGAAGCCTGCTTAGGAGTCTCTCTCTCCCTCTGCCCCTGCTCATGTATGTTCTCTCTCTCCCTCTCTAAAGTAAATAAAATCGTTTTTAAAAAAATCACATTGAGTGGCATTAGTGTAACCTCACCGTGTCACTCTCTCCTCTTAAAACCTTGTAAGGGCCTCACTTTTCACCACTGTCTTCCCGATAAAGCCCTAGATCTCCCCCAAGGCAGACAAGGCCTTTTCCAAGCGATATACCCCTCCAAGAAAGCATCAAGATCTTTTATGCTTCATTCTCTTGCCCCTCTGCTCACTCCCTCACTTCAACACCTCTTGCCCACCCACCCACTGAACTCCTCTTCATCCCTCAGCACCCGTTCAGTGTCCCCTCTGGAAGCCTTCCTCAGCCCAGACAGACGGAGGCTCAGGGAAGGGTCGGGGGTCCTACTCTGGTCTCGCCCTTGCCGTGGTTCTCGGCCGGCTGCCACCTAGTACCTCACCTCACCCACAGACCTGGGAGTGCTCACTGCCAGCAGCATCCCCTGCTCACCAGGGGCAGAGGGGCAGTGGGAGTGACCCCCTGTGTGCCAAGCCATCCCCCTTCCCTGGGTTAACCTTCAATCACCAGGAGGAATAAGTGGTGACAGCTCGGAGACTACGGGCGTATTTGCAGCTGCCCAACAGCCCCGGGCTGCTCTGTGTCCGTCACGGGTAAAGGCCATGATGCCCACAGGTCCCACATCTTGCCCACACCCCGGGTCCAGAGTCTGCACTGGACTCTCTGGCACTTTCATCTCCATGTGGGCCTCATGAATCCACCCTGGTTCCCCAGGATCCCGGGAGTACATTCATCTCCCAACACCAGCCCCACCATCTGCTCATCGCCATCGATGGTCCTTTATGACATATTCACATCCTTTATCCTTATAATAGCCCGGTGAGGCAGGTGTTTCTTTTATTCCCATTTGCAGGTAAGGAAACCACATAAAGGAGATAAATGTGTGTACAGCTGGAAATGATCAGTGTTGCTTTTTTATTTTTTTCTTTATTTGAGAGAGAGACAGAGAGAGATAGCGAGAGAGAGCCCGAGCTGCGAGGAGAGGGAGAAGCAGAATCCTGACTCCAGCTGAGCAGGGAGCCTGACTAGGGGCCCGATCCCAGGCCCCCGGGATCATAACCTGAGCCCAAGGCAGACTCTTAACCAACTGAACCACCCAGGTGCCCTGATCAGTGTTGCTTACAAAAAAAAGAAAAGAGGGCGCCTGGGTGGCTCAGTCGGTTAAGCGACTGCCTTCGGCTCGGGTCATGATCCTGGAGTCCCGGGATCGGGTCCCGCATCGGGCTCCCTGCTCAGCGGAGAGTCTGCTTCTCCCTCTGACTCTCCTCCCTCTCGTGCTCTCTGTCTCTCATTCTCTCTCTCTCTCAAATAAATAAATAAAATCTTTAAAAAAAAAAAAAAAGAAAGAAAAAGCTGAGAGGCGTACCCATAAAGCTGGGCCTGGGCATGCAGGTTTTCTGACCTCTGACCTGTGTTTCCCATTACAAAAGAAGCAAGCTGCCAGCCTTGGGGTTTGGAAGCCCTCTGAGCATTTATCTCTTCTGTCCACTGTTGGCTTTGCCGGGCAGCCCGCCCACCGTGGGCCTAGGGGCCAGCCCACATGGGGGCACTCAGAGTCCGGAGGGCCAGGGCTGGGCCTGACTCATGTCTGTGTCCCTAGTGCCTGGTGCTCTCATTCATGCATTCAGACTGTCAACTCCATGTAGGTGCCTGATGGGGTTGGCAGAAACAGACTCGGGCCTAGCTCCCTAGAGAGTACGGTCTGATGAAAAAGGTTGATGTAAAATCAAGAAATTCATGAAACAAAGTGTTTAATTATAGCTTGTGATAAGTGCTGTGCAGAAGAGGGACAGGGGCTTAGTGTGTGAAAAAAGGGAATATAACCGAGTCTCAAACCCATGGAGGATTCCCCGAAAAAGGAATACTTGAGTTGAGATCTCAAGAATGAGTAGACATCAACTGGGCAAAGTGGGAAGAGAGGAAGTTATGTGTGTGCAAAGGCCCTGTGGCTGGGAGGAGGATGGAGTATTTGAGGAACTGGAAGAAGGCTAGTATGGCTGGAGCAGAGAGCAAGGAGGAGAAGGCTCAAATCAGCCCCAAACTTCTTCTGAGAGCAGTGGGATACTTTGAGCTGCTTTGAGGTGAGTGTGTCCGTGTTGGAGGATTGGTATGGATTAAACAGATTTGTGACTCGAGATCTCTCTGCCTGCAGCAAAGAGAAGAGATTTCAGGGGCAAGAGAGGAAGAGAGGTGAATGAGGAGACCTTGTAGGAGTCTTGGTGACAGATGCTGGGGCTTGGACGAGGCTGGTGGCTGAGAGCTGGAGAGAAGTCGATGGGGGCATTTGAGGCATAGAACCAACAGGACTGCAGACCTGGAGTGGAGAGAGTATTTGTCCAACGAGTGCCTGACGAACAGTTGAGAGGCCCAGGGCTTGACCCCCAGGGGCTCCCAGTAGCAGCGACTTCTTTGGGTAGAGGTGGGTGTGGCACAAGTGGGAAAGGAGGATTTCACACGGAGGCCAGCACCAGCCAAAGAGCCAGGGGTGAGACCCGGAGGTGAAAAGACTCACTTCCCTGTCCTCAGGAGCTCATAAATGAATACTGAGGGAGGAACAAATCCTCAGCCGAGGCACAGGGCTGGAGAGCACCTCCTCTGCCAGACAGGGCAAGGGGGAGGTAGTGACAGAGGGAGCAAGAAACATTAGCTGCCAGGAAGAAAAACTTGTAGAGACCCCTGCTCCTGCCCAGAGAGGAATTCCACTTGGAGATGGACCTAGAAGTTTAGAAAGTTCCCAAGGTGATTCAGGGAAGCCACAGTAGTGGGTGCTAGACCATTTTTTTCTTTCCCTTCACCTTAAGACAGGGATATAACTGGGACCCAAGGGAGCAAGAGCACCTGGCCGTGAGGACCCCAAACAGACCAGGTTGGGCCACTCGCCGCTGACAAAACCCAAAGGCAGAGAGACAAGTGGTGGCAAAACAAGAAAGGGATTTATTTCAACAAGGCTGACACCTGGAAGACAGCAAACTAGTGTCTCAAAGACGGTCTCCAAAGTGCTGAAAGTTCATCCAGGTTTCTATAAGGAAAATGTGGGACAAAGGAAAGGTCCCTGCAGGTGGGCAGGAAAGGTCAGGTTGACCACCGTCGTGGGGTCAGTCATGCAGGTTCTTGCGGTTATCAGGGCAGTCCCTGTTGCTTGGGGGGTAGTTTTGGTTTCCATCACGGGATGCTTTGCCTGCATCTTTTTTGCCTGAGATAATAGATAAGCTGAAAAGAAGAACTTAGGGGCCTCTGGGTGGCGCAGTCAGTTGGTCATCCTATTCTTGGGATTCTTTTTTTCTTAAAGATTTATTTATTTATTCAGGAGAGAGAAAGAGCACAAGAGGAAGGGCAGAGGGAAAGGGGCACCGAGTGGAGCCCAACCTGGGGCTCTATCTCACGACCCTGAGATCACGACCTGAGCCAAAACCAAGTCAGTCACCATTTCTTTTTTTTTTTTAAGATTTTATTATTTATTTATTTGACAGAGAGAGATACAGCGAGAGAGGGAGCACAAGCATGGGGAGTGGGAGAGGGAGAAGCAGACTCCCTGCTGAGTAAGGATCTCGATGCGGGGCTCGATCCCAGAACCCTGGGATCACGACCTGAGCCGAAGGCAGACGATTAACCGACCTAGCCACCCAGGTGTCCCAGTTACTTTGAAATACAGTAATAAAAATATGAAAAAGCCAGTTGCAATTCAGAAATACAGGTGATTATTCATGCATTAAAGATCTAGCATTGGTATAACTACCGTAATGCCAAAACGAGTGATGGATAGAAACAATATTTCGAGATACATTTTGAGATAACGGCATCAACTGATCTGTGCCCGTACCTGATGGCTGATGGCCACGATCAAGGGCCTTTGTGACAAAATCACCCGCGGGACCACTAACTGCAGTATGACTTTGTTGCCTATGTCTAGAGCCTTAGTTAGATGTTAGCGCAAAGATGAAATAGTTTTCCCTCAGATTCCTTGGAATTCCATGCCCCAGTTAAGAACCCTATGACCCAGGAAGAACAGGTCAGCAAGTTATGCTACAGCTGGACAAGACTGCCCAGGAGGATGGGGACACGGGCTAGGGCCACCTGGGCCAGAGAGAGGATGGGGACACAGGGCTAGAGCCACCTGGGCCAGAGAAAGCTTCTGGATAGGACTTTGAACCTGGTTTTGGGTTTGATCCAGAGACAGACAGGCGACAAGGAGGGGGACTTGGGGAAGTTGTAAAGGGGTAGGGGAGCCATAGACAGAACACACTGGAGCTCACAGGGGCAGGGTTAACTATCAACAGCTCTCTCTGGAGCACGGGAATGGGGTCTCAGAAGGGAAAGTTTGGGGTTTGAGTTTACCTGCCCGGAGCTTGATGGCAGGAAGTGGCAGTCCCCAGGAAAGACAGTTCTGTTGGAATCCAGAGCCCCAGCCCATCCACATACACCCCACTAGTCGCTGTGAACCTGAGGCTGGAGGGCACCCCCCAACTGTAAGGGATGGAGCTCAGGGTAGAAAGAGAAAGCTGAGGCTCAAGAACCACATGGCCTGGCTTCTTCACTTGCCAACGTGTGATGCTGAGACATTGACTTCATTTATTTGTACCTTTGTTTCTTCATCTGTGGAGTGGGAACCATAGTCAGTCATTACCTCACCGAGCCATGAAATGCGACAATCACCCGAAGCATGGGGCGCCCAAGGCCTGGCACGGAGCAGTCCTCAGGATACTTCTGGCTGTCCTTAGCAGCTCTTTCTTCTTGAATCAGCAGTGACCGGGCAGCCCAGCCCCCTCCTTGTCTCTGGCCAGAGAATTCCGAGTCAGTTGTGGGGAGGGGACGCCAGGGTCCAGAGGGGCTGGCCTGCCCTTAGCCCCAGGGGAGGATGAGTAACTGGCCGCTTCCCTTGCAGGTGAGGAAGAGCTTGAGAACAGCAACTTCAGCAGAACCAGCCTCTTGGTTGGGGCGGGCGGGGGGTGAGTCTCTGGGCGAAGGTCAAGGTGGCCCCACCCCTGGGGCCAAAGAGTTCACGTCCAGGGTGAGGAGAGCTGGTGGAAGTTTCATGATGAGAAAGCAAGCCTGGCGTCAGGCAGACAGACCTGGCTCTAGAGTGGGGTGCGCAGGCTGCGTGCTGTTCCACTCCAGGGTTTCCCAGAACACCGGGGAAACGCCCTTCGAGTTCTGCAGTCTGGATGCCTTGCCTGGGTTCAATTCTGGCTCTGCCACTCCCCAGTTCTGTGACCTTAAGCGAGCCACTTACCCTCTCGAGCTCCTCTAGATCCTGGGCCCGCCACACCCACCTTCAGGGCTGTTTGAGTTACGTGAAAACACCCAGCTCCTAAAAGTTGCTCCATAAACAACAGCTTCCTCTTCTCCCAGGCTACCACCAGGGACCCTCCCTAAGCTTCAGGGCACTAAGGGCAGGAGGTACTCAGGGGTGAGCACAGCCCAGCACCAAGTGTAAAAACAAGAAGGGGCAGGGCAGTCGAGACAGGTGAGAGAGAAGGCCTCCCAGCCCAATGTCCCAGCACGCAGCCCAGCAGCCCCTTCCACAAAGAGTGGGCAGGTGCCCCAGAGGCCTCCTTCTAGCTAATGATCCTCCTTCCCTCCCTCCGGTGGCCCATGACTCTGGAGGCTGACTGCCATTTCTGCCCCAGGTCCCCTCCCAGGTCTGAGATCCGGTCTCTCTAGACTCAAAAGGAGGCCCTGTGAAAGAAAGAGGAGCTTCTGGTGCTCAAAGACTTGCAAGATGATGACCCAGGGTTTCCCCTCCAGTTCCCCGCACAACTCAGGGATGGGGGAACATTTCACATATTCTGCAAATGTGTATGGCAGCTCCCGGAATTGTGTAATGCTATAGTCATATCAGGCTTGCTGGGAAGGAGACCTCCCACCATTCCTAAACTTCCCAGTGGTTCATTCATTCAGAAAAGATTTGCTCTGAAGCCTGCTGGGTCCTGAGCTCCAAGCACCCAGATGTCACAAACACGACTCTGTCCTCATGGAGCTCCCCTTCTGGGAGAGGAAACAAACATTCATTGCATCGTCATACAAATAGATTCTTGCAGGCTCTCACAAAGCCAGGGAAGGCCAGGGTGCCAGGCAGGAGTCCACACTGACCAGGCCCCAGTATCATCTAGATGAGCCCCCATCTCATCTAGGGGATCCTCACTTTGGCCCCCTGCAGTCCCCTCGGGCTGGGTGGGGCCTGATACCCAACTCTAGGCTCTCCAGTCCCTCCCGTGTGGCTGGATTATAACATCTGGCCTCCCCAAGGTCAAAGACAAGGTGGTGAGTGCCTTGCTTTATTTTTTATTTCCGTTTTGAAATGGGAGCTTGGACTCAGGAATCAATGACTGTGGGTTTCACAGGCTCTCCCTACACTGTTACCAATGGCCTGTTTTCTCTGGGGGCAAGAGGTGACATGACTCTGGGACACAGGCCTGCCCCCTCCAGCAGCTCTGCTACCCCCCCTCCCGCCCACAGGAAGCCTACTGTGCCTACTCCATCATCCTCATGGCGCTCTTCTGGTGCACCGAGGCTCTGCCCCTGGCTGTCACCGCCCTCCTCCCCATCGTCCTGTACCCCATGATGGGCATAATGGATGCCTCCGAGGTAAGGTTCCTGGTAGGGAGGGGGGGTCTGCCCTAAAACACTGGTGATGGAGGATGCCTCATCACAGGCAAGACACACAGAAGAGGAGTCCAGGTCAAGGAGCACTAAGGGTAGAGTCAGCTAGAAGATGACAGGGCTGGGGGTGGGCAAGGGTACATTCTAGAAATGCCGAGTGCATGGTCGGTGTTGAGAGTTAATTCAAAGTGGATCAGGTGCAGGCTTTGAAAGTCAGCTAAAGAACTTGTATTGTCCTGGGTTAATGGCTCTGAAACATGCATGTCTCAGGACCACCTGCAGGGCTGGTGAAAAACAGACTGCTGGGCCCGACCCCAGAGTTTCAGAGGCAGTAGACCTGGGGCAGGGCCTGAGCATTTCGTTCCTAGCAAGCTCCAGGTTGGGGATGATGCCGGTTTATGGACCACACTTGGAGAACCACTGCTGTACTTTCTAGTATCAGCACTAAATTCTCTATCTCCTAGTCAATGGCTTGAAAAATGACTGGAATCAGGCTCGATTATCTCCCACTCATTTCTGAGGGGAGAAAGAAAGGGTTTGACAGGAAGAGAGGAACCTGGTTAATTTTTTTTTTTTTAAGATTTTATTTATTTATGTGACAGAGAGAGAGAGCACAAGCAGGGGGAGAGGGAGAGGGAGAAGCAGGGAGCCTGACACAGGGCTCGCTACCAGGACCCCGGGATCATGACCTGAGCCAAAGGCAGTCACTTACCTGACTGAGCCACCCAGGCGCGCAGGAACCTGGTTAATTTTAAATGGAAGATAATCCAAAGACCATTTCTACTTGGTTCTGAGAGCCCAGGAGACCAACCTGTGTTTGTGGGAATGTCAGTGACTAGCCTGCAAGGCTAGGGGCATGGGAGACACCCCTTCCTGCCTCTCAGCTGTCCTTGCCTGCCAGGTCTGCATCGAGTATTTAAAGGACAGCAACATCCTGTTCGTCGGGGGGCTGCTGGTGGCCATTGCCGTGGAGCACTGGAACCTGCACAAACGCATTGCTCTCCGTGTGCTCCTCATCATTGGGGTGCGGCCGGCCCTGTGAGTTCCCACAAACCAGGACTGGAGAACCTGGAGCGGGTGGGGTGCTGGGGATCCAGTCCCTGAAGGGGACACTGGAACACCAGCCAGTGGGTCCGTCCGTCTCCATCTGTCCCTAGGCTGCTCTTGGGCTTCATGTTGGTCACAGCCTTCCTGTCCATGTGGATTAGCAACACGGCCACCACAGCCATGATGGTGCCCATCGCGCATGCCGTTCTGGATCAGTTGCACAGAACGCCCACGGGCAAGGACGTAGAGGAAGGCAGTGAAAACCCCACCTTTGAACTCCAGGAACCAAGTCCCCAGAAGGAGGTGACCAAGTTTGGTGAGAAAGGTGAAGCTTGACCCCGCTCTGCCCCAACCCCACCACCACCACCCTCCCTCAGCTCTTGGGGAGGGTCTGAGATGACATCCATGACAGGGGTGGTCATCTCAGAGCTTTCAGGGAGAGAAAAGGGAGACGTGCAGCGACCAACTTGTCCTGGCTTGCCCAAGACTGTCCCTAGTTTTATTCTTTTTATTTATTTTTTAAAGATTTTATTTATTTATTTGAGAGAGAGAGAACACAAGCATGGGAGGGGGCAGAGGGAGAGGGAGAAGCAGACTCCCCGCGGAGCAGGGAGCCCGATGTGGGACTCGATCCCAGGACCCCGGGACCATGACCTGAGCCGAAGGCAGATACCCACCCAACTGAGCCACCCAGGGGTGCCCCTCTCCCTAGTTTTAAAATGAAAAATCCCACGTTCTGAGAATCCCTTCAGTGCAGGGCCAAACAAGATGCCAGATCACCCTGGGAGGCAGAGAGCTGGAGTCTGGGTGGGCTGTCAGGGATCCAGGCTCCCTTCGTCCTATGTGCTTTGGATAATCCTCTTGCATTCTCTGTGCCTCAGTTTCCCTCTCTCAAGAGAGGTTGGGCCAGATGGTATCTGAGGGTTGAGCCAGCCTGAGACCTCAGGGAGTGCAAGCCCTTGCAGACCTGGACACAGCCTCTGCACCCCGCCCCCAAGCCCGCCCCCCACCCACCAGCCTGGGTCTAGGCTGCTTGCTGACAAGGCCCGCCCCCCCAGCCGAGCTCTCCTTTGTTCCCAGATAACGGGCAGGTGCACCCCGTCCCGGCCGTGTCTTTAGAGCCGACGGCGGCACAACGGCAGGAACAGTTCCGCTTCAGCCAGGGCATGAGCCTGTGCGTGTGCTACTCGGCCAGCATCGGGGGCATCGCCACGCTGACCGGCACCACGCCCAACCTGGTGCTGCAAGGCCAAGTCAACGCGTGAGTGACCAGGGGCACAGCGGGGGGCGGGGGGGGGGCCTGCACTTGCGCTGGGAGGCGCCTGGGGCAATGTCATGCAACAGCCCGCATCCCCCACCAGGCTCTTTCCCCAGAACGGCAACGTGGTGAACTTTGCCTCCTGGTTCGTCTTTGCCTTCCCCACCATGGCCATCTTGCTGCTGCTTTCCTGGCTGTGGCTACAGAGCCTCTTCCTGGGGTTCAAGTAAGTGGTGGCGGGAGTGAAAGAAGCCCGGGGGCCTGCCCTTACCCTCGGGAGATTCCGGTTGAGTAAGCAGGTAGCCATTGTGGCAAAGGGTGTAATCACAGACCCACTGAGAAGGCCTCTCTGTGCAAAGGGTGTAATCACAGACCCACTGAGAAGGCCTCTCTGTGAGAGATTTACTGGATGGAGCCTATTACCCCATTTAGCAGATGAGCAAACTGAGGCTCATAGAGGGGTGTACAACTAGATTTGTCAATGCTGAGTTTGAAAACTAGGTCTCCTGATGCCCAGGCCAGATCCATTCCATAGTGCTCCACGGTCCTTTGGTAAATGCTTAAGGAGCACACAGTGAGCATGGTCAGTTACAAAAGCATTTGTTGTGCTCTTACCGGACATCTGGCCCCATGCAAGGCACTGAGAATACGAGAGGATATTAGGCACAGCCCCTGTCCTTGGAGCTCACCATCTGACGGGTGGTGGTGTGGTGGGGGCCGTGACAAAGGGAACCCTGGGGGCTGTGGGAACACAGCCCAGGATAGTGGCGATCCCAGAAGGCCCCTGGGGGACGTGATGTCTGAACCGAATCTTGTAGAACGAGAAGCCAGCCAGGTAGAGAATGGGGTAAAGGCATTCCAGGCAGTAGGAACAGCTTACACAAAGGTGCAGAGGCCAAGAAAGAGCGTGTGTTTGGGAAAACTCTGGTTTTATTGGTTGAAACATAAAGGCAAAAAGGAATATCAGGAGTTGAAACTGGAGAAGTAGGCAGGGGAAGATTATGGAGGATCCTGTGTGCCGCATCCAAGGGTTGGGACCTTGTCCTTGAGGCCAAGAGTAGTAAATAGGTTTTAGTCTTACTTCCAACCCTGAGTTACTGGTAGTGACCAGAGGTCTGAGTTGACAATCTGGTGAGACCTCGCTAGAGCTCACTTGGAATTGAGTCTGGGATCGACTGGTCATGTCTGCTACCAGTGCGGGCTGAGAGTAGTGATAAGGGTGGTATTGTGGTAGGAGTTATTGGACTTTCCTGCTCAGGTGGCAGTGGTGGGAAGGTGAGGATGGAAGCGGGGGACATTGAAAGTTTTTAAGTATTGTTGCTGTACTTTGAAACACTCACTTGGACATGTGCAAGGCAGCTGGATCGAGGCTGGGGGCTGGTACAAAGCTAGGTGATAGTCAAAGAGACCCTCATATGCAGGGCACCGTGGGACATTCAAAGTTGTGTGAGGTAGATGGTCTTTGCCACTGAGGAATTCACAGTCCGTCAGGGGAGTTGAGAGTTGCCCAAGTGGAAAGTTAAAAGTCAACCTAAGTTAAGCAAGGGGCACACAGAAGTGGGTGGCTGTCTCCTGTGCCCCTGAGAATGATGTGGGTGGGGCTAGGCTGGCAGGGGATGCCCAGAAGCAGGTAGGAGAGGGAGGGAAGGATTTTCTGAAAGGCTGCTGGAGGAAGGGAGTGGCGAATTGGGGCCAGAAGGAGTCGTGGGGTCCAGGCCTCTAGATCCTCCTCACTCTGGGCAAGGGAGGGCTTAGCGCAAGAAAATCTCTGGAGGGAAAGGGGATCATTGGGACAGATGGAGCAGGGCTAAGCATGGGGAAACCGGCCCCTGGAGCCCCAGCCTTGCCTCTGCTAAATAAGAACCACGAACCCCCGAGAGTCTTCTGCTCTTCTTCCAAAACCTTGGGTGGGGCCAGGGCCAGGGCCTTCGTGTAGCAACCCTAAGGTGGCCTCTGCAGGCATCAGCATATCACAGGTGCTCAGAGTCCCTTGCTCCCCTGCCTGGTGCGGGGTCCTCAGGAGCTGCCCCACCCCCCACCTCTACCTGCAGCTTCCGGAAGAATTTTGGCATCGGGGGACAGGCGCAGGAGAGAGCACGGGCAGCCTTCCGCGTCATCCAAACAGAACACAAGCTACTGGGCCCCATGACCTTTGCAGAAAAGGCTGTCTCTGTCCTCTTTGTCACCTTGGTGGTGCTATGGTTCACCCGGGAGCCAGGCTTTTTCGTTGGCTGGGGCAACCTGGCTTTTCCCGATAAGGATGGAAACAGGTGAGCATTCTTGGGGAGAGGGGGATACTTCCGGGGCTCACCTGGCTAAGGGAGGAGGGAAGGGAGAAGGGCCCCTGGTGCAGACCAGGAGGTGACATGGTGGGGAAGACTTGCTGGGAGGGGCTCCTCTCCATCGCCATTCCACCCTATGACCCTGAGCAGCCTGGAGCCTAAGCCCGCTCTCCTTGCCCTGCCCACAGCATGGCATCCGATGGAACAGTGGCCATCTTCATTGGCATAATTCTGTTCTTGGTGCCCTCCAAGATCCCAGGGCTGACTCCAGATCCAGGTAAGAACCTGGACTGGGGCAGGGAGGGGCCTCTGGGCAGCCCCTGCCTTCTAGCATGGAATGCACCTTCAACCACACTTGACAGGAATAGTCAAAGCCCAGACAGGTTGGGATGACTTGCCAAGGGTGCAGGGACTCAGGGACAAAGTAAGGATGCTGCAGAACTGGGGTTCCTCTCCTGCATGCAGTAAGCTCTGATAGGGACTGACAGGGAGACCCAAGTGGAGGGGAGGAAAAACCTGTTGGCTCTTGGTGACCCGTTCTCCTCTGCTTGGGAAATAGAAAACCCGGGGAGGCTGAAGGCCCCTCCTGCCCTCCTCAACTGGAAGACGGTGAATGAGAAGATGCCCTGGAATATCGTCCTCCTGCTGGGGGGCGGTTTTGCCCTGGCTAAGGGCAGCGAGGTGAGAAAGCCCCGCCCCCTCCCCAGCCTGTTGGAGGGGGACCCTGCGGCAGGGAAAGAGGTCCCTGCTTCTATCCCACGCAGGGGATCCCCACTTAGGAGCCTCCTGGTGGGCGGAGCCTCGGCAGCAGCTGGAGAGGCAGGTTAGAGCTCCGTCTAAGGGAGGGGGAGGAAACACAGGCCATAAGGACCTCTGCCTGTTAGGGTCGCAAAATCAAAGGCAGGGCAGGCTCCTCTGGCGGGCAAGGACTGTTCTCAGTGCCGACCCCGCCCCACCCCTCTCCACCCGCCTCACCCTCCGCCAGACGGAGAATGCAACAGCTTTAGCACCAGGGAGTAGCTAGCCTTGGGTGGACGCGGTTGGCCCGCTGAGGCCACCAGGGGGCGCCATGGTCACACCCAGCCAGGCTATAGGGCCCGGAGAGCGCATCCTTCCCCAGAGCCTCCACCCAGGAGGGAAATCCCTGAACCTGCCTGCGCCCCTGGGCCTCCGTGTTCTGGCTAAGCTCGTTCACTGCACGGACAGGAGGTGGCTTCCCTGGGCCAGGGATCGGTGCCAGGGACTCCTGGATCTGAGGTTAGTTTTCACGGACTGTGGCAAGCACTGGGCTGCGTGCTGAGCGGGCAGCATTGTGTGAGATAAAGTCCCAGGGCCCTGGGACTCACAGTCTGGCAGTAGACACACGGACAGGGAACGACCTTGCAGCCCTCATGACCCTGTGGGCTGTCCCCATTCTCCTGTCAGCCTCTTCCCAGCATCTACCCAGGGCCCTTCCCCCTTCTCTCTCCTTGCCAATCTGCTGGGCTGGAGGAGGCCGGGAGAGGGCTGAGGATGGCCAGGGAGTTCCCAAGAGCTGTTGGGAGAACAGGAGTAAAAGGAGTTAAAGTCTTTACTCCCACCATGTCCCAGGCTTCCCAAGAAAGCCCTTTGGCCCCATCTCCTGGCTTCTCATCTGACCCTTCTCCCCATACCCAAGTGTTCTTCAAAATCACTAGAGGGGCCTCTTGGTTCTGGCTGGGTCTTATCTTCCTTCCCAAGCAGACCCAACTTCTGAAGACTCTAGAGAGGTGGGGGCAGGAGCAGGACCCTCCCAGAGCCCCAGGAATCTCACCCCCTCACACACTATCTTCCTCTGCCTACAGAAATCAGGACTGTCCGAGTGGCTGGGGGACAAGCTGACCCCACTAGAGAATGTGCCACCTCCCGCCATTGCCTTCATCATCTGCCTCCTGATTGCCACCTTCACTGAATGCACCAGCAATGTGGCCACCACCACACTTTTCCTGCCCATTCTGGCCTCCATGGTGAGCTGGTCCCGCAGATACACTTCCTCCAGGCAGCCCTCCTGCCCACCCTATCCGGGGGCCCCGCCTGCAGGTCAGGGTGAAACTGTTTGCACCTCCTCTCACTTCCGGGAGAAGACCCCTGAGCTTCCACCCTTCCCCAGACTCTTCAGCTACCTCGAGCCCCAAGGCCTTCTGGCCCCTGACTCACTCCATCCCTGGTGAAGTCACCCCTTGCGTATCCGGATGGACCTCATTGGTGGGCCTCGCCCACCTCCCTGGCCCAGTCCCTGTTCTGGTCAGTCCTGAGGTGACAGGTTGAAATGACTCCCTGGAGCGTCCCCAGCCCCTTCCTCCCCTGGCACGTTCCCTCAGCCTTTGATGACACCCTGGAGCTCCTTTGAGATCCGTTTTATGGGCCCCTCCTCTCACCACGCCCCACTGGGCAGGGCCGCACACTCATCCCCTCCAGAGAGGTCAAGGGGCCCTTCCCAGGTCACCCAGGGCCTCCTGGCAGAAGTGGTGGGTTCGTGGCCAGAGTGCATGTTGTTGGCGGGTTGTCCTCCAGAGAGGGGAAGCGGGAGAATTGGGGGCCACGTCTTCCTCTCTGGGATGGGGACTGAGATCAGTTCTGTGCACTGTGTCCCCATCCAGGCTCAGGCCATCCGCCTCCACCCTCTCTATGTCATGCTTCCCTGCACACTGGCCTCCTCCCTAGCCTTCATGCTGCCCGTGGCCACCCCTCCCAATGCCATTGTCTTCTCTTTTGGAGGTCTCAAAGTGTCCGATATGGTGAGTAGCAGTGGGGCTCGAATGCTTCAGCACCCCTCCCTGCTCTGTCCTTCCTTCTTGGTGGACCACAAAGTAGTTTAAAGCCACTGAGGTTCTCAGAGTTAAGGGTGAACCCTGTCCGGGGAGGGGAGGGGACAGCAGGGGAGGTTGCACCATGATCCCCAGTTGGAGCATCTTCAGACCCTGCCAAACCCCAGGACATGTGAGAGGGAAAGGAGGGGGTGAGGAATTTAGGGGAGGCTCCAAGGTACGAGGCACCTGCACCCAGGGAGATGGACTCAGGGAGAACAGAGCCCAAGGCCCTGAAAGCTCATGAAGGGCTTCCTTTTCCCTCCTCAGCACTGGGATGAAAGCAAGGGGCAGGGGCACCCAGCAGGTCAGACCCACAAGAAGATTTCTCAGGGAGAGTTTTGCTAGTAAGAGAGCTCCCGAGCCCCTGTGAACCCCTAAGGGATAGGTTCTGGCCCAGCTCAGCAACTGGTCACTCAGACTGGCTCTCCTTACACCAGGCCCGGACAGGATTCCTGCTCAACATCATTGGAGTCCTGGTCATCACACTGGCCATCAATAGCTGGGGCTACCCCATCTTCAACCTGCACACCTTCCCCTCCTGGGCCCACACCAACAACACGGCCAACAACCTGGCCACAACACCTAGCCCCTAGACCAGGGTATGATCTGGCTAAGACCAGGAAGACCCACCTGTTCGTATTCCTCTGAGCCAGGAGGGGACACCCAGGCTCTAAGCCAAACATTGAGAGAAAGCACATATATACAGAACCTCGTGTGTGTGTCTGTAAGGAAGGGGTGTGTGTGCTCAGTGCTTTGTTTCTGAGGAAAATGTGTGTGTGTGTGTGTGTGTGCATGGCGTGTCATGTGAGGGTGCCTGAGAGGGGGTTTGTCGTGTGTGCACGTGACCCTCCATGTGCGTGCTTGGCAGTGCGCATGTGGGGGTTCTCAGAGCATACAGCGTGCCCTCTCTGGCACTCCAGGTCCTCGTCTCCCCCGCTTGGTGGGTGACCAGACCCCTTTGCACTGTATTTATTGAAATTTGGGGTTGGGGTAGCCTGGGGAGCAGGGCCTACCAGCAGTTGCCACGGCAACAGCCTCTGGGACCAGCCCAGCTACTGAGGTCTCCCCAGCTTCTCAGGTTTGGGGAGAGGGATGGAATATTAGCCACATTAAAGT
Source organism: Leptonychotes weddellii (assembly GCF_054177405.1). Taxonomy (NCBI): domain Eukaryota; kingdom Metazoa; phylum Chordata; class Mammalia; order Carnivora; family Phocidae; genus Leptonychotes; species Leptonychotes weddellii. The sequence continues at coordinate 36,451,690 of NC_138383.1, forward strand.
CTTTTTTTCAGTAGAGTCGGGGCTGGTTTTTCATGGCACTTTCCGGGGCTGGTCCACAACATGGTTCAGGCCCCAGTTTGGGGAGTATGGTGGGAGGGGACTTGGCCTCTGTCCTGTATGGTGGCCCCCTTGGCACCTCTCCCACCCAGGGGAGAAGGTAATGGCCAGGAAGCCCTGCCAAGGCCGATTGGAGTGGGCGCAGCCACCCAGGAAAGCAGCACTGACATCACCAGCCCCGGCTAATTGGAAGCTGCCAGTCCCTGCGTGTCTTTGGGAAAACCGGCCTCCCCGTTCCCAGAGCACTCCCTGGGCATTTACATAAAACTCTCTGCCTCTGCCAATTCCTCCGACCCTTCCTCCGGCTTGAAAAACCAGTCCCGCCAGACCAGGGAAGGCAGACTGACCCATGCTAGGTGTCCAGAAAGATGGACCCTCACCCAGAGAGGCAACCTGCAGCAAGAGGGAAACAAGTGAGACTCACAGGAACAGGTTCAAAATCGGCATGAACTTCGGAGTCCAGGACCAGACAGCGCTGTGGATCATGCTGCCTCCCTACCTCACCGCCAACCGTCTTCTGCTTCCCCACCTGCCTGCACTCCAGAGTTTTCATTTATCTGGCAAGGTGGGGGTAAGAGTGGGGAAGGATGATGCCACACCCATCATCCATTCTAGGAGCTCAACAACCCTTCCTAGCTGGAAGTTCATCTTTGTATCTATCCTAAGTCTCTCACTGTGGACAGTGGCCAGTAAGCCTTGAGTTCATCTGGATGGAAGTTTCCAAAAGTCTCATCTAGTTCCCTCCTGCTGCAGTGGGAGAGAAAAGAGCTATTTACCATCACTCTCATGCGCACTAACGAAGGGGACTGAGTTGTGAAGACAGAAAACCAGAAAGGATTCAGTTCTGGATTCCCCCTCAGCTGGGCCGGCGCTCAGTCCTCCCAGAGCTGAAGGTTCGAGGTGCAGATGGGAGGGGGCTGCTGCATGTGGGAGAACATGGCTGTCCCCAGGGGACAAGAGAATCCTGACAGGACATGGCAGACATCCAGCAGAATGAGGAGTGTCAGGCAAGAGGCTCCGCCCCCTGACCCCAGCCCCCCCAGGCTGGCATTCCTCAGTCATGAAGCACCATCATAAATCATGGCTCCCACCCAGACCCACACTAGGACCCCCCCACACACACACAACCCGGGCCCTAGGCAATAGTACCCCCCAACTGGGAGTGGTGGGCCAACCCCTCCAGACTTACCCACAATGCAGTGGGTTCTTAAGGAGCAGCCCCAGCTCATCTGCAAGGAAGACCCTCTGCTGCTACTTGCTTCTGGGTTCTAGGTGGGTGCCCACAGCCCAACCGTAGCTGGGGGTGAGGTAGGTGTGCTTCTCAGGGGCAAATGCCCCCACGCACTGTCCTCAGCTTCCCTTCCTACCTACCCACTTCCCCCTCAGTCCTGCTCAGAGAGGGCCAGATGGGGACTGAGGCCACACAGCAATCCCAGCAGATGAGGACTGAACTAGCCCTGCGTTCCCTGGGGACAAGGTGGGCAAAAACTGGCCTGACGGTTGAGGGGGCGGCAGTGGTGGGTGCCCTGGCAGAGCGCGGGGCAGGCCGCCCCCGGGTACTCAGACACCATCCTTCTCAGCAGGCAGAAGGGTGGACACAGAAGGCATGTAGCACCTGTTGGCCTAATCACCATCATTAGTTAGGCAATAAAGTGGCATGGACTGGGCCAGCCTTTGAAGGAAGGGCCTGTCAGCCCAGGTCTGGTCTATGCAGGCTGCCCTAGGAGCTCAGCTCCTCCCACATACACTCGAGGCTGTGGCAGGTAGATGGGGCACCATGGGGACGATGCGCTGCACCCGCACCCTTTCTGCCGTGGCTTCCAGAAAGGTAGTGGGGGGAGGGGGGGCTCCAGCTGTCTCCTAGCGGCTGAATTTGCGCAGTGTTGGGACTCAAGAACTTCTGTGCTAATGCACCCCCCGTTGCTAGAGAAGATAAGTGAGGCCAGAACCAACCTAAGGATAATCTGCCTGATGCCACTGTGTCCCCAGGTCCTCGCACAGGGCCTGGCCCAGTGACGGTTGTATGAATGCATGCGTGAATGCATGAATGTATCAGAAGCATAGGGGGAGCTTCTTGCTCCCGGAGGGAAGTTGGACACACTGCCTTCAAAGCCCCTTTCCAGACTGCTGTGCATGGAGTGCTGTGGGCCTTGAACCAAGGTCACCTTTAGGCTCAGCAGATCCGCCCAGATTGCTCAGTCATCTCTTACTTTTTCCCCTGCCCCTGTCCCCTAGGGTTCTGGGAGTGTCCCGTTTGCCTCCCCCCTCATCCTGCCAGCCAGCCCCAACCCCGGGGGCAACTGACAGCCAGAGAGCACATGGAAGATCCATCAAGCCAAGTTTTCAAAGAGAAACTGGCAGGGTGGCAAGGGAATCCTAGTTAGGGAGATGGAGAAGGTGGAAGCAGGGTCGTAGATCCCACTCTCTGGGTTCATCTTGACTTGGGCCTTAGGTCAAGGGCAGCTCTGGAGGTTAGGGTCCTCAAATCCAGAATAGGTCCCTTGGGGGGCTCAGGCCATGACTTCTCTGTCTCTCCAAAGTCTCCGATGGAAGGCTGAAGAGGGAGGGGTGAGCTGTGTAGGCTGGAGGGTGACACGGCGAGGGGGTGCAGAGTGAGGGGTGGGGTAGGACTGGGATTGCTGAGGTTCTGGTGGGTGCCGGCCTGATGAGAGTGCCCCACGTAACCTCCACCCCAGTCTGGGCCCCATTAGTAGTAGTCAGCAGAGCCGTGAGGTTTTACTAGGGGCAGGCAGTCAAAAGGGTGAGCCCTCAACTTCAGGGAGGGGAGGGGGTGAGGAGGGGTCAAAGAAGAGTGGGGGCAAGAGCATGGAGCAGCCTGATTGGAAAGATCAGGACACACGTAATGCACACCTGGAGTGGCACATGTGAGCATGAAAACAGAAATGTAAATACTTGCACACTCACACACAGGTAACCTGTACCACACAGACACGGATACCAGTGAACACTCACACGCGCACACTGGCATCGCTCTTCCCCCACCTCCACAGCCTTGCTTCCTAAAGCAGGAGGGATTAAGACTAGCCAGGAGAAGCCTGTCCTTCTCCCCCAGCAGGACTCTAGCTGTGTCCCTCCCTCCCAAACCCCCCCCACCAAGCTCTCAGCTTGGAAACTCCCTGAATTTCCCAGAGGGTCAGCCAACCAGAACAGGCTCAGACCTTCCAACCGGGTGCCCCCGCCACACACCCTCCACAACTCTGGCCAGAGCTTCTCTGCCATCTACAGCCAAGGAGCTGCCTGCTCTCCCCCAGGAAGCCCATCCGGATTAACCCCAGACCTCTCCAACCCTTCTTTGACATGGAGTCCTCAGGCCTCAGGGCCTCCGGGCAGCTTCACTTGGGCCCAGTTCCTCTGCAGGCGGTCTTAAATGTCTTCCCTGCCAATGGAGTAAGACTCGGAAGGCCTGGAATGTGGCAGGCTCAGTCTTGGGAACCCATTTTGGGGAGACAAGTCCAGCTCACACGGACGGAAACGGATAGAAGATGGCTAGTCCTGATGTGGGGTACATGGAGCGAGCCCCTCCTCCATCACACTGGGGCTCCCCATGGTGGAAACATGCTCTTCCTTCTCCCTGGGGTAACCAGAGTCTTGCACAAGATGGGAGCATGGCGGACATCGACACCAGGGATTTCCATCCCCTGTTAGGGCTGATACCGGTTCAAAGCAGCCCAGCCCTGGGCAGAGCTAAGCAGCAGGCAGTGAACAAGTTCTGACCTCCAGTCTCCAGAGAGACAGAGCTTTTCCTGGCCCCTGTCTGTTTCAACACCCAGCCACAGTCCATCCAGGCCAGAGCCCAGCTATACCTACAGGCCCTGAAATGAAGGTGTTGGAGTGTGTGAGACCAAACCTCCAGATACAAGTCCTTTCCAAGGAGAGCAGAGCCAACACTGCAGCAGCTAGAGTTGAGGTTAGACACCAGGACAGACTTTCTGGGTCTAGGAGAGAACTCTGAGGGGCCGGGATGATGAGAGAAGGAGAGGATGCTCCTGTCTGAAGGTGGAGAATGAGAAGAAAGACCTCACAAATCCCCCTTGGTGTCCAAAAACACTGGAATTCCCAAGGCTTCCGCTTCAACTCCCAGATGGCCTGCAATGAGGAAGTAGTATTTCCCAAAAGGCAAGAGGGAGCCAGAGCCCGCCCCCAATCCAAGGGCAGAGGTGGATCCTATCTCCCAAGAAAAAGTTCACCTCACCATCAAAAGCAGAGTCTGTAGTAAGGTGAAAACCAGTCTCTCCTGGCATCAGATCAGAGCCCCTCTGGGACCCTTGGCCTCTGAATCAATCTACATTTCCTTGATTTTTAAGGAAATTAAAAATCTTTTCATTTGTTTATTGGCCATTTGTATTTTACCTCTGAATTAATTACTCATGTCCTACTCATGTAGGCCCATTTTCCTACGATCATTTGATCTATTTAGAGGAGCTCTTTATATATTATTGATAGTAATTCTTTGTCTATTATATATGTTGCAACACTTTCTTCCAGGCTGGTTTATATATATATATATATAATTTAGCTTTGTTTACGGTATATTTTGTTCTAATGAAATTTGTAATGTTTACTTAGTCAAGTCTACCAATATATTCATTTGTGGTTTCTGGATTTGATGCCATGTTTAAAAACTGCCTTCTCTACTCCGTAATTATTAAAATGTTTTCTATATTTTTAAAATTTATGTGTATGGTTTTCATTTTACATTAGACTTTCATCTACCTGGATTTTTTAAATGAGTAATGTGAAGTAGGATTTAACTTTATTTCTTTCAAATGGAAAACCCAGGGGCACCTGGGTGGCTCAGTCCACTGGGTGTCTGCTTTTGGCTCAGGTCATGATCCCAGGGTCCTGGGTCCCCTGCCCAGTGGGGAGCCTGCTTCTCCCTCTCCTGCTCATGCTTTCTCTCTGTCTCTCAAATAAATAAATAAAACCTTAAAAAACAAACAAAAACAGGGCGCCTGGGTGGCTCAGTTGGTTAAGCGACTGCCTTCGGCTCAGGTCATGATCCCAGGGTCCTGGGATCGAGTCCCACATCGGGCTCCCTGCTCTGCGGGGAGCCTGCTTCTCCCTCTCCCACTCCCCCTGCTTGTGTTCCCTCTCTCGCTGTGTTTCTCTCTGTCAAATAAATAAATAAAATCTAAAAAAAAAAAAATGGAAAAACCCATTATCCCAAGTCCATTCATTGAATTTTTTACACTTTCCTGCTGCTTAGAACACTTGTTATTATATACCCAATTCTCAAAAATCCCCATTCATCCTGGACTCTATTATCTTCCATTAATTTATTTGCTAATTTGCACCAAAATCACACTGGTTTAATTGCAGAAGCCCTCATAGAACATTTTGAAATCTGGAAGGCAAGTTCTCCCTATTAGTCTTCTTTTCCAAAAGTTCTAGGCTATCCTCATGTATTAACTCTTCCCCAAAATTTAGAATCAACTGGGCGCCTGGGTGGCTCAGTTGGTTAAGCGACTGCCTTCGGCTCAGGTCATGATCCTGGAGTCCCTGGATCGAGTCCCGCATCGGGCTCCCTGCTCGGCGGGGGGTCTGCTTCTCCCTCTGACCTTCCTCCCTCTCATTCTCTCTGTCTCAAATAAATAAATAAAATCTTTAAAAAAAAAAAATTTAGAATCAACTAGTCAAGTTTAGGGGGTGAAAAATTAGATTTGATTTGAATTACATTCAGTTTATAGATTATTTAGGGCAGAACTGACATCATTACAATATTATATTGACTTTCTATTCAGGAACATGATTGCCTTTATATTTATTCAGGCTTTATTTTACATCTATCAGTAAAGTTCTATTGTTTTCTTCACGGAGATTTTATATACTTCTTACTAAGTTTATTCCTGGGTACTGTATAATGTTGTTACTATTGTGAATAGGATCTTTTGTCTCCTTTTATTTTCCACTTGTCTGTTTTAGTTGCATAGACATGGTTTGGTTTTTCTATACTTAACATGTGTTCTGGTACTTTACTAAATTCTCTCATTAGTCCTAATAGCTTTTTAGGTGATTCTCTTAGATTTCCTAAGTAAACAATCACATCATTTGTAATTTTTGAAGGTTTTCCCTCTTCCCTTCTCATATTTATGTCCCTTAGTTCTTTTTCTTATCTTATTGCACTGGTTAGGGCCTTCAGAATAATGTTGATTGATAGCAATGAGAGCAGCCTCCCATTTACAGCTTTCATGGTTCTCAGTGCCCAGGGTAACCATATGGAAATACCCATGAGTCTAAAAATAATAATTAGCCCCATATATACCAGAGAGGAGCAATAGCAAACATACTAGATGGTCCAGACAGCTGCTCCTTCACTGTGAAACTCCATTGATTATTAGGTTAAGGGAACAGGGCTTTGATTGCTAACATGAGCCCCAGAGAAAGGTGGGTTGAGTCAGGGCCCCTGTTCTATCCCCAGAACACAATTCCTACACCCAAGTGGGCAAACCAGCAAATCCTCATTTCCCACCCGGCACCACTGGACCTGGTGAAGAGAAAGGGGGCACACATTTATTGAACATCTACTGTATACCAGAGACTGTGCTAGGAACTTTTTTTTTTTTTAAGATTTTATTTTTATTTATTTGACTGAGAGACACACAGCGAGAGAGGGAACACAAGCAGGGGGAGTGGGAGAGGGAGAAGCAGGCTTCCCGCTGAGCAGAGAGCCCGATGCGGGGCTCGATCCCGGGACCCTGAGACCATGACCTGAGCCGAAGGCAGACGCTTAACGACTGAGCCACCCAGGCACCCCTGTACTAGGAACTTTAAACATCATCTTATTTAATCTTATTTAATCTATGAGTAAATAATATTATTCCTTTTTTAACGGGTGAGGAAATTGAGACTCGAGTGGTAAGTATGGAGGATGACACTGCTAACCATCACTCACAGAGGGGTTCACTATTACCTGCCTCAGCACTCTCTTTTCTGAAACGATTGTTCCCTGCCTAGACCAGGAAGTCTACAAATGTTTAAGTCTACTCCACACTGGTGCCAGATGACCACCACCCTGCCCCTGCCAAGGTTAGCATTACCTCTCGGAATGAGATAGATAAAGTGGAGAGGAACTGCCCTCTCCATACCCTGAGGCCAGAAACCAAATCCCAGGTGTTGCTGGGCAGCAGATCACCGCTAAGTACCTGCAGCCTTTAGCTCCAGGAAGAGAGACAAGTGGGCTTAGAAGCCAGGACAAGCGGGGAAGAGGGAGGAGGGAAAGAATGGCCAGGGACAGGAGATAGGGGTGGGGCAAAGAAGATGAAAAGGGAAGCAGTGAGAAGGAGGGGACAGGACCTGGGGCAGAGGGGAGGAGCGGGGTGGGAGGGGGTTCAGAGGGGAGCAGTGGGGACCAATTCTGAGGGCTCACCAGGCACTCCACTCTCCGTGTGGACTCTGTGGGCCCAGAATCAGGGCCACAACCATGTGGGTTTCTTTTTCTATCCTCCAGAACAAAAAGAGTAGCTCTGGGATCATGATACAGAACCAAGGGCCCCCCACCATCTCCACCCGCACAGACCCACAGATACACACACAGACCAAGGCTGCTGACCCAGAGCGCAGACACAGATGACCCACAAGAGGATACGGACATAGGATATAGGATCGCAGACCCACATCCAGACACAGGGAAAGCCACCGGTGCAGATGTATGCCACCCCGGGGACAAATGGACAGACACCTGGAAAGAATCACATGCCCACGGACACACGGAGGGAGACATCCACATCCACATCCACATCTGGGTGCCCATGCCCGCACACACGCACACACACACACACAGGAGACACCCTGAAGATAGCAGAGGGACTGGAGAGACAGACAGATGACCGGACCCCATGGACGGATAAGTTCTCTGCACATCTGTGTTTGAGCTTGGCCCTTGAGGGGTCACCCCCACTGCCTGTTCCCATCAGGCCTCAGAAGAACCCTGGGCCACCATGCAGTGCTGCTCCCCAGGATCCCTTTGCAGGCTCCACGAACATACATGTGGTGGCCCAGCTTTCCTGACACACGTGTGCATGTCCCAACAGGCCTATGCCCCACCCGTGGGGGCTGACATCCCCTTTCTGGGGTACAGGTGGGGGCCACGGGACAACCCCCTCCTCTGTAGGCCACAGGCTGTGCCCGCTGGCAGAGACTGGGGGCCGGGGCTGGCCCAGGCGAAGGGAGGGGTTGGGGGGGAGCCGGGGTGCGGCTGGGGCGGGCGCAGGAGCCGGGACCTGTCAAACGAGAGCCAAGGAGCAAACTAGCTTCTTAGTCACCTTGCTCTTCTCCCCGTTTTGGCAGCAGCCCCTCGGGGCAAGGGGAAGCTGATATCATAATTATTGGCTCACCCAGCAGCTGCCTCCCCTCACCTGATGTCAGCACAGACCCAGGACGGCCAAGCTGACAGACTGACAGGCGGACGGAGCTCCTGGCCCCCCAGACCCAGGCCCCCACGCCGACCTGCTTCGCTGAGCAGGTAAGAGGAGACTGGTCCCAAGTCAGCCGTGGAGGCCAGCAGGGCAGGGCCAGAGCATGGGGAGGGAGGGGGTTGCCTTTTTAACGGGCCCTGGGAGAGGCTGAGAGCCCCTGGGTGCTCCCCATCTTCTTATTGCAGCTGAAGGGAGACTCAGGAAGTGGGGTGAGTGCCTGGAGGCCAAGGAGGACCCCCCCCCTCGTGTTCCTCCCCCTCGTCCCTGTCCCAGGCCGCCTAATGCCAGCCCTTCTTACTGTAGTGGGGCTTGTGGTTCTGGGGTGTGTTGGATTTTGTGTGCGGCTCTGTGGCTGGAGAGGCTATGCGGAGCCACCCCGTGCGGGGAGAAAAGGAGGGCTCGGCAATGCTAGGACCAGAAAACTAGAGCTGCAGGACGGCGAGGCAGATTCCCAATTTTAGTGGCTTTCTAGGGGAGAGGGGGGATCCCAGCTCCGGGGGCTGGGTGGTGCCAAGGGGCTGTGTTGATCCAGACATCGCTCAACGTCTCTGGGCGGCCTGGGCTGGGGTCTAGACGCCCGGGGGCTGGAGGGAGGCCTGGGGTGCAGGAAGGAGATGGCACAGCTCGTGGAGAAGCAGACAGGTGGCAAACAGGTGCTGTGGCCCGTGCCGGATGCGGAGCTCAAGGCGGAATCCCCCAGAGGTCTAGGAACACCGCTCTCCCTCCAGACTTCTGTGATTGAGAGGTCTGGTGAGCAGCCCAGGGATAGGGAGGCAGCTCTAGGACCCTTGAAGTGTAGAACTGAGAGTCTGGCAAGCAAAGGCTCTTAGGGAAATGGCTGGAGCGGCAGGAAGCCCCCTCTGGCTCCCACAGCTTCTCCCCACCTCCTACCTGATCAGGTAAGGTTCTGGCATTCCCCGGGGAGTCCCCCTGGCCCTCCTTAAATGTCCAAAGAAGCAAGTTAGATAAAACACAGACTCTAACAAGTGGGCGTGTCTGCCAGCTCTCTCTGCACCTACGGGCATGGAGGGGGGCTGTTGGTGGGGGGGTGTGTTTGTGTGTGTGTCGTAGCCGGGTACAGCTGGCCAGTGGGAAAGGACCTGGGTGAACAGGGCCCATCCCAGAGAAGTCCCCTCATCCCTCTCCTGGACCCGATGCCGCTCATGTCCCATGCCAGGCAGGGCTGCCCTCCTCACTTTGCTAATCCTGCAGGAGGACGCTCAGTCACCTCCCTCGAAGTCATGAAGTCTCCACTGCTCTGCTTGACCCATAGCCTTGGCCTTCCCCCACTGATGAGACCCAGCTCCTCTGGGCTGACCGGAGGGTAGAGTGGAAGGATGGCCTTGCACTCCAGCCCTGTCCCCATAGGGGCTGGCTCAGGCTCTTTTGCCACCTCGGTCATTGCCCGACCCACAGGACCCAACTGATGGGGGGGTGGGGCCTGGCACCTTCTGTCCTGGACCCTCTCTCGTGTGGTGGGCCAGGCAGGGTCAGAGTCAGGCTGGGGCTGGGGAGGCTCGGGATCCTCAGGGGAGAAGGTGCCATGGGGAGAGGTGCATGTCCTCCCAGCTCCCCGCCCGGCCCCGCCCATGCTGCCTCTGTGGAGCTCAGCTCCCGGCTCCAGGGCCTGCTGAGGCATGCTGCCCCCCCAGGCCCGGCGCCTCACTCACCTCCCAGGGCCAGGAACCTGTTCTCCCGGGAATGCCAGGGAGTTCTCAAAGGACGCTCAGGGAGCCCCAGAATCCTCTCAATTCTGCTCTCAGGAAGGGCAGAGAAAGATCGGGGGGTCCCTGCCCCCCCACCTTTTTCTCATCCACAAACTGAGCCCACCACCTTGCCCCCTACCAACGGCCTTTGCCATTCATCGTGAGAGGGGGAGGAGGCTCAGGAAAGTGAAAGACGAGGGGGAAAGCCCACCAGGGACACATGCCTTCTGGGAGGTTGTCATGAGCCAGCCCCCACCCACACCCTGGTCTAAGGGAGGGCCTTTCTTTAGCCCCCAAGGAGAGTCCCATCTGCCTTCTAAGAAAGCACCATAACTCCCTTTCCTATGGGCTCTCTCCATCCTTCCCAGCCGGGAAGTCCTTCCTGATGTCTAACTCCCTCCTTCCGGCTTGAGTCTTCCTGGATCGCAGAACACCACCGCATGCACAGGGCTCAAGCATAGAGCCAGAGACTGTTACTAAGCCACACTGAAATTTCCTGAGACCTGGTGTATAGGAAAGGACAGAAGGAAGGCCCCACTGCCCTTCTCATGGTCTCTCCAGCTCCACACTCTGATGAGGTGGGGCTATTGGGAGCCACTTCTGCCCACCTCCCCTAATCTTTCTCCATTACAGAGGGATGCAAGGGACAGGGGACCGCCACAGCCATGCCCTCCCCTCTTCCCTTCCCAGTCACAGCCCACAACCATGGCTAGGCCCAAGACTGGCTTCCGCAAGCAGGAGAGATTGACATTGGACTTCATGACATGTTTCGGGATCATAAACTGAGTTTGGCTGGACTGTGTGACCACAAGAGGTGGTTTCCTGAGTGGAGAGGCGACCATTGATCTTGGATGGGTGTGGTTAGGCTAGCAACATGCCCAGGAGCAGGGAAATGACAAGATGACCTCGGAAGAGTGCATCTCAGAAGCATCAAACATCCCTAAATAATTTTGGTCTTTCCGATTTACTGCCCCTTCCTCCATCTCTGTGCCCATCTCCATCCTCAACCCCCAGCCTATCCCTAACCCCTCCACTCCCGTCTGCATCCCCAATTTCACCTCCGTCTCCACAATCCCATCCCTCTCTACCTCACCTCCTCAGCCCTACCTCCATCCTCATCCCCAAACCCATCTTCCATCCCCACCTCTCCAGAACGGATCTCTCTGTGCACCAGAGATCCCCCTCAAAGCCCAACACCCCTCGGCCTCATCCCCACCAGGTCCTGCTATGTCCTCCCCCTTCTCCCAGTGTTTAGGAAAAGCCCAGAGCAATGCCACTAGAACAGAAAGGACTGGATGGGGTCATCCCTGGAGAAGCCCTCTACTTCCTGAGCCTATCCGGGCCTTCAAGGCTGTATGCTGGCCAAACAGTAAAAATGAGATCAAGTGCAACAAGACAAGTTGAGGTCTGTTGTTCAGGTGGACCTCTCTACACTGCAGGTGGGTGGCAGGCAGAGGGGGAAGATGGAGAGACACGCCCAGAGGGCCCCAGAGGGAGGTAGTGGCAAGCTTTCTTGGGGGGGCCGCAAGTGTAACCAATCCAATTAGGCACGGCCAGGCCCAAAGCAGGGAGATGGACAGAAGCCGGGGCAAGAAGTCCTGCCAGGTTGTTTAGGAATGACTGCTGTCGTGAGCATCCCTGGGTCTCTACCCTGCCTGTGGCTCTTGCTTAGTCAGCTCAGGTTAATGGGGCTGGGGAGAGAATTAGCTGAATCGTGATGGCTCAAGGAACTTGACTCGAGAGCCAGCTGTGAGTCACAGGAAAAAAGGGAACCCTTGCTCTCATGGCTACTCTGGGAGCTCCGGGGGGTGGGCACCCCCTGAAGAACCCCTGGATGCGACAAGAGAGCCCACTGGGAGGTCTGACCCTAACCTCCACCCCATGCTCATGGGAAGGTGCATGATCAGTCAGCTCTCCTCCCTGCTCCTCCCGCCTGAAATCACTGCTTCTGACAAACGACAGCCAGCTTGGGCACCAACACACACACACGCACACGCGCACGTGCACTCACGCGCACACACATACCCCTAGAATGGGGCGTGTCCCTGGAACTGGATTGCCGGGAGACAGTTGGAGATTCCACCTACACTTGTAAATTCCATAGTCATGTCCCACCCTACACCAGTCCATCCGTCTGGGAAGGCAGAGGGTGTGCTCAAGGATACGCACGCACGCACACACGCGCGCACACACAAACCACCATGCTCAGAAAGCCCAGTGATCACACTCCACTTAGCAGTGTCGAAGCAGCAGTGTTCGCTGTCGGAGATGTCCCCAGCTCCTTCTGGGAGGGGGGACTGGAACCCACGTTGGGCCCCACAGAGCATGTGGTTTTGGAGAGGAGGCTCGGCCTCTCTGTGCCTGCTTGTGAGCATGCCCAATCTCTCTGAGGTGGGAAAGGTTCTGGAGAGAAAGTTCTTTGGGATGACAATGCCAAGCCTGGGGGTGGTGGTGGCGGGGGGAGGACCTGGGGATGCTCAGGGGAGAGAGGTGGGGGCTGGAGCCCACCAGCTAGATGGGTTCAGAACAACACCCCCAGAATGTACCACTTCTCTGCATCCTTTTCCTCAGATGGGCAAGGAGTGAGCGGGCACTCAGCCAGCTTCACCCAGCCCAGGTGCCTGGAGGAAGGGCCAGCGCCCAGATACGTGCATAGCAGAGAACAATCCCTTCCACAATCCCTTCAGTTTCCCCATCTGTCAAACAGAGAGGGACTTGGGTGGGAGGGCCGTCCAGTGCTCTTTTCACTCCAGTTTGGTAAATTCAAGCAGTTAGCTTACTGCCGGCCTTGTATGGATGTGCACGCACGGACTCGGGGTGACGTGGGAGGAGCGGCCGCACCAGTAAGTATTTGTCTGGTACTAGGTCTGTGTTATTAGTATTGGTGGCAGAATTCATACCCATAATAATAGACCGGTAATAATGAGCAGGCCTTCAGAAAATGATATGTACAGAGCACAGGAGGCCCCTGGCCCAAGGGAGGGTGGGGTTCCCGAGCCCCCGCTCGGGTGGGCAGGCAAAGAGGGGCCCTCCAACTGGATGTGAGCACTCTTGACCGCCCCATTGGGAATACCCTGGAAAGGGCCAATGGTTGAAGGGGGAAAGATGTCAGCCCCCAACCCTTTCCTGAAATCCCATGGGCCCAGGACCTCAGGGGAGGAGGCGGTGGGAGCACAAGAAAAGATGGTGTTGGTTTAGCTTCCTCTGACAATTTTGGTTTTCTGGTTCTCACTCGGTCCCCAGGATAACCAAGTGAGGCATGTAGGGCAAAGATGATCCCATGTAATAAAGGAGGAACTGAGGTTCATTCCCCCACTGGCCATGCTGATGGCAGAGCTGGGAGAGGACACTTCTGGGGTCCTGGATCAGAAGGACTCCCCATCAGAGAACAGGGGGACTTGGTGGGGCAGCCGGGGCCTCTGAGATGATAAATGTTGGACTAGGGGATGAGGTAAAACAAGGTTCTAGTCATGCCTATTGGTCTCACAGCTCAAATCCTCAGCGGCCAATCCCACCATAGCCAATCAGCTCCGCAGCCAGTTATCAATGCAGCCTGTGGGGGGCTAGAGAGGGGACCACAGGTTCAGCCGAGTGACTTCTTTATGGGGGGACTTCTGGACACAGGACTGTCTGCAGAGCTAATGGGTGCACAGTGGCTGGCAATGTGGTCCCATCCCCCTGTCCATCCCTCCACCTCCCCACAGACGGCCTGGCTGGAGGAAGCTTGCTGTAAGGGAGAATGAGGCCATATTTCATAATCTGTGAAAAATCCTCCTGTTCCTTCCATCACTCGCCACCTCACCATCCACTCTTTGGCCCCTTTCACAGCTGGGGCAGACTGAGGTTTAGAAGGAAATTGCTTCTCTGGAAATCAGTGTCTGGGGCCTCAGACCACTGCTTCCTGCACCCTGTCCCCCTGGGGGGCTTAAGCAGGCAAGAAGTCCCCACCCTCCAGGAGCCCTGCTCTCTAGTCAAGCCCCCAGTGGTTCTGGGTCACTTTGTCTACCTACAAGTACCTTGTCAAGCCTGTTCTCACCATCAGACCCAATCATGCCCTTAAAAACCCCTGGGGAAGGTGGGGGGAGGAGCACCTTCTCCCTAAGTTGCCCATCTAAGGGGTTCATGTTCTTGAAATTGAGAATTTTGCTCTTCCTCTTCCTGCTAACCTTGGGGAGCAAGCTGACCTTGCTTCTGGGAGCACGATCCGGAGGTGGGCTCACAGCCTCAGAGCCTGGACTCCGGAGTAGGCAGGAGGGAGGAAAAGGCAGACCATGAATGACCTCCAAGAGTAAGAGCAAAAGATCTCTGGGGGATTGGGGTGTTTAGGTCTCCCGAAAGGGGCATCTAAGGAGTAGGGAGAACCCAGTAGAGCCAGTGGGCTCTGACTAGGTGGACAGTCTTTTCTAGGAGAAAAGGGGTCCTGGTAAGCGTGTCTCAGAAAGAGATGGATGGGAGTGTGAGGGGTGGCATTTCTTATTTCCTTAAAACCAAGCATCCTTTCCTTCCCATCTACCAGATGAGCATCCACAGGCAGGTCAAGGACCCCCTTCTATCTGTCCCCCATCCATTCATCTATCTGTCTGTCCATCTGCCCATCTATCCACCTGTCCAGCTTCCCATCCAGTCATTAGTCCACCCATCAATCTGTCCATCCATTCATCTGCACACTGCATCCATCCATCCATCCATCGTCCATCTATCCAGAAAGTTCAGGCCCCAATTGGTCTCCCCAGGGCTGCTGGGAAGGGCCTGTGGTCCTGTGGCATTTATGGGGCATGTGACCTGCCTGCCTGGCCTGGGGAGGCAGCCCCGCCCCAGCCCTCAGGCAGGGGGACGGTCCAGGCATGTGGGAGTATTTATACCTCGATGGAGGCTCCCTGGGTGTTGCTGGGCTGAATGACTCCCCGAAGCCGCGATGGTGGCCATGGCCCCGAGCCCACTGTGAGTGCTTGGATTCAGCTCCTCTGGGGCCAGAGCTGGGTGGCAGGAGCTGGGGATGGGCTGGAGAGATGGGAAGCTGTTCAGAGGTGGCCAGGCATGGTGGAAAGAAAAGGATGCCGGGCAAAGGAGCGTGGGGAAGGTAGGAAGCTGCTGGAGTCGGGCATCCACAGCAAGGCTGGGACCCATCCTGGAGAAGGGATGAGTCCGTTGCTGTTGACTAGCCTCTGAAGGGTCCCTTGGTGGGTGGCGGGAAGAACAGGGCAGGAGGACTAAGATGACAAGGGGGATTAAGTTTAGACATCTGGAAGAACTTCCAGGTCAGCCCCAGACACGGACGGTGGCTCAAGTTCTTTCTCAGGATGGGCACGCCGAAATAGGACCCGTCTATTTCCAGAAGCAGGGGAATGACTGCAGTGGCTCTGGGAGAGCTCTGTTTTGGGGGATGGGAATGGCTCAGCTACAGGTGTCCGCGGCTCAGGTTTGAGGAAAGCATCCCATGGGGGACACCATATTGCTCTTCATCCTTTGCTCTCCCCCTCTCCTCCCCCTGCCCTTTCTGTCCCTAGGCTGCCTCTCAAAGCACTTTAATCAGATCTCAAGGCAGGGGCAGCTGACCCTTCTTCCTGAAACTGAGGCAGGGTGAAGAGCCAGAGGGGCCGGAATTTTAGCTTCCAAACCTCCAGCTTGACGGGAGGAGAGGATCTAGAAACTCCCTTCTTCTCGGCATCCTCAGACTCCCAGTATCCTGGGGTGCTCAAGCCTCGGGAGCAGCCCCCGGGGCCCTTCGCTGCCACCCCCAACTAGGTAATTACTGAGCTGCTCCAGGGCCCCCTCCCAGCAGCTGGGCGGGAGGAGCCCCGGGTGGGGCCACCAGCAGCACCAGGCCCGGGCCCCACCCCTCATAAAACATGCTGCTGCAGCCAGTGACAGAAACCATTAAGGCGGAACTGCACCCTCTCCGCCTAGCTCATAAAGGGCGGGCAGGAGGCTGCCCAGCGGGAGGGAGTATACGGAGAGCCCAGGAAGGGCTCTCCGTGTCCTCTGTGACTCAGCTGCCCACAGAGGATGCAGGGACAGACCCTCCCGGAGAACCCTCCAACGTGGCCCCCAACCCGCCACTCCGGCTCCCAGGGGCCAGCGAGGAAGCTGAGGTGTTCCTGAGCTGGGGCCGGCTGGTGTCGTGGTTAGGCACGCTGGCTTTGAAGAGTCTGAATCCTGGGGGGGGCATAATTTGGTAGCTGGGCAAACTTGGGCCAGTCGGGTTAACCTCTGGAGCCTCAGTCTCCTGATCTACAAAATGAGGATGATGATCCTCTTCTGGGGGATAATAATTCCCCCAGCTGGCTCCTTGAGGATTTCCTCAGGGGGGTCCCTCCTGAAGGCAGGGCAGGGTTGAGGCCCGGCCGGGCAGAGTTGAGGCCCCGCAGGACCAGTCTCACCAACTTCAGATGCAAATGGTCCTGGCCCCTCATTGCACTTATAAGGGTACAGAGGTACAGAAAGAGGATGTGACTTGGCCAACATCACACAACCAGCAAACAGGTGTCCCCCGCCTCTGACTCCCAAATGGCCCCTTCTGCCGGAGTCCTAAGGCACCAGGAGAAGGGTCTCTGAGAGGTGGGGAGATGTGCTGGGTTGTTCGTGAGAAGGGCACAGAGCAAGGATGCAGTAATGCTCCTTGTTGCTCCCATTGTCATGCTTTCTGGGGAATTTCTTCCCATGGTGCTTCCTACTCAGGTTAGGGAGCAGGGACTCTGCTCTGCCTTCTCTCTGACCCCAGGGAAGATCAAGTCTCCTTCTTCCAGCCCCACCTCTGCCCTCCGACTCTCCGAGGGTCATGGACAGAGGAGAGGTAGCTCAGAGAGCAGAGGGCAGACAGGATGCCAAGCTACTAAAATGAAGGGTTGCACATCCGGAGAGTTGTGTGTCTGGGGCTGTGCTTGGGGCTGGTGGCCTGAGAATCAGGAAATGTGGTTTTCAGTTTTAGCTGTGGGGCACTGGCATGTCCCTTCCTCTCTCTGGGCCTCAATTTTCTCCTCTGAAAAATGGAGTTAAAGACCTTGCCCCCCCCAACTGGTGGTGTGCTGATCAATGTTCACCATCCAGTTCTCCCCCCCCAAAAAAAGGCTCTGATTTGTAGTGTTTGCTAATGTCCGTGGGTAAATGCTTATACCATGGCCAATCCAGGCTGATTTGACAGAACGGGGAGCTGGAAAGAGGTGGGCACAGTCGGGTCCTGCAAGCCCACAGTAGCTGTCTCCGGCACACCACTGCCTGTTACCCTCTGGGGCAAAGGGAGAACGAAGGAGATGACAGATACAAGTGCTTTGTAAATTGCAGGGTGCTCTATAGATGGAGAGTTGGGAGGACGATCGTCCTTACAGTCAAAGGGACCCCAGGGCACAGTCCACCATAGAGAGCCCTGGCCTAGCTCCAGCCCAGGAAGGGGACAGGCTGTGGGTTGGGGAAGCCCACACTAAGTGGCAGGGTCGTGGCAACCATTTCTGGTAGCTGCTGGGATCTGAGAAAGGAGGACGGCTAACTGGACCTCCCACATGGGTTTGCTGCTATTTGCACACACACACACACACACACACCCCATCAAGTTCCCTGGAACAAAAGCAAGTAGGATAGAGATTAGACTCCAAAATTCCCTCTGAATGCGGATGCCAGCCTCAGGACACTGGAGCCCTTGGGGATCTGAAGCAATTAGAGTAGCCCTCCCCACCCCCCACCTTCCCTGGGAGTTTCTACGGACACTGGCTCTATCACAGGGGGATTGCTGGAATGATCTCTGAGGCCAGAGAGTCAAGGGGAGGGAAGTTTAGCGTCCGCCAGGACAGGAGGATGATGTCATGGAGACGGAGAGGGGCCGTACTCCATCCCCCACCCCCAGAGCTCAGGCTTTAAATTAACGCTGTCCCACTGCTAATTATTACTAATAGCTACTATTTATTGAGCATGTACTATGCATTAAGCTATTTACAAGCAGTATTTCATCTAATCCTCCAGAGAGGTATGTATTATTAGCCCTCTCTTACAGATGAGGAAACTGAGGCCCAGGGAAGGAAGTGAAGCACCTTGCCCAACCAAAGTCCCACAGTTCCTGGGATTCAAACCCAATTTTGACTCTAGAGCTTCTGAACTAGATCATCCAACCTCAGGGGCTCTGCTGGCAACTCCAGGGAGGGGTCAGGGACCAAAGCAGCCTCTTCCCTCTCCCCACAGTAAGCTCCTCGCTGCACTGGACAGGAGCCCCCCATGTACACCAATCAGAGCCCCACTGCCCGGCCTCTTTTGAATGCAGATGGCAGAGAACCCCCTCTTTCGGGGGCTGTGTGGTCTTAGGCAAGTCACCGAACCTCTTCTCTGGGCCTTCTTTCCTCATTCATAAAACAGAGTCTGGGCTGAGGTGACCAAGGGGGTACCACTGAGTCAGGAGTGGTCATCTAGAAAACCAACCAGAGGAAGCCCTGCACAGAGGGCCATTTCAGCATTTCTGCATCCTCAGTGCAAATCGAGGGGTGGGCCTCTGAGCTCTGCGTACACTCCCTGGTTTTAATCCTGTCCCTGGGGACCTGGCCAAGTCGTGTAAAAGTCATGTGGCCGTGTGTGAACTAAAGCCTTCAGTTAAGGCCTCTGAGATGCAGGAAGTCAGCCAGGGCTCCAGATAATGTCCTGGGACATAGAAGTTGATGCAAGGCTGGGGGTGGGGCAGAGGCTTCAGGGGGCCTTCCGGGAAGGTCAGGCCCTCAGCAGGAGGTGCGGCCCAAGCTGGGGCTCAGAGAGGCCTCCTTGGGTTCAGGTCTCTGAGGAGCAGAGCCAGGGTCTGAGCCCCCCTGAGGCCAGGCTGAGTGAAGGCCAGGCAGAGAGGGCAGGGCTAGCGAGGGGAGCTGCCACCCGGGGGTCATTGGCCCACCTCCCCAGGCCTGCCAGGCCTGAAGCCGCAAGACCATCAGGGAAACTAGAGGCCGGGGTCACAGGCCACAGCCACATTTGGCCAATGAGGCCAAATGTATGACATGTGTCCTTGAGCATTTTCTATGGGCCGGGCATCCTACACACATTGGCTCCCTTAATCTTCATGACGACCATGTGAGATAGGCCCACCAGCCCCATTTATCAGAGGAGCAAGATACAAAGAAATACACAGGTTTTTTTCAAAATCGCAGAGCCCTGAAGTGACACAGCTGGGATTCAAACTCAGGTCGGACCAAATCGAAAACCCTTGCTCTTAACCACATACTCCTCTGCCTCCAGAGAGGGGAGCGACCACCGCCCCATGGGTTCCGAAACCTGAGACCTGGGGGGCGAAAGGGCCCCCGGCCTTGCCTCTGGAGGTGCTGGAGGAGGCTTGGGAAAGCAACTCTAGGCCAGATCCGGGCGTGGCAGGCAGGCAGGCCCCAGCTGTCCCAGAGCTGTCCCAGAGCTGTCCGGGGAACCGGGGCCGGGCCGGCGGTCATGCGGAACCAGAGATGGGCCGCCCTGCACCTCGGGCCCCATGCCCGCTCCCCTGTGGTGTCCAGTTACGGCCAGCTCGGCGCTTCCCTGGTCACGCCACATTTAGCATTGTGAGTGAGCGGGTGCCGGGACATGGAGAAGGGGCGGTAGGGACTCTTGAAGGGGCGGGAGAGCCTCCCACGGGCCTCCACCTGGACCCCAGCTACTAGCCCCCTCTGCCACTGATCCCCTGAGGCACTTGGGGCAAATGCCCTCCCTTCCTTGTCCCCGGAACCCCCAAGCAAAGGGAGGAAGTAGTTTATTCATCGAAGGTGAGCCGACCCCAGGCTGGGCACCATGGGGTCCCAGGGGGGCTCCCAGGAGAGCTCGGCCTGGGAAAGGCAATTATCCTGATCTGCTTGGCAGAGGTCTCGGGTAGGAGGCAGTAAGTGTGAATCTCATGTTTTTCTTGTTGCTTGGTCCCTCAGCTTAGCCGGCACCCACTCTGGCCCCCACCAAATGAAGAAACCGTAAGAGGAGTCCGGCAAACAGACCTGGGTTCGAATCCTGACTCTATTAAGGATTAGCTATTTGATTTGGGCAAGTCACGTAACCCTTCTGAGCTCAATTTCCTCAACTGTAAAGTGGCTTAATAGTGTACCTTCCTTACCGGTTTGTTCTGACAAACCAATGAGAAAATTTTCCAAATTGTTCACACAGCGGCCAGCCCAGAGCAGGCCCTCAGCCAACGGTGGTCTGTATCAGACTACTTGGCAAAGAGGAGTACATTCCAGAGAAACTGTCCTTTGCAGGTGGTGGAGAAGGAAGGCAGAAAGCTGAGGATGAGAATAGGAAGGCCGTTCTAATAATGATATTAATTACAAGAGCTGACATCCAGTGCGCACTTAGGATGTGCTAGGCACTGTGCAAAATGCTTCCTGGGTGTGATTTCATTTACTACAGCATCCCCAGGTGGGAGGCCCTACCTCTCTCCCTGCTCTGTAGATGATGGTGTCAAAACTCAGAGACGCTCCCTGACACAGCTAGCAAGGAAAGGCTTGGATCTAAGTCCTCTCAACCTCTGGGCTGTGCCGGGGACAAAGTTCTGTACTTCTAGAAGGTCGGAGCAGGAAGAGCCCTAAGCTATCATCTACTACAAGCCCCTAGTTTTCCAAATAGTGAAACCAAAGCTCAGAAAAGGCAGTGGTCTGGGGGCACCGGACTGGTTCCATCCATAGAACATATGACTCTTGATCTCGGGGTTGTGAGTTCCGGCCCCACATTGGGTATAGAGATTATTTAAAAATAAAATATAAAAAAAAAAAGAAAGAAAAGGCCATCGGCCTGGACAAGGTCGCAGGCACGAGATGCAGTTTGGAGGCAGTCGGAGGAAGAGCCCATGCCCGACATCGCACAGTGGGCCGGCTCACAGGGCCAGCAGGCAACCAGGTCCCCTCAGTCCCCAGGAGTACACCGGGCACGCCAGTCCCCGAAGTGGCACCTGTGACAGGCCCCGCCTCTCCCACCCAAGGCCGGGGCTGGACCCACTCTCTCCAGCTCCCCCTTCTCTCCAGACCAACATCCTGCTCAGCCGCTGAGCAGAGGTGACTCGCCATGGTCACCTCGCCCAGTCCCTCACTGGGGAGATAGCGGCCTGAGGCAGGGTCTGGAGGGAACCATCCGCAGCTGAGCTCCAGAGCAGCCAACTCTCCCTCCTGGGGCTGGGGTTGGGGTGGGGGGGGTCTCCTACCTCCTGTGCTTTGTTCTCGCTCCAGTCTTCCATCCGTGCTTTCTTCCTCTGGCTCTCATCGTTTATCTGCTTCCTTCTGTCTCAGATGTTTCTCTCACTGTGTCTGTTTATCTGCCTATCTGTCTGTCTGTCTCTCTCTGTCTCACCAGATGTCTGGCTGGAGTGAGGGTTCCAGCCCAGGGATGGGGTGGGAGTGGAGGCGGTGAGCTTGGGGTTGGTCACCCCAGGACCCCGGTCCTCACTCTCATCACAGCCGGCTTTCTTCGAGGCCAGGACTGGGTGATGGTGTCGTTACTCCCGCCGCAGTCTGACGCCACGCTGCCCAGCCCCGCCAGACTGGAGGGCGAGCCCCAGGGGGACCTCATGCAGGCACCGGGCCTCCCAGGCTCCCCTGCCCCGCAGAACGTAAGTACCTGGTGCCTCGCAGCAGATGGACCAGTCACCCCCACCCCCAGCCCCCGGGAACCTCCTGGGATCTGCCTTGTCCCTTCCAGCAGTGACAAGTACCCAGTGACTCCAAGATCCAGAAGTGTTCGGATGCAGGCCTCTGCTTATCCCTTCAGACTGGGGCTTTCTCAGGGCAGGGCTGTGCATCCATCTGACTTGGGGCACCTCAGATCTAGGAGCAGTGTGCCCTCATCAGATTAGGGCTTCCAAGGGCAGTCTCTGTCCCCTCGATCACTTGGGGGGCTCCCCCAGAGCTGAGCCGCAGACCCGGTTACCCTAGCACAGAGTAGCGTCCTGGTCCAGCCTCTACTCACGGGCTCTCTACCCTCTGTCCACCCCAGAAGCTTGCCGGCTTCAGCTGCTCATCATTTGTGCCCGACGGCCCCGCAGAGAGGGCATCCTCACTGCCCCCACAGAGCCCCAGCGTCGCATCACCAGGCCCTGAGCAAGTCCACTGCCCAGCCGGCCCAGGCCCGGGCCCCTTCCGGCTCTCGCCCTCAGACAAGTACCCCAGCTTCGGCTTTGAGGAGGGCCCAGCAAGCAGCCCCGGGCGCTTCCTCAAGGGTGGCCACGGGCCTTTCCACCCATACAAGCGGCATTTCCACGAGGACGTCTTCCCCGAGGCCCAGACCGCCCTGGCCCTTGATGGACACTCCTTTAAGACCCCGGGGGCGCTGGAGGCCTTCGAGGAGATCCCTGTGGATGTGGGGGAGGCTGAGGCCTTCCTGCCTGGCTTCTCAGCAGAGGCCTGGTGCAACGGGCTCCCCTACCCCAGCCAAGAGCACAGCCCCCAAGTCCTGGTGAGTACCAGTGGCCGGTGGGCTTCCCACCTACCCCTAGGGGTCCTAGTTCACAGAAGCCCAGAATGAGTCCTCTGAGATCAAACTCCACCCTTCCTTCCAGACCTTTCCCCCCTCGGACTCAGGGTCAGGGTGCGCCAGGGAAGCAGCAAGCTCAGAAAGCTGGGGTCTTGGCTTCCTTCTGGCCTCCAGGTCAGCTGGGGAGGGGATGCTGACCTGCCCCGGCATGGAGGGGCCAAGGTGGGGGAGGCAGGTCAGGCTAAGGAAGCTGGCAGCTTCCCAGAGGCTCCTGAGTCAGGATTCCAGTGTGTGACTTCTCTGTTTAAGTGTCGAGAATCCCCAGCCAGACCTACCCGCCCATATGCAAATGTGAGAAGAAAAACACATTCCAGAGACCAAGAGAAAGGGTTGAGGGAGGAGCCACCGAGCACAAAGTTCCCTCTCCGGCATCTGCATACGCGGGTGGAGAGAGGGCTTACAGCTTCTCAGAGGACACTTCCGGGCCCTATTCTCTGCCCCAGAGGGGAGGAGGGCTGAGTGTATTCATAGAAATACCTTGAAAGCACCTTGGAAAGTCAGCATGTCATCCCACAGTCATACCCACCAGCTGTGTGATCTTGGGCAAGTCACTTAACCTCTCTGGGCCTCATCTGAAAAGTATGGTTAAGAGGACCTGCTTCATAGGCTTGTTGCCCTGGGGAGAGGAAAGCTAGAGGGAGGTTGGAGGTCCCCGAGGTGGTGAGCACTGAGCAGTCTCAGCCGGGGTTGTGGTTACTCCAGATGCTCACCAGCTCTCCTCACCTTTTGCTTTCAGACAGGCTCCCATTCCATCCCCAAGCGCCCCCCCGCCTCCCCGACAAAGCCTGACTCCCAGGCTTGGAAGATAGAGAAGGGGTTGGGTTCCTACCAGCTGTGGCCAAGACAGGACCCTTGGTTCTGGGGCCCTTTGATGGCTTCTCCTCAGGCCCACTGAACATGACAGCCGCTCATGGTGAGGGCGTCATCATATTAGCTCCTGCCCCCCAAATCCACTCGCTGCCAGCCCCTGGGCACTGTGCCGGATGCTTTCTCTCAAGTGCCCCATTTAATCCTCACAACAACCCTCGAAAGACTTCCCACTATCCCCATTTTGCCTCTGAGGAAACCAAGTTTCCATAGACGTCAAGTGACTTTCCCAAGGTGTCCCTTGGCCTATAGGAAGGGAGGCTGAGATTTGAGCCCACTCCCTTACCCCCTGCTCAGTGGAGAGGAGCCGGGGCCCCGGAGAGCCACAGCTAACTGGTCGACTCACTGGGTGACCGCGGACACATCACTTCCCCTCAGTGGGCTCAACCCCATCATCTTCCAAATGAGGAGGTTGGCCCTCGTGCTGTTGGCCCTTCTAGGCCGGAGATTCTATGATTATGGCTATCTCTGCATCAGCAACCCCAGGGCACATCCAGAAAGAGCTGACAGTTGATTTGACCCTCTGGGCCCAGATACTGGTTCCCAAGGCCCCTGGTAAGCCCAGGAAGAGTGGTCTACCTCCTTCTGGCCTTCTTCACGTTCTAGAAACCAGCTGTGCACTCTTTCTGACTCTACTCAGCGTAGAGCTCTGTGCTAGACTCTGGGGGGCCCCATGGGGAGCTCACCACCCATGGGAAGCCAGAGCCTGGCCACCACCTCTGGCAGCAGCTATAGGTTCCCTGGGCCAGGGTGAAAGAGAGCTGCGGGGCTCAAGCAGGCCAGCAACAGGGCAGACTCCCCGAGTAGGGAGCAAAGGCCTTTGAGTTGAGGATGGCCAGGAGACAGAGGGGGGAGGACTCATCAGCCCCCTCCAAAGAGCCTGCCGGAGCTCCCCTGGGCTTTGCCGAGGAGGAAGGGGCAGGGCTTTGGGTCATCAGCTGAGCCCACCTGTCTGGCCACTTCCTGTGCTCCCCTTACTATGGGCTCTGCAGTGGGAATTCTAGAGCTGTAGCCTTTTCCAGATGTCCTTCGCAGACCTGCTCCGAGAGGCTGGCAGCACTGAACGCAAGCAGGCCCCAAGCCAGCCTTGATGCGTGGGATCAGGCACTGCATCCTCGTGCTATTCCAGAGAGATCTCTGACTCTACCCCACCTCACTGTGACCGTCGTCAAATCTCCCCTAGTCGCCTGGACAGCTCGGCCTCTGCCTCTCACCTGAAGTGAGGTGCAGACCAGGGAGTGCTCGCAATTCCAGCCCCAGCTCCACCGCTAACTGGTTGAGTTCCCTCAGGAAAAGCCCTGACCTTCTCTGTTCTCCATTTGTTCTCTAGGACTAAGCTTTGGGGGAGGCAGACTAGTGGTTGCTTTTGTGTCGGTTTCAAGCCACAGGGAAAACCAAGGCCCCACCTGGTCATCTGTTTTTTGTTCCTTCCAGCAGGGGTCAGAAGTCAAGGTCAAGCCCCCAGCTCTGGAGACTGGTCCTGGGATGTACTGTTACCAGCCCCCCTTGCAGCACATGTACTGTCCCTCCCAGCCCCCCTTCCACCAGGTGGGTCAGGGGCAGGTGGGCATGCTCCCCTGGGGCCCCAGGGTATTATGTGGTGGGAGGTGTGCGGGCGTGGATGTGCGTGGGCACGTCTGCATCGCCAAGTCCAAGGCCATCTGGGGTGGGGGGCCAGGGGTCCATGGGGAAGGAAGCAATTGCCCTTCTCTAGGAGTAGGTGGGGTTCATCTAAGAGTCTCAGGCGGAGAGTCTCAGGAAAGAGAGCGGGGCTGAGAGTGGGGCAGGGCCCAGACGTGAACCGAAAAGACAGGGAGGAGGAGAGCCCGACAAAGACAGGGACCAAGAGAAAAGGAGTGTGTGGGGTGACACAAGACTGAGCAGAAAGGGAACAATGGGCTCTCGCCTGGGTCAGCCACTGTCTTTCTACGTAGCCCTGACCCCCAACTTCCCTTTCACGGAGACAGGGTGGGACCAGGCATGGAGCTGGGGCACCTTGCCACCTGGAAGTCTCCAAGACCCCATCATCTTTGGCCCTTTCCCCCCTCCCCACCCCACCGCCCAGCCTCAGCTCCTCCGACATGGACAGGATGCCAGTTAATTGCCCCACATTGGCATGGGATGCAGGTTTTTAAAGAGAAAGAAAAGAGCCCCAGAGCAGCCAGGCAGCTCCCAGGAGTCACTGGGCAAGACAGAGCAAGTGGCTGCCCAGCGCCCAGCTCCATCCACCTGCAGCCTGGCACTGAGACAGGCCCTGCCTGTGGAGCAGGTTCTACTCCCAGCTCTTTAGCTTTGGCCCTGATCTTGGCCAAGCCAGGGAGACAGGCTCATGGGGGGGAGGGGGGAGTGGGGGAGGTGGTCAGACTGCTTGCTTTGTTGGCGGGCAAGAAAGAGATGGAGGGAAGCAGAGGGAACACATGAGGGGTCATCCTCGCTGCCACGAGGAGCCCAGCTGGAATGGCAAAAGCCCTCCTGAGGCTCAGGGTCTGACCCAGGGCAGGGGGTATCCCTGAGGCAGCCTGGCCCCTGAGGGATGGAGCCACAGCAGGGTTAAGGGGCTGCCAGACCTTAAATAGCCTCACCATGCCCAGCCCTGCTTTGATGCTTTCTGCATTCCGCACACACATACCCCCCCCCGAACAAGATGGCCGCACCCAGGGCTTTATAGAGCCTGCAGAGAGGGTGACTCAGGCACTAAGTGTCTCTCGGGTGACCTGGAAAGAGCACCTCAGCCTGGAGCAGATGGGGGAGTCAGAGTCTCCTACCCCCTTTGCCCCCATAAAACACCATCCCTGGCACCACAGCCACTCCCTTTGCCGTAAAACCACCTCCTACCCCCACCTGCCCACCACCGTGACCGGCCCTTTCAAAGAGCCACTGAAACTCGTAAAAGGTGGCAGTGCCCAGCAAACGAAGGCCCGGGCTGGACACCCCACTTCCAACCCAGCTGCTCCAGGAAATGTAGGGGGGCCTGGAGGCCCTCACACTCTCTAGCCCATCCAGGCCGCTTCCCCATCACCATGCAACGGGCCTGAGAGGAAGGAACTGGAGGAAAGGAGCTTTGAGGCCTCTGAGATCCCAGATTTGGGGATCTCCTCAGAGGCCCTCAGATGTCCACACCCTTGGCCAGCCCCCTCAGATGGCTCTGCTCTTGGAGCCCATAACCAGGGAGAGAAGAATCTAGTCTCAGCTCTCTCTCTGGATGTGTGTGAACGGGGTGTGGGAGGGGGACTCCCCCCACCTTGGGAAGGACTGGTTACCATGGCAACCCCTCTGCCCCTTTGACCTCTACAGTACTCACCAGGTGGTGGCAGCTACCCCATACCGTACCTGGGCTCCTCACACTATCCATACCAGCGGATTGCGCCCCAGGCCAGCACCGATGGGCACCAGCCTCTCTTCCCAAAACCCATCTACTCCTACAGGTATGGTCCGAGCACCCCCCTGGGGTGGAAGGAAGAGGGGTGAGAGGACCAATGGGGAAACTGAGGCATGGAATCCTCAAGCTATAAGGTGATGGCAGAGGATGGAAGTCAGCCTCGCAGGCTTCGAGACGATGCTGGAGAGGAGATCCCCGCACGGAGGCCCGCGGATAGACCAGATCACCTCTGACCTCTTGTCTAACCCTGCGGAGCTATGTCAGTGGCTCCACTCAGCAGAGGCTGGTGCCCCGAGATTGGGCCCCTTAAGGTCTAGCCTCGTGGGGCCCGGGGCCTGGGCCTGAGAGTTTGGGAGGGATGCTCCCCCCTTCCCCCTCCCTTTCCCCTAGATACAGAGAGAAGCCGAACCCCAAAGCTCTCCGGGAGATAAGTGAGAGATGAGGCCTACAGACTCAGCTCAGGTATCCAGCGCCTGCTGGGGTTGTAAACGCCAAAGCCCGCAACACCCAGCCGGTCTAGGAGACCTTCCCCCTGACCTTTCATTCCTCCCATCAACAGTGACACTTGACCTCCTGTGTGCCAGGCCCCAAGTGGGATGAGGTCATCAGCCAGTGTAAGCTCAGGGAAGGAAAAGGAACTCAAAGAGCATCCAAGAGCACAGAGAAGGGGTTTGCGGGAGGCAGGATGATGCACAGAAAGGAGAATACCCCATCCTTGGAGTCCAACAGAACTCAGTTCAAGTCCAGGCTCTTGAATTTACTAGCTGTGAAACCTCAGGCAAGTTACTTAATCTCTCTGAGCCTCTGTTTATTCATCTGCTTAAAAAAAAAAAAAAAAAGGAACAGGAATATTCAGGCCTTTGGAAAGATTAAGTGACAGAATATGCTTGGCACATTGTAGGGGCTCAAGAAACCATAGTTCCCTCCCTGACTATCCAACCTTCAGTGTGCAGTTGGCTGAGGGTGCCTGGTAATGCACCCTTAATCCTCACAACTCTGAGGTAGCTATTACTTTCCTTACTTCAAAGCTGAGGAAACTGAGGTTCAGAGGTTAAGGCGCTCACCCAAGGTCACACAACTAGCGAGTGGCCAAGCCAGGATTACAACCCAGATCTCTTAGATTCCACAAGACCCTTGTAGCTTGGTAATTCCCAACTTCAGTGGACACCTTCTCATCCTTTCTCCTTTCCACCCCATGGAGCCTCTCACCTAAATCTGCAGCAGGTTATTCCTCTCAACTACTCCAGCCGGGGCAGGCGGGGTGGTCGGGGGAGACTCCCTGCCTGCTCAGAAGTTCAGACTCTCAAGGTTTTCTCTGCCTTCAGCATCCTCATCTTCATGGCCCTTAAGAACAGTAAAACGGGGAGCCTTCCTGTCAGCGAGATCTACAATTTCATGACGGAGCACTTTCCCTACTTCAAGGTGAGCCCGAGATCCACCCCAATCCTCCCATCCTGGGTGAGCCAGGCCTCTCTGGAGGCAGAGAGTTCTCTCTTGAGAGTTCTGTGTCAGGAACAGAGAGCTCAAGCCATTCACCCAAGGTTACTCAGCGGGCTGGAATCCGATCTCATGCTGGTGGAAAGCGGATGTGTCAGTCCTGATAGGCTTCAAGAAGCATCCACCTACCCCGAGTGGGGAGAAAGAGCTTGGGAAGAAATGAGAGACTGTCCCCACCCCTGCCCCCAGGATGCTGTAGGTTAGAGGAATCTGAGTAAGAGCAGTAGCCAGCCAGGGTGGCATGGGACGCTGGGACCACAGGACCCATTGCCTTCCAGGGAGAGATTAAGATCTGCCTCTGTGGGTGGCAGGCTCAGCTGCAGCCCTGCCAGAAAGGGGGGTGTGGGCTTCATGGTCTTCAAGTGTCCCAGGGAACTGGGCGGCTCACCTGGCCTTCCCATGTACAGTGGCTAGTTCCTGTCATCCACGGAAGGGGCTTCTACCAGATTCCCTCCCTAGAGGCGGGACAGATACCTTTCTGTCCAGATGGGCAAACACATCAGAAAGGGTGATCCACCTGCTCAAGGTCACACAACAGGGGGGATTGGTTGGTGGCTCAAGCTGTTTGGCTTCACACACCACCCACTTCCCTTCTTGGCATGCCCCCCCATACCTTCCAGCACAGACCTCTTCTTCTGGGGTGGGTGCAGGGGAGAGCAGAACTTGTGTGTGAGGACTGCCTTCTCCGAGGTCTACACCCTGGTGGATATAATCTCATCCGAGAACCAGGCAGAAGACGGGAGCTGAGGCCCAGGTCCAGAACTTAGCTCCACCTGCCAGTAGGTGACCTCTGGTCCCACTGTCTTCCCAATTGTCCCGCCTGAGGATAATCTGAAGCTGATATTCAAACAAGTTTGTACTTGCTGCGTTGCGAGCAAATGAGGAGTGGGCAAGATGGCCAGAGTGGTCTGGCCAAGAATGGGGAAGTATGGTCATCCACCAGAGATTCTGGAAGGGGGGGTGAGTTGTCTCTGGGATTTGAGAAGCATCAGAGCCAGTATCCAGAGCTGCCCAGATATCCCAACAGATCTGGAGACGAAACGCTCCCTAACCACTAAAGCTTTTGCAGGGTCCTCTATAGGACTTCAAGGGGCCAGGCCAGAGACAGGGAAGTGGGCCTGCCCTGTTCCTCTCAGCCATTCCTCCCTGCCAACTCCCCGCCTGGCCCCCAGCCCCTCCCTGCATCTCAGCTTCCTGGCTTAATTATTTTTCCTGGGAGCTGTGTAATCCCTGTTTTATGGGGCTGAAGAGTGAAGAGGTCTAACAACTTTTTTTTTTTTTTTGGTTCTAGTTGTTGTTCTTAGCCGGTTGCATCACTCTCTCACTCCTGAGTTTACATTTGACTTCAGAGAGAAAGCATCTGTGAGGATGGGACGGGCCCCAGTGGTGAAGCCAGCCCTATAGGGTGACCTGGGCAGGGCCCTTAATAAGGGGACAGAGCTGGAGTCTGGGCTCTGTCACTGCCTTCTGTGTGATCTAGGGCCAGGCAGTTTCTTCCCTGGACCTCAGTTTCCCAATCTGTAAAATGGTCAGGTTGGACCAGTTGGCACATCCATTCCTTCCAACTCTGACGGTTCCCCTCTCACCTACCTAAGGAATTAGTTCAAAGATCCCCTGCCCCCTTTATGGCTCACTCTCCATTTGAAGGTCATTTTCCTGGGCAAGAACAGAGGGGACCCTGGGGTGGGTAGCACTCATGCCCCAGGCAGCTGAGGTGGGCGTCCTGTAGCCCCATGAGTCAGGGCTATGGGACTGGGGCAGTGTCCAGCCACTGGACATAATTGCTAGTGCCGACCGTCCCTCTTCCAAACAGGAAGTGGCTGGGGTGGGGGCTGTGCAGGCAACCCAAAGTCACAGATTTATGGGCCCGTAAAAGGGCCCAGTGCACATTAACTCTGCCCATCAGGCGACACAGCCTTGACTCCTAGTAGGGACTTTCGTGGGAGTTGAAGGTGAATCCCAAGCTGACTGGTCTGGTGGCTCGAGCATCCTTCCTTCTGAGCCCCGGGAGCCTTGGGGGTCATGTCAACCAGCCCCCTGCCCCAGGCCAGCTGCCCCTGAGAAAGGCTCCGGCAGCTCCTGCCGGCAGCTCGCAGTGACCGGGCGTCAGGACCCAGTTCTGCTGGGCGTGAATCAGCCTGACTGCTCCCTGGGGCAAGTGGGCTGGGGAGGAGGGTGTGGCCGCCCGCACACCGCTGAGACTGGCGGCTGAAAGGGAAGAGGGACCAGGGGGCTGAGGGCATGGGGGCCCCTGGCCGGAGCAGATGCTCTGCCCACCGTCGGCCCCCGCTGGGCCTGGGACTGGCACAGAGGCGGGAACAGAGCTGGAGGTCGGGGGGGGGGGATGGGGGGGATCCACTGGCACCCCCGCCACCGCCTCTCACCCCACTGAGTCAGCCTAATGGTTTTTACAACCCTCCCTGGGCACAATTACTGCACGGTGGCACGACCGGGCCTCCTAATGGGTGTTTATTCTGTTGGCACGAGCCCCCCCACTGCCCACCTGAGGGCTGGCCTTCCCACCGGGGCACGCCCCCCGGGCACACTCATGTGAACACTCCCACTCCCACACACATACAGTCATGGAGACCCCCACACACCCAGAGAGGCTTTCTCACACACACATCCTCACACTCAAAGGAATTCACAGACCCACACCCCAGACGCGGGCTCATGCCGGGGAGGCGTACTTAGGGACACAAGCACACACATACGAATAGCCAGTCCCCACCCCCCACACACACACCTCGCACTCTCACCAAAACCCAGCTATACACACGACATATGGGCAACAGGGGCACACATCCAAATACAACCTCACCCATCTTTCTTTTCTCCCGAGTTTGCCCAAGCGGGGGTGAGGCAGCCCCAGGAAAGGAGCATCCCATAGCTCCCCCCTCATTCCAAAGCTGGCATCTGGGAGACCTGGGAGTAGCGAGTTCGCTTTCCCCAGAGGGGTCCAAGCATAGGCCCCAAGACCCAGGGGGACTGGTCCAGCTCCAGACAGGGAACGGGCCCTCCCTCTATGAACCACCCAGACAATCCTGGGCAGGGTCGGCCCGAGGTGGGGCTGGGATGAGGGGCCAAGGTTCCCGCGCACCCCTGCCCACCACTGAAGGGTACCAAGCACGGGCTGGGTGCTGAGGAGGACGACAAGCCCCGGAATGGGTGGCAGTTGGGTGCCCAGGGGGCAGAAGAGCCTCCCCAGGCTCCTTGAGCCCGGCTTGAATTCTGGTCCTGCTCTGCTCCGGCAGACGGCTCCTGACGGCTGGAAGAATTCCGTTCGCCACAACCTTTCTCTCAACAAGTGCTTTGAGAAGGTGGAGAACAAATCAGGAAGCTCCTCCCGCAAGGGCTGCCTGTGGGCCCTCAATCCAGCCAAAATCGACAAGATGCAGGAGGAGCTGCAGAAGTGGAAGAGGAAAGACCCTATTGCTGTGCGCAAGAGCATGGCCAAGCCAGGTGAGGGGCTGCAGGGCAATGCAAGGGAGGGCTCAGTGTGCCTAGGAACTGGGGGGGGCGGGCAGGGAGGAGGAGAGGAGGGGGGAGGGAAGAGGGGGGAGAGGGAGAGAAGCTGATCAAAGAGAACTTATTAGTGAGGGAAGGCCTGAGTGGTTCCAAGGCTGGGAAGGGCTTGTGGGGAAAGGGAGGTCTCATGGTGTCCCTCTCTCTTTTCTCTTGGGCCTTTGCAGAAGAGCTGGACAGCCTCATTGGAGAGAAGAGGGAAAAGCTGGGCTGCCCACCCCCTGGGCTGGCCAGCTCAGGCTCCATCCGGCCCCTGGCCCCTCCAGTTGGGCTCTCCCAGCCACTGCACTCAATCCACCCAGCTCCGGGCCCCATTCCCGGCAAGAACCCCCTGCAGGACCTACTTGGGGGGCATGTGCCCTCCTGCTATGGGCAGACATATTCGCACCTCTCCCCGGGCCTGGCCCCTCCCGGACCCCCACAGCCATTGTTCCCGCAGCCAGACGGGCACCTTGAGCTGCGGGCCCAGCCAGGCACCCCCCAGGACTCACCTCTGCCTGCCAACACCCCACCCAGCCACAGCGCCAAGCTACTGGCTGAGCCTTCCCCGGCCAGGACCATGCATGACACCTTGCTGCCAGACGGAGACCTCGGCACCGACCTGGACGCCATCAACCCCTCTCTCACCGACTTCGACTTCCAGGGTGAGCTGGGGGTGGGAAAGGGAAGGTGGGACGGGACCGGAGAGGTACGCCTGGCAGTGTGGCCCATCCCCTCCAAGCTGCCAGGTTTCTGGTCAGTTGAAGCAGAAAAGTCCTGAGCCGGCCAGGGGTGCCAAGGGGCTAAGAGGAATGTCCTTGCCCCCATCTCCCTCCTCCTGTGCCCTTGAACATGTTCCAATGGACCCCATCATCAAACCATTCCCAGTTCCGAGTAGCTGGGAAAGAGCCCAGTGTTCCGCTCCATTGTGGCTGTGAGCAACTGCCAGTCTGAACATTCCCAGAGGTGGTTGCATTTTCTCATTCATCTTTTAAAGCAGAAGAAGGAGAGAGATCTTCCCCCTGGGAAAGAATGTAAGGCCTCAGAACTAGGCAGGTCCTGCCGAGATTTGGGGGTAGGAGTCTGGGGAGAGGTTCTATCTATTCCATTCCATCTTGCCTGTCCCATCTCTGCACATGGCAGAGCCCACCCATTCAGATCTAAACCCCAGTGCATGCCCAGACTCTGGTCCTGGCTCAGGAGGCTTGGAGGAGGGGGCTGACCCAGGCCTGAGACCCTCTGGGTACACTGGGGGAGTGGGGGGAGGGACATCCACAGGCAGGTGGAGACAGCTGACCCTCACGAGCTCCGGGTCCTGTGGGGACACAGCCCAGGTCTTGGTAAGCTTGTTAGAAACGTGCAGCTAGATCCTCAGCTGCAGCCAGAAGTGGGGAGCGACGCTCACCACAAACCTTCAGCTTCACGTGTGCTCTCTCATCTGGGCCTCTAGGACCGGAGGAGAGATTATTAAACCCCCTTCACAAAAGCACATGGAGGTTAAGTAACTTATTCAAGGTTACTTGGCTAGAAAGACGGAGAGTAAGGACTGGAACCCAAGCAGTCGAGTTCAATCCAGGGTCTGGTCCAGCCCCCTTCCTCCATTCCTGCAGCCCTGATACCCAGGGCAGGAGCGCCAGGCCCTGGTCTGCCATGATGTAGGTCCCACAGCACAAAGAGGAGGACGAGGTGGCAGCACTGACTCCTCCCTGGAGTCAGTGCTCCAGGCTCTGCTCCTCTCCCTTGGGCCTGCAGTGAAGGACCGCATGGGCTCCAGCAGCGCATTGTTAGAAGATCCTTGGTCTTGGCTGCAGATCCGCCTTCCTTGGGAGCCTGGGCAGGAGCCAGGGGAAGAGCTCCAGGGGCTCCCTCTGCAGGCTAAGTCCGGAGTGCACAGCATAGGCATCAGTCCTATGACTACCCCACCTCCCTCCAAAATAAGAGCCCCAGAGATCATCTAAGCTATGGCAGAGGAATCGGAGAGTTCCAGCAACTCCCTGCTGCCAACAGTCTGTTCCCCAGTCAAGGTTACCCCAATCCTGCTCTCTTTAGCATGTGAGAGCCATGGGTGGGGTACACAGAGCTCCTTGGTACCTCCCAGTGACTCCTGTTCTCTCCCCCAACTAGGAAACCTGTGGGAACAGCTGAAGGATGACAGCTTGGCCCTTGACCCCTTGGTCCTGGTGACCTCGTCCCCGACATCATCTTCAATGCCACCACCTCCACCGCCACCCCATTGCTTCGCGCCAGGGTCCTGTCCGGCAGAGACGGGCAGTGGGGCCGGCGACTTGGCATCACCAGGCAGTGGGGGCTCCGGGGCATTGGGTGACCTGCACCTCACCACCCTCTACTCGGCTTTCATGGAGCTGGAGCCCACACCCCCCACGGCCCCTGCTGGCCCCTCTGTGTACCTCAGCCCCAGCTCCAAGCCCATGGCCCTAGCATGAGCCATGCCCAGCAGCAGCTTCGGCCTCTTTCTGGCCTGGAAGTCCCAGCTGGCCGCCCACATCGGGCCCACCTTAAAGGTCAAGGAAGGAAAACCATCCCTGTCCCCTATGCCACTAAGCCAACTGTTTGTTAGCTGGCAGCTTGGGGGTGAAGAAGACACCACCCACGATGCTGCCCCTCACACATTTCTGCCACCTGGTGAGCCAGCTCCTCACTCAGGGTCCCTGAAGACCAAGTGTCTGGGCAAGGAAAAAACACACCCTCCCTAGCTCACACTCATCCACACTCACGCCCTTCTGCATACTATGTGCGTGCATATGCACACACACACACACACACACAGAGTCAATCAGACCTACACCCACCCACATACCTTCTATCCAGAAGAATCAGAACAACGTCACTGAGAGCCTGACTCCATTTCTGAGGCAGCTGAGAGCTGAGGGCTCAGGTCCTCATGCCAGGTCCAAGACCACCCTGAAACCCTATTCCGATGTCCACATTCTCTGCAGGCCTGGCCCCTTCTAGCATGTTCTCTCCCGGAAGCCCCCTGTATTTATTCTCCCATCTTCATCCCAGCAACCGGTCAAGGAAGAGGCAGTGTGGAGCCTCTCCCCAAGTTGTCTGTGGGTCCCCCAGGGGGCTGCTATTAGCAGCACCCACTCGGCCAGGCTCTACCCATCCTCAGTATATGCTCTGTCTGACACCCCCCCCCCCAGAATGACACCCAAGAGGGGTAACGGCCACCCCAGGACCAAACTGAGCCCAATTCGGACACAAAGTGTTTGGAAAAGCCCTTGCCCTCAGAAACTTAAAAGTGTCCTCTTTTCCCAGCCCTGGGCACAGGAAGGACCCCTCCAGGGCACTACAGTCTCCCTCCTTCTCTATAAGAACTTCATGTAGTTTAGCTCCCAATTTACTAATGACTTCCACCTGTCCCAGGCAGCGTGGGCATTCAGGGGAGGGGAGCCTGACAGAGGCCGGTGCGGGCAGGGGGTGGCAGTGACGCCCCCCTCTCTTTGACTGCTTGGCAGACCCACGGTGTCTCCCGGAGCTGGGGGTGTGCCGGTTGCCTGCCATGCCCTACGGGAGAGCCCAACCCCCGCCAAGTGGGAGCTGCAGCCTACCCTGCCCCTGGGGGTGACAAGAGCCCCCAGAGGTTAGCCTGGGCTTGGTTACGCACAAGCAGATCCCTAGCTGGCCCGCCGTTGTCCCCTGACCTGGAACAATAAAGCAAGTGCCTGTGGTCTTGGCTCCTGAGGCTTCATTTCCGGATTTCTCCTCCCTGAGCAGAAAGGCCAGGCCACACTAACTGTAGATACCCTGGTCTGTGATGTCACCCCGACCCTCATTCTGTACTGTGAAGTTTCCATCTAGGAGGACTTCCTGACCAGCTTGGGGAGGATGAGAGGGCAGGTAGGCGGGACCTCTTCCCTGGAGAATTTCCAAAGGGATCCAAGGAAGCAGTTGTCCAGCCCCTATGAAGGAAGAAGATTCCCTCCCCCCACGCCCCTTCTTACTGAGATTCACCACTTTCCTCCTTGAGCCCCCTCAGCTCTTCACACAAGAAGGGGTCACTTTCCTGTCCAGGCTGTGCCTTCCTGTCCCCCATCTTTCCCTGGCTGGGGCTATGGGTTCCACAGGTGACATGACTAGAGCGTAGCCCGGTGCTGTGGGCACTGCTGGCCCTAGAAGGTGGTCTCTGAGGGTCAGGGCCCCACTCGGCTGCACTTCAGCCTCCCCTCCCAGGTACCCCCTCCAGACGGACTGCTGTCACCAAAGGACAGACTAAGAGGGAGCCCTACACTCTGCCTGAACAGGCAGAGGGTAGGTGTGGGAGACAAAAGCATACACATGAACTTCAAGACTCAGAGCAGCCCCAGGTGGGGACTCTGCTTTGAAAGTTCTTCCAGGGGCCAGGCCTAGAAGCGGGTCAACACCACCTGCCTACCCCAGAGGGCGGCTCTGTAGAAGATACCATAATAGAGCCCCACCCTACAGCAGCGCTCTCCCTAAGAGCCTGTGTCCAGGACTAGAGGGATAGGGCAGGGTGGGGAGTGGAGGGAGACATGGCCAGCCGGCGCACGCAAGAGGAAGACCCGCCCGCTCCAGCCCAGCCCTGACTATAAAGGAAAAGGCGGGGAGGCTCTCTGTTAAGCCCCCTACTCTGCACCTCCAGCTTAGGAGGTAAGCAGAGATCTCCTCCAGAGTAAGCCCTCTGTCCCATGGGCCCATTTAGCGCACCTACAAGTGAGCTGGCACCCACACAAGTAAGGCAGGTGGCAAACAGAATTTGGGGTTTCATGTTTGTTTTTGTTTGTAACCAGACTAGCCCTTAAACTTAAAACGGCTGCCGTGGCTCTCGCAGCTGAGTCCGGCACTCCCATTCATATGCTGCCCCCTGCTGGCCGCCTCGCAGCAAACGTTCACCGATGGAGGGTGAGCTGAACGGATGCAGGGTCGGGAAGTGCCCGGTTCTGGGGAAGTTAACCTGTTTTGGGGGGGATGGCTCTAAACATAAGGGTCCTAAAACTGGTTAGTTCATAGGGTTCATTAAATTGGATGAACAGGGGCGCCTGGGTGGCTCAGTTGGTTAAGCAGCTGTGAGATCAAGCCCCACATCGGGCTCTGCACTCAGCACGGGTCCACTTGAGATTCTCTCCCTCTCCCTCTGCCCTTCCCCTCCACTCGCTCATGCTCTCTCTCTCTCTCTAAGATAAACAAATAAATAAAATCTTTTTAAAAAGTTGGATGAAGAAATCACACCTTCATTTTCACTCATCTCGACCTCAAAGTTAGCATTTCCCTCCATTAGCAATGTCAGCCACAAATCACAATGGCTTTAGTAGAATCTGTGACTTTGTCATAAGGTAGAGAAATCGCAGATTAGAAATCACAGATGTTTTCATATTATATTACAGGTGTCCCAGAACAGATCTATAGATTCATATTATATAGTTTTCAATACCTAAAATATTTAGGATTACCATATATTTTATATTCATAAAAACCCTTATTGTCTCTAGGCTTCAGCAGACGATAACAATGGGGTCCATGATACACAAAAAGGTAAAGCACCCTTTCTTTAGTTGCAGGGTGGTGAGGGATGGAGGGTGGCTCTTAACGGGAGGGCCCAGGGTAGGGAGGAAGGTGCTGGGGGCTTCAGATAGCAACTCTTTATCATCAGAAGGGAAGCATCTCAATATTTTACAATGGGTTTGGCAGCCCCAATGTGTACCATACAGATCAGCCTGGGTAGGCATGAATGGTGGGTCTTTTGGGCTTTCTTTTTCAACCCAGTGGTGGGGTCCTCATGAGGTTCCTGAAGAGTCAAAGCAAAGAAATCTGGCCCACTTCAGAGAAATGAAATCTGAGACCCAGATCCGGCAAGGCCCACATGGACCTTCAAGATCAACAGCTCATCCTCATCAGACCCCCCCTTACCCTGTCTTCTCCCTCCTTCTACTGCCCAGGGATCCTCCATCTTCCTAGGGAAAGTGCCAGGAACCAAAGCCAGCAAGGTGCACCTTTGGCAGCAGGACCAGTGCCAGAGACATGAAGACTTACAAGGAGACAGGGGGCCAAGGCTTTCCCCAGCTGAACTCCTCCTCCAGGCCCAAGGGACATAGGACTCTCGGGGTGAGTGCCAATCCGGTACCTGCTCCAGGGATGCAGACCTCAGCCCCATCCAGAACCTCAACCCAGTTCGACTTAGCAGGCACTGTGAAGATTATTATCGGGGTGGTGGGGGAGCGTCCTCTTCCTGACAGCTGGAGGCCTCAAAGTCCCTCTTGCTTGCAACAGCTTCTCTGTAGACTTGTAATCCCATAAGCAACACCTCCAACTCCAAATACTCTGTAAACCTACACAGCTTCATCTGCAAACCAGCCCCCAACCCCACCCAGTGCCCCTTCCTCACTTTTGTGACAACTGACAACTCCTGACCACTTGCTTCTTGGTGAAATTCCTTCTTCCCTTAGCTTCTAACACATCCTACTACAAGATAGGCTTCTGCTTCCACCTCTCCGGCTGCTCTTCCTGTCTCCATCATGGGTTCCTCTCCCTTTGCCCTGCTCTCACTCTCTAGCCTTGCCTAGGGTTACATACTCCCATTCAGTGACCCTGAGTTGGGAGGGGTGGACTATTTGCAAGGAGCACCCCGTTAATTTGAGGGCATTCGGCATTGCTGCCCCCTGCTCACTAAACACCAGTAGCTGGGCACCCCATAACTCGGCCACCATCGCAGCTTCAGCAACTGTCTTGTGGCCACCGACCTCCAAGAATCACCGTTGCCAGCCTTCATCCGCCTCCTGGTCTCAGGGCCTGAATTTCCTGTCTCTTCCTGGTCACCTCCTTCAGGACATCTGTACCCACACCCCAGCAGGTCCCAACATGAACCCATCACCTCCCCCAGCCCCCACCCTGATCCAACTTGGGTTCCCAAGCCCCGTAACAGCACCTCTCCCCACCCCGACATTCAGGCTGTGGACCAGGCTTCAGCCTCGACCCCTCCCTGTCTCCAGCCATCTCATCCTATCAGCCTCCAGTTCTGGAAATCTCCCCTCTTAATAATCTCCACTTCGTCTGTTTCTCACCATCTCCGTGGATATTGACCGAGCTCAGGTTCCCTTTGGCTGTCAGCCCGAATTCCTGCACCACCCTCCGGAGGGCCCC
The DNA here is from genome assembly GCF_054177405.1 of Leptonychotes weddellii. Classification (NCBI taxonomy): domain Eukaryota; kingdom Metazoa; phylum Chordata; class Mammalia; order Carnivora; family Phocidae; genus Leptonychotes; species Leptonychotes weddellii. The sequence continues at coordinate 36,490,710 of NC_138383.1, forward strand.
TCTGCCCACAGCATGGTGGTCTGTGACCTGGAGCCAGACTGCAGGGTTAGACCCCTGACACTGCCACTTAATAGCCATGCAGTGTTCACCCCTCTGGTCCTGCACTTCCTGTGAAATGGGCATAATAACGTGCCTGCCTCCGAAGTGATTGCGAACATTCTAAGTTAACACCTAGCCCCGGGCCTGTCACTCAGTGTGCGTCAGCTGTCAGTCTCACTCCTTCAAATCCAGCCTTCGTTCAGCAGCTGGAGATAATCTGACCAGGTCATTCACGATTAACCCTCCCCACCTTCCCCAGGAGAAGCCTCATCACCTGGACTACGAGGCTCCAGAGATTTGTCTTCCTTTCGCATCATAAATATCCACTTTCCCGGAGGCACCTGGCCCAGCTTGCCTCCAGACCTCTGCTTAATGCTGTTCCCTGTGCCTGAACGCTCACCCTGCCTCTTTCCACCGATCATCCCGCGTGTTCGTACCCCTGCTCTGATGCTGTCTCCTCCAAGGGCCCTCCCCAGATCCCTCCAAGCAGGATGACTCTCGCCCCCCACCGTAGGCCCAGTCCATCTTATTCCTAGGAACAAGTGTGTGTTCGTGTCTCACTCATTTTAGAATTCCCAGAGTGCAGCCCAGGGCCCGGCCCCAGCCAGGGCTCCGCAGAACCCCGATGAATCCCAGGACTTCTAGGCTGCTTGGAGAGAGGTTAAGTCTCAGCCCAGAGGGGGCGGGCACTGGGCATATCCAAGTTAGTGCCTGAGAACTCTCCGCCTACCTCAGTTCCTCCATCTCCTCCACTAAGGAAATTAAGAGCTCTTCTGGGTCTGGGGTAGCGCTGGGGGCTAGAAGCAACATTCCACACAGGGCAGCCAGGCCGGGGGGTTCCCCAAAGCGGCTGAGCCCAAGATGGCTCCAGCCCTGAGTCAGAACCATGTCCACCTTGTCTCTTGCATGAGGGCTAAAAGCACAACCTAGTAGTCCTAGTGGTCTCTGGGTGGGGGAAGGTGGGCTAGAGAACAAGACCACCTCCCCCACACCTTCCATCTACCCTAGAGTTGAGGGCCTTTGTCCCAGCCTCTGTTGTGCTAGAGTTGGTTATGACTTTGGGCCAAAGCTTTCCCTCTCAGGGCCTGGGTCTCTGTCTTTATCAAAGGAAAAACCCCTTCCAGCTGCAACATGAATTAAATGCTGACTCTAGATGCTGAGTGTGATGCCAGGTTATAGAGGATTAGGGGACAGGAAGGTTTGGGAGCCACATTATTGCCCCACCCCAACTGCACCTCCCCATACACACATGCTGGCCCACAGCCAAAGAACAGAAAAGGAGAGTTTATTGAAAACTATATACAGTTGGTCCAGTCCCTACCACAGGCTGCAATCTGGGCCGGGCCCTCCCACACCTCAGGCAGCAGCTCGGCCCCCGACGGTAAGGGCTGGGGCTGTGGCTGAGGCCTGGACTCCCTTGGGAATCTTGGCAGCCAGACCACCCCCCACCCCAACGGATATTCATCTGTGAATTTACGACTCTAAATGGCCTGTTGGTGGTGGGTAGGGAACAGGGAATGGGTCCCTGCCCTGACCTCGCCAAAGCCTGGATAGGGGAACACTATTCTTAAACGTGGGCCCAAGAGGCCCAGCTAGGCTGTCCAGAAATCCTGGCTACTCCCCTCCCAGTAGGCCTTCCTGGACATGGAGGAAGACAGCCCTCCTACCCCCCCACCCCACGCGCCAGGCCCCATGGGCTTCAGAGACTTGCACTGGGGACATCAGGTACCCTCCCTCCCATCACCGACTCAGGGGCCAGGGCTCTCGGAACACTCCCCAGGCAGAAGACCTCAGGCTGAGTGTTGGGGAGGTCACAGCGGAGGGCCCAGGACCCTCCTGGGGTGGGGGGCTTGTTTTGCGGGTCAGGGTGTTCCACTGTAGGAATAGTCTGCTTTGTTGTGCATCACCAGCCGGTCATCCACGAAGTAGAAGCTGTCAGACTGTGTTTCATATGGGTGACGGATCATCTCGTTGACTGCAAGAGAGGCCCAGCCAGTTGGGGCAAAGGTCAGGAGCCTGAGCCAGGCCACTGCAGAGGCTTCAGGACTGTGGGATGGGGACCAGCTGAACAACCTCAGACCCACCTCAAAGAGTTCCCCCAGCCTTTCTGAGCCTCAGTTTCCCTACAGGTGGCATAGGAATGGTGGCCAAACACAAGAGACCCAAGGTGGGAGAAAAGGGGGTCAGACCCACACTCCCCCAAGTTTGGTCTCTCTAACCCCGCCCCCCACGGCCCCACCCACGCACTCAGCTCCTCAGAGAGAGGGGGGAAGTCGTAGATGTGCTCGCAGGTGTTCTTGCTGCTGGGGATGCAGAAGCCAAAGTGGAAGTCAAAACTTTTGAGGAGCTGGTTGCGAAAGTAGTGCCTCTCAATCATGCGGAAGTTGTTGACAGGCTTGTCTCCCACTGTGAACTCCACCCTGACGGACAGGAGGAGACAGAGCTGAGCTTGGCCTTGAAGTCAGCCGGCAAGGCTCAAGACAGACACCACCCCCCAAAGGAGAGGCTCAGTAAGAACTCAGGAGGGGCTCATTCCACCCTCACCCTTACCCCCAGGCCTTGTCCATTCCCCCCCAAAACTCCCCCACCTCCATCCAGTGACTCACGTGGCTCCCACCTGCCTCAGGCGGAGGAAGGCAGGTGTGAACTGGTAGCGGACAAAGCGCCCAGCATTGGGGTCCAGGTCCCGCCGGTTGATGGGCAACCGCTCTGTAATGTACCCCAACTGGGGCTCAGAGGGCTTCAGGCTGGGGCCCGGGCCCACCCAGGGTTCCACCCCAGGGCCCCCATCTGTCTGAATTCTTAAAAAATTCCCCCAGGAGATTCTGATGCACATTGAGGGTTCAGACCTTTGGCCAAATGGTTCCACCCAGAAGGGGGGGGGTGATTTCTAGGTCAGCAGGTCACCAATTTCAACCGAGGTTCCCAGGGCCCCAGGAGAGAGAGGCCTGGGGCCTCTGGGACTGCAGTTCCCAGGAAGGCCTGCAGAGGGCAGGCTGGCAGGGACCAAAGGGGCCAGACTGTCCTCCCAAGATGTCCAGCCCCAGAAACAGATGGGAAAGGAAAGCAGAGGCCCAGGCCCAGCCCCAGCCCTGCTCTGACCCCTCTGCAGCCTGAGGAATCCCTGGGCAACCCACTTCACAGCCCTCGCCCACGTCGTCCTTCTGTCGATGGCCTACCGCTCACCTGAGACTGGGGGCTTCTTGATTTCAAAGAGGACAGTGCCTGAGTCCATGTCTCGAATCTTGAACCTGATAAAGTCGATCTTGTAGATATTCTCCTCGGGGGAGCACAGGTAGTCTAGGGAAGACAGGCAGCTAAGCAAAAGAGGGACCCGCCCAGAAGCCCCTGCTAGCAGCTCAGCCTTTGGGGGACCCCAGACTAGCTACCACTTTCTCTGATTCCGGAAGGTCACTGCCTTCCAGAAAGAGAGGACTGAGTCCCTGCCTTGAGGGAGCACTCAGAGTGTGGGGGATACGCAGCTCTGTCACTTGAATCTAATGAGAGACCAACAGCTCTATCCTCTGAGGCCTTGGAGGCCAGGGAGGGGGGCAGGGTGGAGGAGGGTGGATGACAAGGCCACCCCCCCTCCCACAGTTTCCCTCCCATCCGGAGCTGTGGGGCCTTATTCCGGCCTCTGCTCTGCCAGGGCCAGCTCAGTGACTTTGAGCCAGATGGGTCCCCAATCTAATGAGGAGCCCCAGCACGAGAGGGTTACAGCCCTGCCTTTGAGAACCTCGTGCTAAAGAGGGTGACATAACTCTGCCTCAGGAGATACACAGTACTTCCCTGAAGAACATTCCCCCCTCCACCACATAGCTGCCCCTGGAGCTACATTAGGAGTGTCAGGCAAGGACTTCCCTGACCTGGGTGGTGCTAGGGCAGGCCAACAACCCCTCCCCGGTTCCTCCCCACCCCCCTCCTCGCCCCATAAGCGGCTTATATAAGCCCAGCTCCCTTAAGCAGCTTAGCCAAAGCTCTGCTGACTCAAGCCCAGATCCTGGAATACTGGGGGAAGGGGGCCACCTTTGCTCCCATCCCCTGTTGATCTCCAAATGGGAGGAAGTCTTAGCAAACAGAGGGAACCCCCTGAAAGCTCATCTACCCAACCTTAGCTCTGAGCCACCCCCAGAGAGAAGAGTACAAGCAAAGCCAGGAAGAGGGTGTGGCAGGTGCATTTGGGGGTGTGCATGGGGGGAAAGGGAGTCCTCAGGCCCAGAAGAGGAACTGGGAACAGTGGTGAGCCGTGGCTGAGGAAGCTTGCTTAGGAATATCAGAGCCTGACCCAACCCTCACTTCTCCTGCAGCAGCAACTGCAAGTGCTCAGGGAGGCCCTGGCAATACACCGAAAGGAGGAGTGGTGGGTCTGGCGCTGTCAGCCCGCAAGCCATCACATCCTCCCCATAGAGGCCCGGAAATCACCCTCCAGGCCCCTGGGCCACCTCCTATTCCTCTGGGTCAGGAAGAGGAAGTGAATGTAAAGTCCTTCTCTCTTCCCCAAGCCCGGGGCCGCCCCCTCCAGGAGGCCCTCCTGGTAGCCTCCTGGCACCCTAGGGTCCAGCAGGGCTTGGGGGAGGGGCCAGATCCCTGGCCTGTCCGCCACAGTCCATGGTGGGGAGAGAGAGAAAGAGGAGGAAGGCCAGGGGGCAGCCCTTCCCTCACCCTAGACACACCTTATTTTCACAGAAAGTAAGCACCGGTCCAAAGATGTAGAAAGAAAGTACAGGTCACAAGGAGAAGAGGTGGCAGAACTGGGAGCAGAATCCGAGCTGCCCAACTCCAGCTCCCGGGAAAGCCCTTCCTTCTCCACATTCTCCTGCTCTTGGAGCCTCCCCTCTCATGCCAGAGTAAATTCTTACAGTCTGCCCTCAGCCTCTTCTACCACACCTGGAATTATCAGCCCTTTTGCCCTTAGAGGAAGTGAGGGAAGTGGGATGCCCGTGGCTCAGAAGGCTGCACCCACACCCTCCCTTCGGCCAAGGGAAGGATGAAGCCTGGGACCCAGGGTCAGGCCAGATAAAGGGGCAGAGTGGCCAAAGGCTCAGAACACAACTGCCCCCTTTCCCTCTGCCACAAATAGCTTCCTAAGCTGGATTCAGGGTTGATAATCCAGGAGGAGCAAACCTCAGACCTGTGTGATTAGGGTCAAAAGAGACCAGGGGGTGCCAAAGTGGAGATTCCCTGGAACCCAGCTCTCGGCTTCTATAGAGGAAAGGGTTCCTATGAAGCCCCTTCCTTCCCCTGTTCATCCCCCCACAAACGCCCCATCTCTAAGGGCTATGACTCTCCTCCAAATTAGGAGACACATGGCAGTACATGGGCTGGAAGCCCCCACAGTTGCAAAGTGAGCTCTAAAGTTACTGAAGACCCAGACAGGTCAGCCTGACCTCCAAACATCCTGGAAGTTCTGCCCCCATTCTAAATGCTGCTGTTGCCAGTGACAGCCCAACTGGCACAAACATCAGACTGGTCCAGGCCCCCTCCGTCTACTGGTGTCTGCTGGGGCAAGGCAGCTCAGCGCTCTGGGGGCCCAGCCAAGAATGCTTGCTGCCTGGCTGAGACAGGAGGGAGAAGGCTGGTCCCCCAGGACCCCAGATGCACAGGCCTAGATCTGCCATTACGGTCCCCTCCACGGCTCTGTCTGGCAGCCTCGGGCTCTGCTGCTCCTGCAACTGCAGAGCTCAGGTCCACTCCAGCACCTGCCCCCCACCACCAGAGAGGGGTCCCAGGAGTTGCTCTCACGGAGGAAGTCGGGGCAGGATTACTGATGAATGAAGCTAAGGTAGAGGGCCACTCTCTCTCCAAATGCCTCCGTTCTTTGAGGCTCAGCCGCTGCCTCTGCCATGAGACTTCCTAGTCGTCGCTCCCTGCCTGTGGTAACCTCCTCCCCTGCCCTGAATGCCCAGTTGTTTGCCCCCAGGCAGCAGCCATAAGCAGTCCTGTGGGGCCCTCGGTACTACTTACAAAAGAGCCCTATTTACAGAGCATGCACAGTATGCCAGGCACTAAACAAAATCA
>NC_138383.1:36496866-36508011 GCF_054177405.1 Leptonychotes weddellii
CTCCGCCTAGCCTCCAGGGTGGGGACTGAGGACAGACTGCACTCAGCACCCATCCTCATTACTGCAGAGAAAAGCCTCAAAGGGCCCTGAAGATTCCACGGGGAAGGGGTCACAGTTGCAGCTGCTGCCCCACCTCCACCACGGGAAAGGGGGACGGCCTCCTCAGAAAGGAAGTAGGGTGAAAATAAATGTCTAAAGGGAAAAGAGGCGGGCACAAGGAGATCAAGGGAAGAGGGGACATGGAGATCTCAGGCTCCGAGGCAGAAGGGTAGGGAACTCAGGCGAGGGGCACCCGGGTGGGGGAGGGGAGGTAGGGCGGGAAAGGGGGCGGGGGCCCAGGCTCAGCGCCCCGCGAGGGCCCCCTCCCGCGCTCTCTCCCTCCCGCCCTCCCGCCGCGGGCGGCGCTGCCTCGCCGGTGCTCACCGCCCGTGATCCGCTGCAGCCCCAGCACGTCCTCTGGCCCGATCGGCTGCTTCCTCTGCAGCGGCCCTGGCCTGGGCCCCAGGCCAGCCTCCGGCTCCGACTCGGACCCGGACTCGGATTCCGCCTGCAGCTGCAGCTCGGGCTTGGGCTCCACGCTCGGGCCGGAGGCCCCTGGAGCGGGCTCCGCCCCCGTCCCAGCCCCGCCGCCGCCCTTCTTCACCTTCATGGCCTCGCCGGGCCGCCGCTCGCCTGCTGCCGCGGCGGCTGCCTGCGCCGGCTGGAGCCGAGAGAAGGGGGAGCGTCTGCAGCCCCGCCCCCGGCCGGGGCCCCAGGTACCGCCCCGCCCCCAGGGGTGGGTCAGCCACGGGCCCCGCCCACCCCAGCCGAAAGGCTGCTGGCGCGCCAACCTGGGTCCACTCCCCTGGGGCTGGGTGGGGCCTCGCCTTGGGCTTCATTCATTTTTTTCGCTGGGTACTTTAAGGAGTCCCGTCTACCTTGACTCCTTACTCGCTGCGCTCCCGCCACTCTGTCCTTCCGTCTGCCCCTTAAGCGAGTTCCCGCCTCAGGATCTTTGCCTGGGATGCTCTTCCCCGAAATGGCTTCCTCTTCTGGTCTTAGTTCAAATGTCATCTGCTCAAAGGCCACGCCCCCTCACACTCAATCTAAAGTACTAGCCCCCGTCACCATCTGATCAGCCTGTTTTTCCCTTCTAATGCATTATCTGAAATTAGTTTTTGTTCACTGACTCTCCCCCCTAAAAGATCACTTCCATGGAAGCAGAGATCCTGTCTTTGTTCTCTGTAATACCTGGCAGTTAGCACAGTGCCTGTTGCAGCCCATGCTTAATATATTTTTTATTTATGAATGAGTTTGTATTTAAAGGCTTACACTGGTACAAGCTATTCTCTCCCAGACCCCCTGCGAAAAAGGCAGAAGTAGATGCTAACAGCATGTCCCTGGACATGCTGAGGGACAACAGCCTAGGCGTCTCACCACCACAGGGCCCTCCAGGGCAGGGAAGCGGGGCCTCTCTGTAGGGCACATGGCCAGGTCTAAGCAAGCTGGGCCTGTGAGCCCAGGACAGATAGCAGGAAACCATTACTTGGACACAAATGAAGAATGAAAGGTATGCTCATACTTCATATCATTCCAATTCACATTCAACCAATGTTTATTGAAAGCCTAAAATATGCCAGACACTTTCATATGCTTATCACATTTAATCCTCATAACCACCTTGTAAGGGAGGTATCATTAGTGCTGTTTGAACAAATGAAAAACTGAGGCTAGGGAGATTAAGTGGCTTATTCAATGCTCCCCAGACGAGAAGTGCAGAAGGTACAGAAACAAGGGTCTGAATTCAGGCATGCGTGATCCCAAAGTCTGGACCCTTCCCCACTGCACCACACTACCTCTATAAAAGGGTGAAGGGAAACTCGGCCACACGCAAAGCATCAGGCTATACCCAACAGGCACAGCCAGCCAGGAGGGAGGGGAGGAGAGGAGAAGGCCCCAGAGGTGACCTGGCCCCTTCCATGAGAGCAGTGCTAGGGCTCTCCCTGAGGGATCAGAGAGAAGTGTGGAGGGGAGGGGGCTAGAATCCAACCCAGGGCTTTCCCCTAATGCTCCCTCTGAGTTCAAGAGGACTGCGAGGAACAGGACGGAAGCACAACAAACTGCCCCTGCCCCGAGGGAGAAAGGAAAGGGCCTTCAAGTTTAAGCCAGATAAGGAGACCCAAATGACTATCTTCTGGAGGAAGGGGAAGAGGGAGGGCACAAAGGTTGTGGGGGGAACCTGAGCTAGAGGAATGGGAAGGGAAAGAAAGAGGAACCCTGCTTGGAGTGTTGTACTTTGGTTACTGGAGCTAAGTCCTTCACGGCAGGCCCCATTTCTGTGCCTCTCAATCTAACAGCTCCCATTCTGGCCAGAAAGGAAGGCTTCCTGCTGAGATGCTGTCCTGCTCAGTCTGTCTTCTGAGGCTTTTTCCAGGACTTGCGGGTTTCCAAGAAGATCTTGACCAGGGACAGGAGGATGGGTACAGCCATAGGCAGGAAGAGTGGGATATAGATGGCAAACTTCTGGTCATCAGGGAAATAGAGGAGGTGGAGGAGCGAGGGATCAAAAAAGGCACGCTCCGAGGATGTCACAGCTTCCTGGCTGGCAATGAAGGCAGAGGCCAGGTGCCCAGAGGCCAACTCCTCTGCTGCCTTCTGGACTGCAGCTACAGCCCTGTACACCTAGGAAGGGGGCAGGGGGTTACCAGTAAGTACCAGGCACCAGGGAGGTGCTGGGGTGGGAGGGGGGATGGGTCTTACTGTGTCTTCCATCTACCAGGCACGTTGCCTGGAGTTTGCCCACGATATGGAGGCCAGTGTAAAAGGGCTACGGTGTATTTTTTTTAATGTGTGTGCCTGCTTAAAACTTCACACCCCACCTGGCATCGGGCTGGGGACCTGGCACTGCCCCCTAGAGGAAGCCTGGGGCACTCAAGGATGGCATGCCCACACACACCCTGGGCCTCAACTGGCTCTCTGGTTTCACCACACCCCGGCCCTTGCTGGCCACTCTGGTCACACCATCCCCTGCTCACTCACCTCAGATGCCACATCGTCCTTGATGACAATGTTGCTGATCTTGCCCAGAAGCTGGGCCAGGGAAGTGAGAGTGGTGGTGGCTGTGGCCACATTCTCCACTGACCGAGCCCAGAGCAGCCGGTCGAGCTCCCAGGTCGTTAGCCCTTCACTCTTGGACCCTGAAAACAGGCATTTCAGAGGCATCTGGGGCTGAGCAATCCCAAAGAGCAGCCTGTGGAAGAGTGAAGTAAGGAAGGCTGAGAGTAGAAAATGGCTAATATTCCTAGAATAATGACTAAGATTTTCAATCTTACCCAGAATCACCAAAGTCACAGGGAAGTGCCTCAGGGTCTTGTCAGGGTGGGGAATGAGTGGCAACACTAAGCAAAACAGAGCCTCAGGCCCCATTTTAACCAGTGTTTTTGCTTTTATCTGTTTCTGGTTTGGATTTCCAAGATCTTGTTTGAAAAAAGGTCCCATGGCTAAAAATTTCTGGTAATACCAACCTAGTTTAATCCCCTCACCCTGCCTACGCTCTCTTTGGACAAATGGGACCACTGAGCCTTTAGTTAAGGGATGATCCAGGACCACTTCTTTTTTTGGTTTTTTCAAGATTTTATTTATCTATTTAAGAGAGAGCGAGCGAGCGCGCGCGCGCGCGTGTGAGCAAACAGGGGAGGAGCAGAGGGAGACAAGTAGACTCTGCACTGAGCATGGAGCCCAATGCGGGGCTCGATCCCATGACCCGGAGATCATGACCTGAGCCACAACCAAGAATCAGCCGCTCCCCGACTGAGCCATCCGGCGCCCCGATCCAGCACCACTTCTACTAAGCACCTGTGCTGTGCCTCTCTAATCCTGTACCCAGGGCAGACATTGCTAATCTACCAGAATCCTCTTTCCTGATGATCCCAGGCACAGCCCTAGAATCCTCAACACAGGGCAGCAGGCAGCCACTAATGTACCAGTTAGCTTCAGAATTAGTAGCTATTTTCTTAAGCACCCCTAATCACACCCCACAGACCTGACACTCAGGAGTCTGCTTTTCTTCAAATAGTTTTTGTCAGCAACTACTCCTTCTTAGGAGAAGGGTAAGGTGATCCTTAGAAACCTTTCCTGGTTTCCCTGGGGCTCTAGGCACAGCTGAGGTCTCCCTGCCGGGTGAGATTTCATTCCAGTCCGCTCAGGAGACTGGGGTCAGACTCAGTGACCACGCCCCCAGGCGCATCAGCCAGGACCTCACCGCAACTGAGCCAGGAACACCTCCATCACTTGCACCATGTCCACCTCAACCCTCACTGGCAGCTCCGAGGCATTGTAGGCTTTGGGGTCCACATTGTAGACCTGCAGGGGGAAATGAGGTTGCCTCAGGACCACACCAGGACCTTTCACGGCTCTGCCCTAGACACTCTGGAGGTGGGGAGAGAAAAAGGAGACCTTTTTAGAAATGTCTTTAGAAATTACAAACCTGATGGTATAGCTAATATTTTTTCGAATACCTATTAGGAGCTTTTCATAAATTATCTCCATTATCCCCTCAAAAGTCCTGTAAAAAATATTTTTTATTCCATTTTAAGAGTTCCTACCTATGAGAAACTCCCAGTCTCACGGGAGAAACAAACTTCCCAACCTTGCAAGACTCCCATAAACAGGGCCAAGATCTAAGATGTACACACAGAGAAGTCCTCAGTAAGTGCAAACTGCTACATGTAGAAGGGTCGTATCATAGAAAACACTGACAGAAATAAGAAGCCGTGGGGCCGGCAGAGGAGGGGCCGAGCTCATAGCACCCGCACCTCCTTGGTGCTGCCCCTCCCACAGGCTGGGCCATGGAGGACACTAGAGGAACAACAGAAGGAACAGTCTTAGGAACGTCTGTCTGTCCCTAAAGCTGGGGCTTTATGATCATTACCATAATGCCACCCCAGCGGGGACTGTGGAAGGCGTTGGTGGCCACTGGAGCCCCATCCTTGTCCTGAATGTACAGGGGGGAGTGGGCAAGCTCAGGTACATACAGCAGAAAGTTGAGCACAGGGTAAAGGGAGGCAGCGCTGGATCCTGTGGTACAAAGAGAAGGGAAGTCAGAATATCAAAACCTGCTGGATCTAAATCTCAGTTCCAGGTCAGCCTCTCTAACTTTCTGGTCACTCACTCTGGTCCTCATTTTCCCTAGCTGATAATCACCGGGATATCCTCCAGTCCTGGGTTTCTGTGGTCAAGAACCTCCTCTGAACATTCTCCCAAGATGTGCCACATACATGTAGAGTCCTTAGCCCCCCAAAGGCCCCTGGAATCTCCCCTCCTCTAACAGGCCCCCCATGACTGTCTAAGACCACTCTCTTGGGCATTGCTACATCACACCCATATAATTATAACCCATTTTATATATAAGTATAAAAAAGACCTCATGTCAATTCCCTCTTAATCCTTCAGTAGCTAGCCATTCACACCAGGTAAAAGTTCAAGCTACTTACCATGGTCCTTATGATCTGGCACCAGCCCGCCTTGCCAGCTGCAACTCGGTCACTCCCTCACAATTCAGCTACACTAAACTTCTGCGAGCTTCCTGAATGCCAATCCATTCTGCCTCTTCTACATCTAAGCTCAGAGTTTTCCTTACCTGGAAAGCCCTTCTGAATCTCTGTACTCCACACTGCCAGAGGGAGGGAGGAAGGAAGAGAGGGAAAGAAGGAGGGAGGGAGGAAGGAAGAGAGGGAAAGAGGGAGGGAGGGAGGGATCACCTGCAGTCCCTCTCATATTGTGGTCCACACTGGCCTAGCCTTACTGTCTGAAATCCCACAACCAGTGATATACTAACTTTGGTTTGCCTGTATTATAGCTTGTGGTCATCTTATTCTTTGTAGGTACCACCCTCAAAATGAAAGACTGGAATTCCAGCTTCAAACCTTGATCAGCAGAACTGTCCATCCAAATTCTGCCTTCGTGTACTTTTGCTGTTATCTTTCCTACATGCGTGACCATATCTTTCCTGGATGGCTTGCACGGAGGGAGATGCAGCCTATCTGTTTCTTTACAAAAAGCACTGGGAGTCATTTTAATAAATGTTTTTGGATATGATACTGTGAAATTAGACATGTCAACAGAATCTCATGAAAAAAGAGCCTAAATGCCCAGCACTTCCCTGACGCCCTCAGACCACCCAACCTGGGAACCATAACTATATACTACCAGCCTCCAACCCCACACTGAGCCTTGAGGGTCCCTCCCCAGCCTGGCAGATAGACCCTCATCCTCAGCTCACCCAGCCGGGACTCCACTGGGTTGATGACATGAGGGAGGCTGTGTGCGGCCAAGTAGTAGCTGGAAGAAGCTGGGTCAAAGCGTGGGTTTACCCCCAACACTGCATAGTAAAGAATCTGTAAAGCAAAGAAGGAGGACATTATTTTGTGTATTGATTCATGCTCTACTTTGTCCCAAAAAGGATTTGAAGTGCCTTAAAAAGATACAGTTAGGACAGGACAAAATATAAAGAAACAAAATCAGAGCTGAGAGAAAATAGGTGTAGGGAAAAAAAATAACAAAGCCAAGGGTAAAGTTAATACACTAAATATATGCTTTGAAATCACATTTTTTACCAGGCTTTCTAAGAGCCTAAACAAAGAGGGAAACAAGAATAGCATAATTCAGTGTCCACAAGATCAATTCAAGTCAGTTACTCAGAAGTACTCCCACTAGCAAGACCTGATAAAAACCTCTCCCACATTTTCCCTAAAAGGACACTGTGTGATACATTCTTCACACATAGGAAGCTACATTCTTTCCATCTTCTACTACATGAACATATTTCAGGAAGTTTTATTTTTAAAATAAATTCCTTAAGGATGGCACGACTGGGTGAATCCAGTTCGACAGGGTCATAAGGAAGGTCGTTTTTTAACAAACCTTGACAAAAGCCCCTGAGCTGGACACCGTGGAGGAAAAGCAGACACTAGAGTCATATCAACGCACAGGCAATTCCCAGCAGATCAGCAAGCTCTAAGAGCTGGAAGAACAGACTCCACTTGAAAACAATAAATACGCATGGACTCTGGAAAGGACGGTGCGGCCTGGGAAGGGACTCCTCGGCTTGCTGCCAGTCTCACCTGAGAGTCCACAGAGAAGTTGCCCGCAGCACTGAGGGCACTCAGGAAGGGCTGCACATAGCGCCGGACGGCCCCTTCGATGTCCCAGTGGACGTCGTGGGACTTGGGGTCCGGGTTGAGTAAACTGAAGGTGATCTCATAGCCTAGGGAAACAGGAGTCAGAGAAGCCTGGCTGAGCTGAACTTGTCTCGCCTCTGGAATGGGGCTAATGGCCATCATGGAACCCAAGGGAGGATAAAACTGGGATGAGGAGCACTGAGGGCTTTAACTAAAAAGGTGAAACCACAGAAGAAAGGAGTAAAGAGTCCGCACACAGATTCCCCTCCTGCCCCATCGCCTCCACATCATTCATTTCCCTGTCCCTTCTCACGGCAAAGCCCTGTCACCCTACCCAAGCTGGACTTGAGAGGCCGCCTCTTATCAGAGCTCCACTTGTCCTCTGGAAGGTGGTCAGCCAGGGCCGCAGCGAGCACGGCCTCGGTCAAAGACATGGCCTGCGCTACTTGGATTACACGGCGGCCGATGATGTTAAAGGCCTCTCGGTGTGTGATCCCTCTCACGACTGCTGTCCTCTCAGGCCCGATGTAGCTCATCATGTCCTGTGAGAGACCAGCAAGAGACAGAATGCCCAGGGCTCAGGGAAGAAAACAGAAGAACGTGCTGGCTCCGGTCTCAGAGAATCTGACTTTTTGCCACTGACCAAGAGGCCTACCCCTCCCCTTAGATTCATAGTGAACCCCTATCTAAGCACCTCTGACCAATTGGTGTCATGAATGCTTTCATTCATTTCTGTTCCCTTTGCCTTCCCAGCAGACATAAGTCCCAGGCATTATCTAAAGCTTCATGGGCTGGAAACTAGGAGATGCTATGCTGAACAAGGACAGAAGAATAAACAAACACCTGGAAAGTTTGATATAAGTAGACAGCACATGGCGAAGAGGCAAGCCAGGAATGCTCACAGTAGCATTATTTCTAAGAGTCAAAACCGGAGACAATTCAACTGCCCATCAGCAACAGGACGGATAAACTGTGATATGTCTCTATAATGAAACATCAGGTCATGATCCCAGGGTCCTGGGATCGAGCCCCACATCGGGCTCCCTGCTCTGCGGGAAGCCTGCTTCTCCCTCTCCCACTCCCCCTGCTTGTGTTCCCTCTCTCGCTGTTTCCCTGTCAAATAAATAAATAAAAAATCTTTAAAAAAGAATGAACATATTAGACTTAACTGCACATTGATTATCATGGATGATTCTCTAACATAAATGTGGGACGAAACGCAAGTTGCAGAAGAACATGTGCTGTATTAATATAAAGTTCAAAAGTTTATAAAATTGAATATGTTATTAAGATACAACACAGGTGATAAAACTTGAAAGAAAAGTAAGAAAATGACACACACAAAATATGGTCACCCTGGGCCAAAAGGGAGCAGGGTAGAACCATGGAGATGCACAGGGTTCAGCTATATTGCTAAACTGCAATATGCGAGCTGGGGTTGGGTACATGGATGTTCATTAAAATTTTCTTTCATCTTTTTATAAGAATTACATATTTCATCATAAACTGTAAAAGAAAATGGTACGTGGCATAGCTCCCACTGAGCCTCTTGCTCATCAAGTGAAAAGGTCAATGTGTCGGCCCATATTACCACCACAACCCATTCAAACCAGCTTTTTTTTTCATCCTGATTTTTTTTCCACTTTAAATGGTCATCAGAGCTTGAACTGAATATAACTCCTGGCTTTAGAAAGACCCAGAGTTGGGATGCCTGGGTGGCATAGTCATTAAGTGTCTGCCTTCAGCTCAGGTCATGATCCCAGGGTCCTGGGATCGAGCTCTAGGTCAGGCTCCCCACTCAACGGGAAGCCTGCTTCTCCCTCTCCCACTCCAGCTGCTTGTGTTCCCTCTCTGTCAAATAAATAAAGAAGAATCTTTAAAAAAAAAAAAAAAGAAAGAAAGAAAGACCCAGAGTCAATGAACAAAAATCCCTATCTGCATTCTATTTTTTTTCCTATTTGCATTCTTTAAAAAAACTATTCGTTAAAGAGTTTTCTGTAACAAATGCAAGCAATAGGGAGCACTACTGCAAGAAAGAGGCGACCTAGGACAGGACGAGAAGCCGCAACCTCTGCTCACCCTACCTGGGGCAGAAGCGAGGAGTTTTCAGAGATCACATATACAGTCAGGGAGCCCTCTGCTTGCTTCTGTGGCTCAGCTAACACGGTTTCTGCCTCTGGGGACAAGAGCAGAAGGTGCACCAGGAGCAAAAACACCATTCCCTTTCCCTCTGGCCCCCACAGAGGGCCTCAGCCACGGCTCCACCTCCCACTCACACCTGGCTGACACTGTGGCCAGGCTCGGCCCCTGGTGGCCCAGGCTGAAACACACGGTATCTCATTCCCAGCTTTCCCAGAGAGATTCTGAAGTTAAGACAAGGTATGGAAAATACACACTTAGAGATCAGAAGAGAAAAAGAGGGCTTCGTGTTAAACTAGCGTGATCACCCCTTCTGGTACCTTGCATACTGCCCAGTGACAGGGCCTCCTCCTCGCGCTCCAGAGCCCTCCGATAGGCCTTCTGGAAACGGCATTTGATTTTCATTTTGTCTGAGAGGAAAAGGAAGAAGCAAGATAAGAAGACTAAGTACAGACCTCTGTCCACCTTCCCAGCCCTCACACTGTCCGGTGTCTCAGGACAGCCAGAATATTGTTTGCAAAGAAAGACCAGGAAGCTGTAGTCAATTCTAATGATTTCTACATGGATGATATCAAATACACAACACCCCACCTCTCCCACCTAACTAGCTCTTGCCTCTGCCTGTGTACACCCTACCATCAACCTGAAGTACCCTCCCAAAGGGAAATCTATTACAATATTCATTCTATTAATAGGTGAAAGGAGAAAAACCATATGACCACTTCAATACGTGCCTCAAAATAATTAAATTCAATGAATGTTCTTGATAAAGATAAGATGCACACTTAATGACAAAACACTAAATGCAGTTCGGTTAAAATTAGTAATAAGGGGCACCTGGGTGGCTCAGTTAAGCACCTGACTCTTGATTTCCGCTCAGGCAGGGTCGTGGGATCGAGCCCTGCATCAGGCTCCACACTTAGCGGGGAGTCAGCTTGTCCCTCTCCCTCTGCTCCTCCCCCTGCTCGTGCTCTCTCTCTCCCCCAGATAAATAAATAAATAAATAAATAAAATCTTTTAAAAAATTAAAATAATAATAAATTGAGGATGCCTGCTATCTCCTCTGTTATTCAGCATTGTTCTTTCTGAAGTTCCTGACCAATGTAATAAGGGAAGAAAGAGACATGAAACATGAATATTTGAAAGAAAGAAACAAGACGGCCACTTTTTGAAATAGCATAATTATTTTCCAAGAAAATCAAAGAGAACCAACTGGAAAACTATTAGAACTAGTAACAATTCAGTACAATGACTAGATATACGCAAGAATTAGTAGCTTTCTGATAAGTGCCAACGATATCCAATTTGAAAAGCAAGTGTTTTTTAAAATCCCAATCACCATAATAATAAAGAACATAAAATACCCAGGAAGAAATGTATAAAACTATAAGAAAAACACCGAGGACTTCACTGAAGGACATAAAATAAGATCTGAATGAAATGGGAAAAGTATACAAGGTTCTTAGATGGAAAGACTAAATATTCTAAGGATGTCAATTCTCCCCAAGTTAATCTATACCTGTAAGGCAATCCCAAAGGGATTTTTTCGCCCTCCTCCCCCGAAATTGAGAAGTTGAACCTAAAATTTATTGGGGGGGTGGCTGGGTGGCTCAGTCGTTAAGCGTCTGCCTTCAGCTCAGGTCATGATCCCAGGGTCCTGGGATCGAGCCCCGCATCGGGCTCCCTGCTCAGCGGGAAGCCTGCTTCTCCCTCTCCCACTCCCCCTGCTTGTGTTCCCTCTCTCGCTGTGTCTCTCTCTGTCAAATAAATAAAATCTTAAAAAAAAAAAAAAGAAATTAGGTGATATTAAGGAATTATTTGTAACTTGGTTAGGTGTGACATGGTAGTT
>NC_138383.1:36508511-36515745 GCF_054177405.1 Leptonychotes weddellii
CCTGGGTGGCTCAGTTGGTTAAGCGACTGCCTTCGGCTCAGGTCATGATCCCAGGGTCCTGGGATCGAGTCCCACATCGGGCTCCCAGCTCAGCAGAGAGCCTGCTTCTCCCTCTGACCCTCTCCTCTCTCATGCTGTTTCTCTCTCACTCGCTCTCTAATAAATAAATAAATAAAATCTTTAAAAAAAAAAAAAAAGATCTGAGCTGAGATGGAGAATCAGACAGAAGCTTAACAACCTGAGCCACCCACGGGCCCCATGAAATGATTTTTTTTTTTTAAATGTGTGTGACCAAGGTTAAAAAGCTAGAAAGTAAATGGCATACAGGCACGTCACAGGCTGGACTCGGCCTACACATCCAGTCACTCCCAAACTTTCACTTCAAACTCCAGAAAAGTAAAACTGCTCACAGATCCCCCAACATGCTGATTCACCCCTCCGTGCTTCTAAACAGGAGGCAGTAGAGTTTGTCAGTTAAAAGCCAGAACACTGGAATCAGTCAGGCCTGGATTTAAATCCCAGTTCCACCTCTTACTAGCTAGCTGTGTGATCCTGAGCAAATTAAAATCTCTTGTCTGTTTTTTCATTTATAAAATGGAGATAATAATGTTAGAGAGGATTAAATGAGGCAACACATGTAAAGTGCTTCACCTAGTTTCTGGCATATAATGAACAACTAATATTAGCGATTATTATTACTGGCTCATGCTGTTCCCTTCCTCCCTTCCCCCATTTAACCTGAATTCCTTCACATCCTTTAAAAATCCGGCTTAAAAATGACATCCTCAAAACCTTCTCTGCCTTTCTTTCCTCCCAGTTAAAGGCTCTTTCTTTAGCGCAATCTCAGTTTCTTACATATTTCCACTGTGATTTCTTTTTTTTTTAAGATTTTATTTATTTGACAGAGAGACATAGTGAGAGGGAACATGGGAGTGGGAGAGGGAGAAGCAGGCTTCCCGCGGAGCAGGGAGCCTGATGCGGGGCTCGATCCCAGGACCCTTGGACCATGACCTGAGCCGAAGGCAGACGCCCAACGACTGAGCCACCCAGGCGCCCCTTCACTGTGATTTCTTTATCTAAGTGTCTTTCTCCCCTACTGGGCTACAAATTTCTTTAAACCATTATCAATTCCTCATTCACCCCAAGATTCCTGGTACTGAAAAGTACCTAACACTTAGTAAAGTATCCCACTTCCTCTCCTATGCCCTAATGAGCATTAATTGCTTCTCATCAGGTAGCATAATTGTTTTATGAATAAAACTGTCGCCTTAACGGTGAACACTGAATTTAAAGTTGTTTTTCTTCTAACCATCCACACTGTTCATTCAGAGAGGGCTTTTAATATAAATTTTTAACTACCTTTAAGGGACACTCATGCTCCTCCTACCTAACCCATCTCTGGACTGAGCTCAGACCAGAAAGGCAGCCCTGACTCCCCAGGGACTCACATTTCAGAGGGATATCTCTCTCATGTACAACGGTGAAGGGCAGCTTCTCCTGGTCGTCCAATGGCACTGAATCTCGGGTAAACACGACGGTGATGGGTACCGTGAGCCGCAGCTAGGGTAAGGAGCATCAGGGCCATCAGCTGAGTCTCCACCTTGCCAGCGGGCTGTCCCCTGGCCTTCTCCCACCGAGGACTCACCTGCAGGGCATTCAGCCCACTGATCTGGGAGTAAGGCAAGGGGGCCCGGTAGGTCTCCGTGGTCTTCCACCAGAGCGGTAACCCCAACAGGATGGCCACCGCAGCGAAGAAGAGAGCGGCCCGCTTGCCTCGGACCACCTCTGGGGGTACGGAGGTACCGACTTGAGGCGCTGGAAGTGGGCTTAGGTGCCCGCCCCACACCTGACGCGGAGGAGCCCCAGCAACCGGCACTCAGAGGCTCTCCGCCCGCGTTCATAGAAGTCCCTGTGCGAAGGGCCCGCGCCCAAATCTGAAGGGATCTTGTCTGAAACGACCCCCCGACCCCCAGTCCGCGGGACCTCTAGCACACCACAATCCCCAAAGCCCGCATTCCTCCCTCTCAATACACAAGCCGCGGGCCCCGCCCGAATGCCACCGCACCTAGGTCTGTAGCCGCTGCCCCGGGAGCCGCCATGCTTGCTTCCGGTTGCTCTAGGCGCCGAAGGGCGGAGCTGCGCAAGGAGGGGGCGGGACCACGGCAGGGGTTGCAGCCAATCGCAAGCCGCACTCCAGGCGCGCGGGGAGGAAAAAGAGGTCGAGGGGGAGCGGGGTCCGCAAGGAGCCTGTCAGCCAGTTTGAAAGGAGTTTGCCTTGCACCCTGGCGGTCGAGGAGGTGCACGGGTTTCTGCGCTGCTGGAAGACTCTTCGTTAGTCTCCCGCTTCCTCGTAGAACACACTCCTAGTCCCAGGAATAAAGAGCGCAAGCTCTGCAGGCGTTAAATACTAGTTGGGCGACCACAGGCAGCTCTAAGTCTCAGTTTTCTCATCTGGAAAATGGAGATATTTACCAAAATGAGCTCATTCAGGGGCACCTGGCTTGCCCAATCGGTAGAGCGCGGGAGGCTTGATCTAGGGATCGTAAATTCGAGCCCCACGTTGGCTGTGGAAATTACTTGAAAAAATAAAATAGGGGCACCTGGGTGGCTCAATCGGTTAAGCATCTGCCTTTGGTTCAGGTCATGATCCCGGAGTCCCCAGGATGGAGCCCCACATCTGGCTCCCTGTTCAGCGGGGAGTCGGCTTCTCCCTCTCCCTCTGCTCCTCCCCGCTGCTTGTGCGTGCTCTCGCGTTCTCTCTCTCTCTCTCATTTGCTCACTCTCTCTTTCTCTCAAATAAATAAATAAAAAATCTTTAAAATAAAGTCATTCATGTAAAGATCCTGGCACGGAAAGCACCCAAATATCACCTATCGATGGCATCACTGTTTATCCATTATCATAGAGCTCCTGTTCTGGGCACCCTCTCCTCAAGCCTCAAATATGGAGGTGGCAAGCTAAAAGTACCTTTTTAGCATATTTGGCTCACCAGTATTTTTTTTAATTCATTTGAATTCATTTCCAACTTGTAAAAGTCTGAATACTTAAAATTTTTGAAAATTCATGAGCACAGACTCGATCCTGATCACTTAGGTTTAAATCCTGACTTCATCACTTCACCTGCGTGATCTTGAGAATTAACCTCTCTGTGCCTGTTTCCTCATATTAAAATAGGGATAATAATAGTATCTACTTTATACAGCGTTGTAGTAAATGAGTTAGTAAATGTAGTGATTAGAATAGGGCCTGACCTGCCAGGAACACATAGTAACTGCTATAGAGGTGCCTGGGTGGCTCAGCCAGTTCAGCATCTGACTCTTGGTTTCAGCTCAGGGCATGATCTCAGGGTTGTGGGATGGAGCCCTGCATCAGGCTCCACACTCAATGGGGAGTCGGCTTGAGATTCTCTCTCTCCCTCTGCCCCTTACCCTGCTCAAGCACTCTCTCCCTCTCAAATAAATAAATCTTTTTTTTAAAAAAGGAAGTACTATGTAAGTGTTATCTATTTTTGTTAATATAAGGGCAGGTCACCCTGGGCTTACATTCCCATATTGCAATAATTAGCTGGGTGGAGCACTTTACACAGAGCATGGCCTCCCCAGTTCACACATAACACACCTAGCAGGTTCTCTCATCTTTTCATCCCCTCAGACAGACCCAGGTGTTAGATGTACCCCCACACCCCAGCCAAGTGGTCAAAGTTTGGCACGAAACCTCACCAGGCCTATCCTTGCCCAGACCCTCAAATAGGCCTTCTCTGTGCCCTCATCTACCCCCAAACGGAAATGGGCAATAGCCCCTGGCAACCTCCTAGATACCCTGATCCATCTGGCAGTCTTGAGCCTTGGGGCTTTTCCATGTTGGGCAGGAGCCCAGGTGCTGTTCCTGCAGTGCCCACCCCACACACCCAGCAGAAGGTGTCACGCCCCGGCAGGGTTCAACACAGTGGAGAAGTGGGAAGACTCCTATCCCCTTACCCCAGTTTTGGGCTCTGCGCAAAAGCTGCCTTCAGGAATTTCACAAGTCTCGCCTTACTCCATCCTTCAGCTGCAGCCCAGCGCCTCTGAGGTGGCAGTCCCTGAAGGACCTGCAGCCCTCCATACTGCCCATACTCCAGCCTTGGACCTCACCAGCAAGAGCCTGAGCTGGGAATGGTGATTGGGTGTGCCCCTCCCCCATAAACTTAAAGCTCAGTAAATCTCAAAACCTACCCCCACTCCCTCCACAGAGGGCCCAGAGACAGTGGAAATCAGAAACTGAGGTGGGAATTTGATATGTAAAACAGACAGACAAAGTAGCATGTTTTGCTACCATTTATTTGCTATGTGGTATGTACCCAAGGCATGAGTCATTTCTGGTGTCCTACTCTCTGATCCCAGGAGACAGGGCAGGCAAGGAAAGCTACCACATCATGGGGAAATTGTGGGGGCTGGCGGAGGCAGGGGGAAACCCAGGCATCCTGCTCTGACTTCTAGCAACTTCTCTTGCCCTCAGTCACAAGGGGCACCCCATCCTCCCATCCAATGGTCCCAGGTGCAGCAATGGGAGAGGGGAGGGGAGGACAAGAAAAAGATGACTCAGTGCTGGCTGGAGGCATCTCTGCTCTGCATGGCTATTTGGCCCTGGCCATAACTATAGGCGAAATAGGGTGCAGGTGGCCAGGCCAAGGGCTGCAGTGTGGAATGCGCACTCAGTAGGCATGGTTGGCAATGTAGAGGGACTGTGCTGCTGCTCCACCATCTTCCCCGCTGCCTTCATACTTGCCCTGGGCCGCAAGCCCATTCACCTGCAAGAGGGTGGGGGGTAGGAGGGAGGTGGAGTAAGCAGGCTGACACCGCCCACAGGTGCCAAACCCTGCCCAGGCTATAGTCTCTGGGGGCTGCCCCCTGCCTAGCTATGCCCCTCTCCCACAACCACCACCTCTAGCTCCCAACCTCGGCCCGCTTGATGAACTCCTCAGTGGCAGCCCCAGCATTGTCTTGTTGCCCTCTCCAGGCATTGAGGGCAGAGGCCTGCAGGGCACGCCCATAGGAGAAGGTAAGGGCCCAGGGCCGAGGAAGGGGGCAGCGGTTGATAGCATTGAGGTTGAGCGATGCCTCCTCTTCACTCTGACCCCCAGACAGGAAAGTCACTCCTAGGGTAGAGAAGAGAAGACAAACTGATTGGTCAACTCCCTAATTTTCCAGGGTATGGGCCCCATGAAGGCCACAAGAACCTGAGAATGGGTCTTAGGGACAGGAGCAAGTTAGGAAGCAGGGTAGTACCTGGGACAGCTGGGGGCACAGTGCGACGCAGGGCAGTGACGGTTGCCATGGCGATCTCCTCTGGGCTATATTTAATGGGACAGGCATGGCCAGGGGTCACCATGTTGGGCTTGAGCAGGGTCCCCTCCAGGTACACGTGATGGTCACTCAGGGCCTTGTACACAGCAGCCAAAACCTGGAGATCAGAGGAGGTTTACTAAGGTTCTGGGCCCCTGCTCAGTGCTCCCTTTTTAGGGGAAGGTGGGCATGACTGTGAGAGTCAGTAGAGGCTCAAACTCACAGATGTGTTCTGGGGCAGAGTAAAGAGTGCTTGGGGAAAGTGCCTGCATCTGAGCCAGGGACTATGGGGAATAGGCTCCCCACTCAGGCCGCCCTTGCTGTACGTGTCTGTGCCTAGGTGTGGACTCACCTTCTCCGTAACATACTGACAACGTTTGAGGTCATGGTCTCCATCTGGCAGGATTTCAGGTTCCACAATAGGCACGATGCCATTCTGCAGGTAAGAGCAGAGTAGCTTGGGAGGGGCAGTAGGTAGGAGGGGAGGAAGCCCTTGTAACCCTCTCCCCACTAGGCACAGGGCACCCATCGGACCCCCTCACACAAACATACACACACCTGCTGGCAGATGCTGGCATAGCGGGCCAGCACGTTGGCATTCTCCAGAATGGCAAGTGCTGAGGGTGTGCGCTCACTGATTTTCAGCACGCAACGCCACTTGGCAAAGTTGGCGCCATCCTTCTTGTATTGGGCACAGCGTTCCGAGAGCCCATCCAGCCCTGCAGGCATAATGCCAGCCTCATCACTCCACCCCTCTTGGCCAGCATCAACCATCCAACAACCCTGTGGTCCTCACCCACCCACCCTGTACCTTGAGTAGTGGTTTCTCCATCAGTCCCTGCTAGAGGCACTACACCCTTGTCGACCTGTAGGGGAAACACAGGCAGAGGGCTGAACCCAGGCAGGATTCCCCCTTGTCACCACACACACACACACACACACACACACACACACACACACACATCTATTTCCATGTTCGGGCCCCATCGAGGGCCAGTGGCTGCACCTTGATGCCCACGACAATGCCTTTATCCTGAATTGTACGAACGAAGGGAACACCATTATCGTCTTTCTGGTAGAGCGTCTCATGGAAGAAGATGACTCCTCCGATGCACTTCTTTACACGGTCATCAGCACTGAACAGGACCTGGCGGTACAACCGGCGGTTTTCCTCTGTGTTCTCCACACCAATTTGGCTCAGCCGCTTGGCCATGCTGCCTGGGGGCAAACAAAAGAGGGGCAGCAAGCTCACCCCCAGGACTCTCTGGCTACCTCTACCCCACCTAGCCACAGGCCCCCCCCCACCTACCTACAGACTCATCCGCAGCCAGAATGCCTTTGCCTGGGGCCACAATCCGGAGGGCAATGTCAGACAACTCCTTTTTCTGCTCAGCAGAAAGGGCTGGGTACGAGTGGGGCATGGTGACAGCTCTGTGGAATAGAGACAAGATATAAAAGCTGGACCTGACCTACCACCTCTCCTGCTTCTTCTCCTGGCCATATGGGCCAAATGGCTTACCCCCACCTCCCAAAAAGCATGGCGCTAGGAACAAGGCAGTAGTCCTTGGCATGGGTCCTGGGCAACACAGTAGCACCAATCCCTCTGACAGCTAGCAGGCTTAGGGCCCCAGTTCCCACATCTCCTTTTGTCCTTGGTGGGCACCCTTCCAGCCCTGGGGAAAGATGCAGGGTGGGGGTGGGGAGGTGAACAGCCCTGAAGCTACAGGTCTTCTTGTGAAACTACTGCCCAAACAGAGATCCAGTCCTTTCACTGAATTTGGCCCCTTCAGGTAGGGCATAAGCCCTGGCCTTTCCAAATTCCATGTTATCCTCTTCAGCAGGGCCCCTAGGGAAAGCGTACTTCCTTCCAAGGCTTCAGAATGAGGCAAAAGTACCTATCACCCTTCTTCCCT
>NC_138383.1:36515845-36558439 GCF_054177405.1 Leptonychotes weddellii
GCCCCCCCCGGGCGGAGAGACCTAAACCAGGAGGACAGAGGAGGCAAGACAACTGGACAGGGAACTTAACCTAGGAGAGGGAGCAGGCTGAGATGAAAATGGGCTGGGTGGGAGAGGCTGACCCCCAAGAAAAATCCAGTAGGCAGAGGAAGACTTGGAATTAGAAAAGCTGAGGTCCGGGCATGAGAGCTAAGAGGAAGGGGTACTGTGGGAGAGGCTGAACCACAGGATTTCTGAGTGGACAAAAAGGAGAGAGGATTAAGAAGAGAGCTGAGAAGGCACATCCAAGGACCCTCGGGAGCAGGGCAAGGGTGATAGAGGGAAGAGTCAGGGAGAGGAAGGGGAGATGCTGAGCAGCTCCCGCCTCGCCCGAGGCCTCACCTGTGTGCTGCGAGGTGCGCAGCCAGTTAGCAGAGGCAGCCACAGGAACAGCGCGGATTCAGGTCGGCAACAGCTGTGGCTGTAGCTCAGGCTCCTGTAAATGAGGCTGCGGATGCCGCAGAGCTACGTGACTCCCCTGAGGGGCGGGCACATCCCCGCCCTGGCCACGCCCCCTCCCCGGACTGGTGACCCAGCAGAGCCACGCCCACCGAGGCAGGGCGACGCGGTGGAGTGACTACCCAGTCAGGTTCTCGGAGGTTGTTGTCCCCCTCCCACCTTTCTAACAGCAGGGCCCCCCCGGGAGGCAGGAAATGGCCTTGCCCTCATTTCTGCCACAGTCGCCTTTACTTTGTGCTGGGCACTGGGCTGGATGTTGGGGACTGAGCCTGGTCTGGTGAAGGAGGGTCACCTAAATAGTCACAACCGGTGGGGTAAAGAGACAGAGGCACCAACAAAGTGTGATAGTCCAAGGCAGGGAGTAGGAACTGAGTTTCTCTGTCCTCACCCCCTTATTTACCAGGCCTAGCCTAGAGGGGGATGGAGAAGGTAAGAGAATGAATCCTTGTCTGTCCCGCCCGCAGGCTAAGAGCCAGGGAACAAGCAGTCCAGTGCCCAGAGTATCTGAGAAAGCAAGAGAAGGGAGGAGGAGGAGCCAACTTTGGCTCTGGATGCAGTGGGAGGGTTGTATGGAGGGTGCCCAAGCAGGAGCGCCAACAAGCTTCTCGAACCTCATTCACCCCCCACCCCCAAAAAATAAGATTCAGTGAATTTGAAGAAATACATTAAATATATTTTATTTAAATAGCATTAAACATAGCTAGTTCTTTGTCCATTGGTCCTGGTGTTGGGGTAAGGGAGTATTGCAGGTAAAAAGGGGTGAAAAACACATTCCAGCTTTCAGTTTCTTAGCTCAGAAATTCCAGCAATCCCTGTAGCTCCTTGCAACCCCTCACAACCTCTGGGATGGACTGCAGAGTCTGGGAAGAGGCATAAAAGGCAGCTCAGGGTCACAAGTCCAAGGCTCCCAACCCCAGGAAGCACCAACTGAGTCAGAGGGGAGAAAGCAGAAGCCACAGAGAAGCCTGCAACAGTGAGTCAGGCCCGGTGCTCAGCACAGGCTGGGAACCAGAGCAATGCTCATGAGTACTTCCTGGGGCCAAGCCCTATGCCAGGTGCCTTAGCTGCATCAACTCCCTCCCTCCCTTACCTCATAAATATGCTGAACAATATCATCTAGTTTCTTTAACTCCTTGTCAGAGCGTCGAAGATTCTCCTCTAGTATGTTTCTCTAGAAAACAAACAGGCTGCATTAAGCCCTACACTCAGAAGAACAGCATAGCTCGTGGGGCAAGGAATATACGGCAGAGCACTTGCTAGTAGTAGTGGGAAATGACCTTAGAATGGCATGGGAATTCTTACATGGCTCTGGAACTTGACCATGAGTTTTGCCTTCTCATTTTTCATCTCCAGGAACATCACCCTCAATTTGTCCACCTGTAGATATGTCCAGATAAGTAGAGGCACAACCTAGGGTTCCCGCCAGCTGCCCAGCTCCTCTGCTAACTCTGAGTCACCGCTCACCTCTTGGGAGAGCCACACTTTCTCCTGGATCCAGTTAGTGGCCATAGGCTGACAGTCAGGGTTCAGCTGACCTGCCAGGGTCTCTTGGAGCACCTTAGTCTCTGTCTCCGCACGCCGAAGTGAGCGGGTGAGCTGGGTCACCTCCTCTCTAAGGCTCTGGGGATGAGAATGGAGAGGTATCCAGTAGCTCTCAAAGGGCCTTTCTACCCTTCTTATCCCATGTGGTGAACAAGGGTAGACCAGGGATCCAATTCCCACCAAATCTGAGATTCTAGCCATCAGAGACACAGAAAGCAGAGGGCCAGGCATCATACTGAACGTACTATGAGCTCGCCACTCCTGTCTATCTGCTCTAGGATCTTCTCGTTCTGCTGTTGTATCACTTCCTGGAGCTCCTTTTCATTCTGTGAGGGAAAGGGAGGTAAGAAGCACTGAGAGAGCTGGCTTCTTAGCCTTTGCCAGGAGATAGGATTTAGTGTCTGACCCATGTTCAGCTCCAATAATACCAATTGATAACACTCCAATTCTTCCTCTAGGGCTATGTCAGGCAAGGCACATTTCAGTGTTGAGAGAGTTCTGCCAGAGTTCCTGACTTCTAGGTCAGCCTGGGAGATGGGTCAGCCCATAGCTAATTCCCAAACATGTGAAATGTCTGACCCCAGGAAGGGCAAAACTAGGGCAATGATTGGAAAATCCCCACCACCCAGATTCCTGGAGAGACCATGGCTCCCAGTGGGCCAGTAGAGCTGCCCCAGTTCTTCATCGCCCCACTTCTAGGCCCCTCCTTCACCTTGTAGCGCAAGCACAAGGCCTGGTTCAGCTTCTCTATGTCTGCCTCCTTTGCCTTCTGGGCTTCCTCATGCTGTTCTTCCTGGGCCTGTAGCCTAGCCTGCAGATCACAACTAGGGGAGGGAATAATTCAGCATTATTTCTGTCCTCTCAGGCACTGGCTGGGCCCTTGACATAAGGAGTGTCTCACCTGACCTGCCCTCTCTAATCAAGACTGCCCTCCACTCACATCTTTCGCTGCAGAGTCCTGATGGCTTCTTCTTTAGACTCTTGCAGCAGGGAACACAGGCTTTGAAGCTCCACAGTCATTGTACCCATTTCTGCCAGGCTCTTCTCCATGCCTGGGATCTCTGAAAGAGCAAGTCCTAGCTAAAGGCAGAGCCCTTTGGCTCTGGAAGGAAGAAGTGTGGAGCCATCATCACCACAACTCTTATCCATGTTCCCCACCCATAGGATTTGAATTTCCGGAACACTGTAGATCCCAAAAGGCAGAAATAAAATGAGCCCACATAAAATTGAGGTTTTTAGAGCAAATTACTTCTCACTGCTTTACTCTTTATCATTAGTACCAGATCTAGAAATGAGGCAGGATCCCTGGAGCCCATCCTAACCTGTAGGCTGAAGGGAAACCATTGATGCTACTCGGGTGAAAGCACTCTTGTCACTTCCAAGCAAGGGCACAGGAGTTGCTTCTGGCTCTAAAACAAAAACCAACCAAGGTAGAGGGCCCCTCTGGTGACCCAGTCAAGGGTCTGCCATAACAGAAGCCAGGGAGAGAGAAGTCTGCTGGTGGGCATCTTCGACAGATGAAGATAGGAGGGGCAGGGCCACAACTCTCCCACCCTTAAATCCCAGGGCCTTTAACCTTCATCTGGCATTGCTGTCAAGACGCTTCCCAAGAAGGCGCTGTCAGTAGGAGGAGGGTATTCCTGGGCAGGAGCACAGGCTGTGCTTACAAGGGGGGTCTCTGGTTCAGCCTAAGGGTAAAGGAGAAACATGATCAGTTGCTCTTCAGGGTTAGTGATTTCCTGAACTTCCAGGTACCCACCAGCCACCTCCTCTGGAAAGCTGTTCTATCTACTCCCTTTTTTCTCTATCAGCACCTTCTCAATTAGCTCCTTTCCCTGAACTTAATTCTCTCACTAAAACAACAACAATAAAACCCAGAAACCTTCTTAACTTAAATCCCATTTTTAAGCTGCCTTTTCTCTTTCCCCTCCAGATTAAGAAAAAGATAAAGAAGCCTACATTTCCCACCTAAAACTGTCACCATCTATTGACTACCTAGCCCCCTACACTCAAGTCTTCTGCCTCGCCATTTCACCAAAACTCTTGCTTGGTTCACCAATAGCATCCTTACTTTCAAATTCAACAGACACGTTTCAGCTCTTGTTTTACCTATTTGATAATCAATGACCATGTTCTTCTTTTAGAAACTTCCTTTTCTCAGCTTCTGGAACATGACTCTTTCCTTCATACGCAGGCTTCATACCTTTCTATTTATTCTCTCTATCCACAGGTCCTTCCTTAAACTGTTGGACTCCTTCTGGTTCATCCTTGGCCTTCTTTATACTCTAATCCATTCCCCAGGTGGCCTTGCCTTGGAAACTCCACAAAATCATCCACTACTACGTGGATGACCTTTCAATCTTTCTCTCTCAAGTGTATTATTTTCCCAATCTCCAGACCCAAAGGCTCATCCTGTGAAAAATCTACCAGAATGCTCCATAGTTCACCTGAAATGTAATATGTATAAGGCTGACCTCACCATTTTCCCTGTCCCATCACACCAAAAATCTGTTCCTCCTCCTGTATTTACGATCCTAGGACCGGGGGTTTGGGAGGGCAGCAAATGACAGCCTGCGGTTCAAATCTGGCCTGCCACCTGTTTTGGTAAATAAAGTTTTATTGAAATACAGCCATACACATTTATTTACATACTGTCTATGGCTGCTCTTGAGCTACAAAGGCAGAGTTGAGTAGTTAAGACAGTGACAACATGGCTCAAAAAGCTGAAAATATTATATTGTACTTTATAGGAAAAGTGTCCCACCCCCAGTTCTAGAAAGTATCATCATCTTTCCAGCAATCTAGAGATCATCATTCACTCTTCCACCTTACTCCTACACCAAACTTGTCACCCAGGTTCTATTACTTCTATTTTCTAAATATGTATTGAATTCATCCAGTCCATACTTTCCTGTCTACCCCTTCTATAATTGCCATTAGTTCAAGCCTTCAGGCCTCCTGTCTACTTCTCTAGTCTTGTCTCCTTGTCATTCTTGCCCCATATAGCTCCTATACTGAAGAGCTACTTCCCAGACTCCAAACTTGCCGAATTCCATATGAGCAGCGCCTTGCCTTGTTTACCTGTAGCCCCAACATCTAACCCAGGTCATGTTACAAGGTAGACACTACAAAAAAGTACACACAGTGCCTCTCTGACTTTCATAGACCATTCCCTTTGCCTAGTACACCTTCCTATATAACCCCACCTCCTCCACCCTGCCCTACAAACTTCCAAACCTCAAGACTCTGTCCAAGGATCACTTGCTTTGAGAAGACATGCTAACTCTCAGAGGTATAACTGATGCTTTCTCCACACAGACCTCTATCATGATCACAAGTCAAGATGTCAAGTTTATACCTGTCTTCCCTGCAAGACTGTGATTTCTTTCACATTTCCTGTGCTCAGCACACACTAGGGTCAGATCATAAGCACTTCCAAATTTCAGAACCCTGGTTGTACCTCTCAATGTTGAATAAGCTAATTAACTATTCTGAAAGATATCAACAATTTATTGTGTAGTGTGCACTGTGGGAAAGCCAAAGAAGCAAGGCTAAATTTCTGCTTAATTTTTTTTTTTTTTAATATTTATTCATTTATTTGAGAGAGAGAAAGAGCACGAGCAAGTGCGGGGGAAGAGACAGAGTGAGAGGGAGAGAGAGAAAATCTCCAGTAGACTCCCCACTGAATGTGGAGCCCAACGTGGGGCTTTGATCTTATGACCCTGAGATCATGACCTGAGCTGAAATAAGTCGGATGCTTAACCAATGGAGCCACCCAGGCATCCCATCTGCTTTCTTTAAACATAATCTAGTTGAAGAGAATAGACATCCGAGGAAAACTAATGCAAGTGCAAAAGGAGAGTAAGTTCACAAGGACTATAGCAGGAGATCACTGAGTCCATGTGATTCTGGAACATTTCAAAGAAGGTGAAATAGGAAGGATAAGGAAAGGAAAAGGTATTTCCAGTTTGAAGACAGAGGAAAATGGGCGTGGTAACAGCCCAACCCTGGGTATGATTAGAGATGGGGCATGTGTGTAGTATACCGGCAATCTAGTTGGAGTAAAGGGCTCATAATAGAGAGGCAGGAGACAGATGAAGAAAAGTTTGAATGACAGGATGAAGCCCTGTAGGTGACTGAAAGTCAGTGAAGGTCAGAGATGGAAGAAGAGTAGCGTTTTAGGAAGATCATTCTATACAGTAAAGATACAACTGGAGAAACTCTCATAAACTAGGAATACAGGAGACTTCCTCAACCTACAAAAGCCTGCAGCTAACATCATACTTAATGGTGAGAAAGTCCAAGCTTTCCCTCTAAGATCAGGTACAAGGCAAGGATGTCCCCTTTTAACCCTCCTTTTCCACGTAGTGGTAGAAGTTCTAGCTAATGCAGTAGGCCAAGAAAAGGAAATAAAAGATCTACAGATTGGGAAGGAAGGAATAAAATTGTCTTTGTTTGAAGATATGATTAGAAAGGAAGAGAAGGAATCCCCAGATCCTACCTTCTCCTTTAGTTTTGCTTGTAGGAAGAGGGTGAGTCTCTGCAGTTGCTCAGTCAGCACCCCTAGCTCTTGGGTATACTGGCGTGTCTTCTCCAGGTGTTGTTCCTGGTTCTCTGCTATGGTGCTAGCCAGGTTAGCCCTGAAATAAGGAAGGAACAGAGAAAACAGCCAAAGACCAGGCAACCCTCTCTGAACTCCTCTCCCAAATCCCCACACAGAGCTACATTCAAAGAGGGAAACAAGGGGCGCCTGGGTGACTCAGTCAGTTGGGCGTCTGACTCTTGATTTCGATTCAGGTCATGATCTCAGGGTCCTGGGATCAAGCCCTGCACTCAGTGCAGAGTCTGCTTGTCCCTCTCTTTCTAGTTCTCCCCCGTCTCGTGCTCTCGTTCTCTCTCTCTCACTTTCTCTTTCAAATGAATAAATAACATCTTAAAAAAAAAAAAGAGGAAAACAAGAGGTTCTTGGACCCTGTTACAATTTCCTTCTTGGAGACTTTAGCTTCTTGAAGCGCTCCTGGGAAACATAAACACTTAGTAGGTGAAGTACAGAAAGGTAGAAATCTTACTTGAGGTTCTCCACAGTGTCCTTGAGGTCCTCACACTGCAGACTGCGCTCCCGGAGTGCTTCCAGCGTGGTTTTCAACTGACACTCCACCTGGCCCAGCTCTAGGTGAGCAACCTGATTCTCTTGGTCTGCAAACTAGGGACACAGGAAAAGGAAGGAAGGCAAGGAGGGGAGAGGGAGATAGGGAAATGAGGCTAAGTGGGAAATTTTAGAGCCCTGGGGAGAGAGGCTTTTCCTGGTCCCCAGTCTAAACCTCACTTCCATAGCATCGGGTAAGAGTCGCGCTGCTACCGGCTCCCCTGCGCCCTGCCACATTCCTCACCTCCAGGGTCTCCTTCAGGTCTTGCACCTCCTTGGCCAGGACAGCCTGTTGTTGCTGCAGCTCTGCCTGCATGTGTTTTAGTGCCACCTCTTCCTTTTGCCATCTGCCAGAGACCTTATATTAGATCCCAGCAGTCCTACATCCGGGGCGCCGGCTGCCACAGTAACCCAATGGTAACTCACTGAGTAGCCTGCTCCTCATTGCTCTGGGTAAGCTGGTAGAGCAACGCATCCTTCATGGCCAGGTCCTGGGTACAATGGGCATGCTGACTCTGTAGCTCTTTTAGCTGACTCTCCATGCCGGCCAGACTCTGCAGCTGAGCGCGGAGATCTAAACCAAAAGTATCCTAATGACACCATGTAGACATCAGGCCAAAACCTCCCCGTTCTTCTGTTCTGAAACAAATGCTCTAGAGCACGTCCTTGCTCTACCGCCACACCCCAAGCTTCAGCGGGGCACAAGTGCTTGTGCGTGTACGGATGTATGTGTACACACACACACATGCACACACACACACACACACACCCCTACCTGCTGCTAGGCGACTGTTTTCCAACTCCAGTTGTTCTATTCGGCTTTTGCAGTCCTCTAAATGGGTAGTAGCTTGTTCCAGCTCCCTGGAAACCTAGGAAGAAAAGATAGATTTTTCTCCTGTGGTTCTTTCTGAATCAGAAATCCTAGGACCCAACCCAGCTTCTCTTTCTGGACAGAACAGAAAAGGACCTTGCTCCTGGGCAGCAACACTGCAGAAATAAGGTCCCCAGTAAAAAGTAGAAAGAGGAGAAAAGTAGCTGAAGGTGCTGAAGAGCAAAGGAAACAACTGGGCCCAACGCCATCTACAGTGAAGGGCCCTGGCTGGTCTCTAAACCCACAGAGTAGAAAAAGGACAGGTCCAGGGTAAGAGGCTAATGATACCACTCATCAGAAAGGCCTTCTGCAGAGAGGAGGAGGAAAGCAGGCCTAAGAAGTCCCCACTCCTGGTTTGTACCTGCTGCTTTTCCTCAATTGCAGCATCACGCTCCTGCAGGGTCTGCTGGCTCTTGGCTTTGAGTTTCTCTGTGAGTTGTTGAGACCGGCTCAGCAAGGATGTCCATGTTACATACTACCAGGGGAAGCAAGCAGGTCAGAAGAGCACCTTTGAGGCAAGGCTCCTAATAGGGCTGGCTGTGAGTCAAGGAGTGATATAACGGCCCCAAATACTCACATCCAATTGCATGGATATCCAGTCCTGTTGTAAGTTTGAAGTCAGACTCACTGTCTGCTGAGCCACCTCTTCTTGCTCAGCATGAAGCCCTACCTACACAAGAAGGATTGCCTGTAGAGAGGGCCCCTTCCCTCTGGATACAACAAAGTGGGGGTATATGGCCATCCTCCCACTGTTCAGGATGAATCCCAGGAAAGAAAATGCCTTCAAATTACCAGTTGGGTCTGGGTCTCCTTCAAAAGGCCTCTGAAGTCCCCCATGGATGCCAGGTCCTGTTCTAGCTGGCTGATGCGCTGGCTGGCGTGTGCACAGAAAGCCTCTAGCACAGCCTCGGCCTATTGAGGGAAGAGGTGGGCAGAGCGGCGAAAGAGCACAAAAAGCCCTAACTCTCTACCACACAAGTAGTTTAGTTCATTATTCCCCAGGGCAGGCAGTTCTTAGGCCACCCATCTGTGTCTCAAGCGAATTTGTGTTCCTGCAGGAACCCTGAGGAAGAGACCTCCCACACCTGGGAACAAAGGCCTGGCACCTTACCGCATCCTTGCCCCTAAGGGCCATTTCCTCTTTGTGCTTTGCCTCCTCCCTTTCTGCTTTGAGGCTCTGGAGCCTTGCCTTCAATTTCTTCAACACGTCACAACAGCAGGAGACCAGGGTTTCTGCACGCCGAGACTACGAGATAAGAATCAGACCCTGCATCTGGTTCCTTTTTTGGGACCTTTCAGTCTCACCAAAGGCCCCTGCCTTCACCTTCATGCTGCTTACCTCCTGACTCACGGTAGTTTTATCTTCCTCTAAGTGCAACAGAGATAGATGAAGCAAGGATATCAGCTCTTTAGAAACCAGCACCCATGACTGCTGTAGAGGGAAAGGTGGTTAGGTTAGATCAGAGATCAAATGAAGTCACTAAGCAGGAAGTAAGCAAGGACACTGGGAGGGGAAACCACTGATCCCATTTCCAAGCTCCCAATAGGGAGAAGATATCACCATCTGCTAACCACCCAGGATTCTCCATTCTTGATCTTCACAGGAGACCCAGAGATGGTATAAGGTCAGTCAATACTTACCATGACATTCCTGGCCTGCTGCAGAGCCTGTGCAATTTCTTGGCTCTCCTGAAGATGCTGAGGTTTCTTACTTATCTAGTCAGAGAAACAGTTGTGCCCTTTGCATACAACATGCACCACCAGCACCACATTCCCCCTCCCACCCACCGAGATCCAGGAACCTCTCTGATTAAAAGCAGGAGCAAGGCTCACAGCTCGATAAGCCGAGTCAGAAAAAAATCCAGAGGTACATAAAAAATTCCTTTTCAAAATAACTTTTTTTCTAACTATAAGGATGACATGTTTCTTGTAAATATAGAGTGAGTAAAATGGAAAAAGAAGCCATTAATAATTTCACCACCTGGAGCAATGATTCTTTTTTTTTTTTCCCCCAAGATTTTATTTATTTATTTGAGAGAGCGAGCGAGCAAGCATGAGCGGGGAGAGGGGCAGAGGGGGAGGGAGAGGGTCAAGCAGACTCCCCACTGAGCGCAGAGCCAGACACAGGACTCTATCCCAGGACCCTGACATCATGACTTGATCCGAAATCAAGAGTTATACGCTTAACCAACTGAGCCATCCAGGGGTCCCTGGAGCAATGATTCTTAACCAACAGTATAGCAACTACCCCAAAAGATTTCGATATAACCCCATACCAGAGATTTTCTTGCTATAGGAATTTGCTGTAACTGAGGAGTATATTACTTCCCTCAGGTGTCAGGGAGAAAAAAAAAGTTGCAGACTACTGATTTAGAAAGAAACTACCATATTCAGGGCATCTGGGTGGCGCAGTTGGTTAAGCGTCTGCCTTCAGCTCAGGTCACGATCCCGGGGTTCTGGGATCAAGTCTTGCATCGGGCTCTCCCTGCTCAGTGGGGAGCCTGCTTCTCCCTCTCCCTCTGCCTGCCACTCCCCTTGCTTGTGCTCTCTCTGTGTCAAATAATATTAAAAAAAAAAAACTACCATATTCAATAAATTCTAAGATGATTATCTTTTTATACGATAATGCCACTGAAATTAGGATGCATCTTAATATTGACAGTGTTTTAGGTATGATGAAAGACAGTAATGCTTAAGAAAATCACAACTGAGATTATAACATAAATAAACGTGGGGTCCTGCTTTTATTACTTAATTTTATTATACTAATGTTATTTAACCCTGAATTTATATTCACTCTCTTCACTGAAATAGTTTGAGACTGGAACATCTGCTTTAGGGGGACCTCTTAGAGTACCACTCATTTTTAACTTTTGCTGATACTTTACCTCACCTCAAAGCCTCTCAGAAATTATCTGAACTCTGATTTCTTTAAAAACCATGACTTATGTTATACTTCCTTTCCATGTTATTAATAACTCTTCATAAGCATACTTTAAAGTTAGGTTGCAGAATATCCCATCTTATGGTGTACCATTATTTTTCATTACATTCTTTCATCATTTTTAAAAAGGCTACTGTCTTTATGCAGCATTTTTTTACCCTTAGGATACATCCCTAGAAGTAGAACTACTGGGTCAAAAAGTTTGAATTGCTTTAAGGGTCTTCCTTAAACTACTTTCAAAAAAGGTTGAACCAATTTATACACCCTACTGACAATGGGACAATACTTACCAGCATCATCTATTTTATTTTTTGCCATTTCATGAGACAAAAATAGCATCTCATTGTTTTGATTTGCAATTCTCTTGACTCCCAGTAACCTTCTCAAATATTTCTTAGTCATTTTTATTTTCTCATTCTTTGGCTACGCGTTATCTTCATGCAGATAAAAATTAGTATGTTATGTAGAGTGGAGAAGTATGATCTCGAGGCAGCAGCCATACAGAGACTCAAGTTCTGAGAGAAAAGCAGGGAGCCGTCATCTGAGACAACAACTGCGGGAGCAGCAGTGCTGAGTCACGACATCACAGCAGTCTGGATTTAAGGGGACAGAGCTTGTGGAGTTCACTGCTCCCCTCCCCCGCAGAGTGGCCATTATTCCCCACTGCATTGTGCGGTAAGGCACGCAGGGCTCCATGAGCCCCAGACAGGGCACGCATGCTGCTCAGAGCTGGGCGGTCAGGCAAGTGATGAGATTAGTGTGAAGGAGGCAGCCAAGTGGTAAGGACAGGGCACTGTGATGGGGAATGGCAGCAGGTGCTGTCACTGCCCCTCTTTGGCTCTGGCTCAGTGGCCTCCAAAGGGATTTGGCAAGCTTCAGGGAAGGAGGGTACGAGGCCGACTCAGGGATGGGGAATGAGGTCAAGATTTTGGCAGAAGGTAAAGTCATTATGTTGAGGATATTTTCAACCCCAGGTCTTTGGGCCTTTGGAGACCATCTCTTCTTAGCAGCCCACCCATTACCTCAAAGGCCACAAGACTGAAGCTCTCAATTCCTTCCCTGGACACCATTCCCTTTCTTCCTCAGCCCGTGCTGTCACAACCAGAGTCCTCCAGAACAGTGGTCTTTAAACTGTTTTCTTCTCATATCTCGCAGAATAACTTTGAAAGACTGAGTACTCTTAAGTTTAAAATGTTACAAAGGCTGTAATTTCAACTGTTATAAATATTGATAGTTTGAGGGGCACCTGGGTGGCTTAGTCGGTTAAGCGTCTGCCTTCGGCTAGGGTCATGATCGCAGGGTCGTGGGATTGAGCCTCACATCGGGCTCCCCACTCAGCGTGCTCTCTCTCAAATAAATAAAATCATAATAAATAAATAAATAAATATTGATAGTTTGGAATAAAACTGTTAAATCACTCTTAAATATATCCAATGGTATAAATATAACACATGCCATATTTACTTATTTATTTTTTAAAGATCTTATTTATTTATTTGACAGAGAGAGAGTTAGTGAGAGCAGGAACACAAGAGGGGGAGTGGGAGAGGGAGAAGCAGGCTTCCCGCCGAGCAGGGAGCCCAGTGCAGGGCTCGATCCCAGGACCCTGGGATCATGACCTGAGCCAAAGGCAGACGCTTAACGACTGAGCCACCCAGGCATCCCGTCATACTGATTTAATACCTATTTGATGACATTAAAAAATGCATAAGCAGGGGCCCCTGGGTGGCTCAGTTAAGTGTCCAACTCTTGCCTTTGGCTCAGGTCATGGTCTCAGGGTCCTGGAATCAAGCCCCACATGGGACTCTGCACTCAGTAGGGAGTTGACTTGAGGATTCTCTCTCCCTTTTCCTCTGCCCCTGTGCACTCTCTCTCTCAAATAAATAAATCTTTTTAAAAAATGCACAAAGAAGCTCTTCTTAAAAGTCAGAAATTTGGGGGCCCCTGGGTGGCTCAGTTGGTTAAGCGTCCAACTCTTGATTTCAGCTCAGGTCAGGATTTCAGGGTCATGAGATCAAGCCCTGTGTCAGGCTCCACCCTCAGTGGGGAGTCTGCTTCTCTCCTCCCTCTCCCTCTGCCCCTTTGCAGGTGTGTGCATTCTCCCTCTCAGATAAATAAACCTTTTTTTAAAAAAAGTCAAATTTTTTATCATCCCTTTTCTTCCTTGAACCTGTATTTTTACTCTCAGAATTTTATCCTCATGTAATATATTTTAAATCTATAATATATTTAAAGTTTATCATTAATCAATATCTCTGCAACAACGGAAGTCTATTTTACCCAGTAAAATTTTATTGGGAATCGTCTATTAATAAAAAGGGTAGTGCTTCCCTCCCCTTATTAGTTCATGTGTCTGTGGATTACTGTAATTCCTACATTAAGACATGGCTCAGCAACAATTCTATGCTGATTTTCCTTTCTTATAGATGTAAGCACCGAGAATCTGCTTCACATAAATAATGGAAATGAGTAGGAATGGAGGAAGAGAAGAGGGCATGTCACCCAATTCTAGGCACTCCTTTGGAAATACATGCCAAAAATCTCAATAGTGAACTTCTGTCAAAATTTTTAATGATCCACAAACATAACTAAAGTCTTCCTTCAATTTTGTTGAAAGCATGCAAAAATGATGTGTCACATTATCATTGCAGCCATTTGCTTTCTCAGCATGTACACAAAGATTTTCTATTATCCTTTGATTGCTATTCCTTGACAATGTAAGATTCAGGATAGGTAGTGAATACGCTGCTCTTTAGTAAAGGCCACTGAGAATGGGGAAGTAGGAAAGAAAAAAATTAGTCCAGAGTACATGTGGAAGATGAAGATCTAGAAACTGATTCCTTTAAAACTTTCCTTGCTTATATTCCCTTGGAAAATTGTGATATAGCCCAGGGGTAAAATGAGTACCCACAGCTTTAAGGGATTTTCCAGATCCTCAGCTTTTATACATATTTTAAAGAAGAGGGCCCACTGGGAAGAACCTTCTTACCCCACTGGGAGATGTGTCAGTCTGTGTGCTACTGTCGTGAACTTCTGAGGGAGAGACAGTCACCTGGCTCTTCCAGTCCCGCAGCTGGCGGGAGAGAACCTCCAGGATGACAAGAGAGCTCAGCAGGTTATCTTCTAGGTCATGTCGAGATAAGGCAGTCAGATCCGGAGGATGGTTGCTGCAGCAAGAGAACACGAGGAGAAGAAAGAAAGGGGAAGGGATGGGAGCAACCGGTCCAGGTGAATGGAGCCCAGGAGACACAAAGATACAGGGACACTTACCCCCATAGGAAGTGCTCTGTCTCAGAAGTACCATCCTTGATACCCGTTGGGCCTGTCTGGGAGGTGTTTGTACTCTTTTCCTGTGCTGCTGGGGGAGTAAACCGAGTCCCCACCGAGCAAGTAGGGAAAGGGGTGGTGCTAATCGCAGCATCCTGAAGCACAGAGGGAAGGGATAAGCTCTGGCGGAGATTTTCCAGCATGATCGAAGTATTTATATCTTTTTCCAGCCAGGCCAGTGGGGACATCCAAGGCCCTGTATCAGAGATGAGAACCCTACTAGCATCTTCTACTGCTGGGCCTGGAGCTGCCTGGGATTCCATTTCTCCTAGATTTGGGGTCAGGCACATGAATGGAGTAGCTTCCATATTTGAAACAAGTGCTTGATCTCCTAATTCAGCCTTCTCAGGGAGTGTGGGAAAGCTAAGTTCCTTTTCCTCTACAGATCTGTACTTTACAATTTCCTCCCCTGGGTCCACGTGACTGACCGGGAAATCTGCTGCTAAGGCAGCTGAAGGGCAGAGCCAGAGCATGGAGGAAGGCAAAAAGATACTACTTTCAGAAGGGATTAAGTCCTCAGCCACAGCATCAGTCTTACTGCTCTGGAGGCTTTCTCTGGAGCAGTGCGTCTGCTGCTCAGAACAGGGATTTGGTAGACACTCCAAGATGTGGGACGGAGGGTGCTGAAATGTAGGTTTCTCAGGCATAGCAGGAACAACTTCTGAAAAGCTGTCTTCTTTGCAGGCCGCCACCCCCTCTCTTAGCAGATCTCCTGGCCTCAAAGGCTCATTTAGAGAGATGCTGTTTGTCTCTGCCATGGTATCTAAATGAGCCTCAAGTGTAACGTCTTGCTGCTGCCCCACTGGAGAGGGTACAAGGACCATAGTTTTAACCACATTGTTGTCCAGTGGATCTACTGCTTCCTCAGATATTTTGGGAGTAGAGTTGGTTTGGGGATTCAGATCTAGGGGCTGCTCATCTGATTCATGTTGACAAGCTTCTAGCCACTTTGAGGGATGGCTGAACTGCTCTGAAGGGGAATCTGTCCTCTTGGCATTGACAAAATCCAGTGAAGATGCGGTGTTGCTGCCTTCCTGCCAAAGAAAACAAAAGTAGTTGACCAAGGCAGTCAATTCAGGTTCTCAACATATACTTATGGGTACAGGATACTGCCTGAACTCAAGGAAAAGTTTTCATTACCTCTGCGTAGGTAAAAACTTGGCTAAGCCTTGCTGCTCACTAAAGAAACCCTAAACTAAACCTAAACTGAACCTAACTAAAGCTGGGAAACCATCTTAGGTCCTTGCAAGTGAACCAGCCTACAATATAAACAAGGCTGAGATAATCTATCCATATCCTGGGGAGATGGTAGCTTGAATGTGACCCCACTCATCTCCAATCCTAACTCCAACCCACTTTTAGAGGAATGGGTAGGAAGGATCCCTAGGTAAGCTCTGCCAAACTCTGGAGTTGCTCCAAGATTTTCTCTCTTCTGGGATAGAGAGAAATTGGGGACCGGAGTTAGTGTAATGTCTTGCTGGGGCCCACAGAGATCCATGGACCCTAGGAAAAAGGGCAACATCAACCTACACTAGTGACCTAGTCTCCCTGGCCTCAAGAGTTGAGGGTGTCCTGAACACATGGGTTGAATCCATTTAACCCTTGGGATTTGAAGAGCCCTACCCTTTATAGCAGAGGAAAATGAAGAGCAGAGACTTCTTCCTGGTGCCTCGTAAAGGACTGACAACCCCCCCATATGCTGGTTCAGAAGGACAAAGACCACTGTGCCTTCTACCACCTGCAGGGTTGCTGGTCCTGAGACTCAATGAACAAGAAAAGGAAAGTATGAATGTACTTAAGTAGATCTAGTAGCCAGAGAAAGGACAAACCCTAAGATAGTAAAAGTAGACCCTAACAAAACACAGCTGATGGAAGAAACAAGACAATGTAAGAAGATTCAAGTACAACACTCAAGTACAACACAAACACAAAGACCTTCTGGAATTAATAATACTTTTAAACCAAAAAAAATCAGTAAAATGAATTGAAAGACAATGATCAGAGTAGAGGCTGGAATTATTGGCCTGGATAATCAAGTGGAATAATATCTTAAAGCAAAGACAAAAATAAAAAGAAATGTAAATCTTAGGGAAAAGCTAAAAGAATTGGAAGATAAATCCAGTAAGCCTAACATGTGAGGAAAAGAAGTTCCATGAAAAAAGAGAACACTTATAGGAGGCACTAATTAACAAAACTAGAAGGAAATTTCTCTGAGGTAAAGAAGTACCAGAGTTTGCATATTGAAATGGCACACCAAGTTCCAAGCAAGATTGATAAGAAAAATAAAATTACTGAAGTATATAAGGAAGATAAAACTATTTTAGAAGCTTGAGACAGAAAGACCAATTGTTTACAAAAAAAAAAAAATCAGACTTACATGAAATCTCTCATTTACAGCAGTGGATGAAACTTTAAAACATAAAGTTGAGCTAAAAAGGGCTTCTGATACTCTGGCAATTTGCTGACTGAGTGTTGGTTACATCGATGGGTATGCTTTATACAAATGTGTTAAGCTGTATATTTTATGTACTTTCACATATTTTATTTCAATTTTTAAAGTTTTTCTTTCCGGGCGCCTGGGTGGCTCAGTCAGTTGAGTGTCTGCCTTCGGCTCAGGTCATGATCCCAGGGTCCTGGGATCGAGTTCCACATTGGGCTCCCTGCTCAGCAGGGAATCTGCTTCTCTCTCTCATCCCCACTTGTGCTCGCTCTATCTCTGTCTCTCTCAAATAAATAAAATCTTAAAAAAAAAAAAAAAGTTTTTCTTTCCAAATGCTTTAAAGGAAAAGTAGAAAATAAAGCAGATAGCAAAGAGATATGAGGCAAAAACAAAGAGAACAAAGACTGAACTATAAGCAAGGTTATGGGGCGCCTGGGTGGCTCAGTTGGTTGAGCGGCTGCCTTCAGCTCGGGTCATGATCCCAGGGTCCTGGGATCAAGCGTCATGTTGGGCTCCCTGCTCAGTGTGGAGTCTGCTTCTCTCTCTCCCTCTGTGCTCTCTCTCCCTCTCCCTCTCTCTCTCTTTCAAATAAACAAATAAAATCTTAAAAAAAAAGAAATATTAGTAAGGTTAGAGCACTACTGTGATAAAAGACATAAGTGAAGATATGTTATAAAAAACATAAATCAGTCTGCACTAAATAGCCCAGAAACTATATATACAAACCAAAGACTTTGAGAAATACAAAAGTGCACCTTACAGTTTTTGCTGTGTTTAACAAGTTTCTATTTATTCTTTTTATCACTTAAGGAAAAAATATTTGAAAATCTTAAAACTGGTAAGGGGTTAATATCCAGAATATATAAAGAACTCCTACAACTAAACAACAACAGCAACAACAAAATAACCCAATTTAAAAATGGGCAAAAGACTCAAATAGACATTTCTCAAAGTAAAACATACAAATGACCAACAAGTACATGAAAAGATGCGCAACATCACTAATCATTAGGAAAATGCAAATAAAAACCACAATGAGATAACACCTCACACCCATTAAAATGGCCACTATCAAAAACAAAACAAAAAATAACAAGTGTTGGTGAGGATGTGGAAAATTGTTTTAAGGATTTTAGAGAGAGAGAGCAAGCGCACATATGCGTGCAGGGAAGGGGAGGCAAAGAAGGGAGAGAGAAAAAATCTCCAGCAGACTCCCCTCTGAGGGCACAGCCTGACACGGCTCAATCTCAGGACCCTGGGATCGCGACCTGAGCCAAAACCAAGAGTCGGATGCTTAACCAACTGAGCCGCCCAGGTGCACCCAGACTGGCTGAAAAAATTTTTTTTCTAAGATGTATGTATGTATTTGAGACAGAGAGAAAAAGAAAGAGAGAGGGAGGGAGAGAGGGAGAGGGAGAAGGACTCAATCCCAGGACCCTGAGATCATAACCTGAGTCAGACACTCAACCGACTAAGCCACCCAGGAGCCCCAGACTGGCTGAACTTTTAAAGATCTCTAACCAATACTACAGGAGGTGATGTGAGGAAATAGATATCTTCATATAATGCTGGAGAAAATATGAATTGTAATAGCTATTTTATTTATTTTTTATTTTTTTTAAAGTAGGCTCCATGCCCAATGTGGGGCTTGAACTCATGACCCTGAGATCAAGTCACATGCTCTACTGACTGAGCCAGTCAGGCACTCCTGTAATAGCTATTTTAGATAGCAATCTGCCAAAATTTATTAAAATTAAAAATATCTAAGCCAGCATTTTGTAATGTACCTAAGCTGTTGAATCACTATGTTGTATACCTGAAACTAACATAAAGTCAACTGTATGTCAATTTAAAAAAAAGTATTGTGGTGCCTGGGTGGCTCAGTCAGTTAAGTGCCTGCCTTCGGGTCAGGTCATGATCTCAGGGTCCTGGGATCGAGCCCTGCATCGGGCTCCCTGCTCAGCAGGAAGCCTGCTTCTCCCTCTCCCTCTGCCCCTATCCACCACCCATGCTCGTGCTCTCTCTCAAATAAATAAATTAAATCTTAAAAAAAAATAATCTTTCCTTCAATTCAACAATCCCACTCCTGAAAATGTATCTTAGTACCTAATATACGTTCAAAGATATTTATATTAGCATTGCTTGTAGAAGAAAAATAATAGAAAAACAATGCCCATTTATGAATAAGTTATGATTCACACATATCATAGTATCTCATGAACTATTCTACACCAGTGGACACAGGGATTTGCACCACATTGTTAAATGAGAAAAGAAACATACAGAGAAATCTAAAGTTGATCCCCATTATTTGTGGATCATTTGCAAATTTGCTTATGCACTAAAATTTATTTGTAACCCCAAAATCAACACTTGCAGCCTTTTGTGATCATTTGTAGGTATGCACAGAGCAGTGAAAAAAAATCGCCTAAAACACATATCCAAGCTGAGGTTGAACAAAGTATTATTTTGCCTTCTTGGGTTGTTTTTTGTTTTTTTGTGTTTTTTTTTTTAAGTAGACTCCATGCCCAACGTGGGGCTTGAACTCAGGACCCTGAGATTAAGAGTGGCATGCTCTGGGATGCCTGGGTGGTTCAGTCAGTTAAGTGTCTGCCTTCAGCTGAGGTCATGATCCCACAGAACTGGGATCAAGTCCCGCATTGGGCTCCTTGCTCAGCGGGGAGCCCACTTCTCCCTCTGCCTGCTGCACCCCCTGGTTGGGCTCACGCGCACTCGCGCACTCTCACGCTCGCTCTCTCTCTCTTCTCTCTCGTTGACAAATAAATTAAAAAAACAAAATCTTAAAAAAAAAAAAAAAAGCGTGGCATGCTCTACCGACAGAGCCAGCCAGGTACCCCTTTCTTTCTTGTTTTAGCTATCATACTGTAAACAAATGCCTTTTTCGTGATCTGTTTAGTGTCACGTTTTCACATTTCTTGTGCTTTTTTGTTGGCAATTTCACTGTTTTATGCTGAGTGCTGAAGTGCTGGCTAATGTTCCTAAGTGCAAAAAAGCTGTGATGTGGGATGCCTGGGTGGCTCAGGTGGTTAAGCCTCTGCCTTCAGCTCAGGTC
Source organism: Leptonychotes weddellii (assembly GCF_054177405.1). Classification (NCBI taxonomy): domain Eukaryota; kingdom Metazoa; phylum Chordata; class Mammalia; order Carnivora; family Phocidae; genus Leptonychotes; species Leptonychotes weddellii. The sequence continues at coordinate 36,535,687 of NC_138383.1, forward strand.
ATGATCCTGGGGTCCTGGGATCGAGTCCCGCGTTGGGCTCCCTGCTCAGTGGGGAGTCTGCTTCTCCCTCTGCCTACTGCTCCCCCTGCTTGTGCTCGCTTGCTCTCTCTCTCTCTAATAAATAAATAAAATCTTAAAAAAAAAAAAAAAACAGAAAGCTTTGATGTGCCTTATATGTGTTAGATAAGCTTCATTTAGGCATGAGTGCTCTTGGCTGTGAGTTCAATGTTAATGAAACAACAATATATATTAAATAAAGTTTTAAACAGAAAAACACATAAAATAAGGTTAGGTATTATTTGGTTAAAAACAATGTTTGATCAGAGGCTGCAGTAACATAACCTTGTATTTCCTCTAGAAGCAGCAGTACAGTATTTATAATTAAGTGTTCACAGAAACTATAGAACATAACTACTGCAAATAATGAGCACTGACTAAATGTTGTGATCTTTTCAATTAAATAATAATTCATGTTTGCATATTATTAAAAGAACACAGAGAAAAATATGAAAGGATACAAATCAGCATGTTAAAATGGATTGGTTACTTGGGAAAGGCAAGGTATGTGTGGAAAAGATTAATTCCAGAAGAGGGGCAAAAGAGAGAGGAAAAGTAGAGCTAAACAACAACAACAACAAAAAAAAAACGGGGCGGGGGGGCAGAGGAAAAAAGGAAAAAAAATTGCCTTGATAAAAAAAATATTACAATAATATATGGACATGTGTGTATGTAAACACATACACACAGACACACATAAAGAAATGCAAGAAGGGGCGTGCCTGGGTGGCTCAGCTGGTTAAGCGTCCAACTCTTGGTTTCCCTTCAGGTCCTGATCTCAGGGTTGTGAGATTTAGCTCTGCATGGGGCTCTGCGCTGGATGTGGAGCCTGCTTGGGATTTTCTCTCACCCTCTCCCTCTGCTGCTCAGGCATGTATGTGCATGTTCTCTCTCTCTCAAAAAATAAATAAGAGAGGGCACCTGGGTGGCTCAGATGGTTAAGCGTCTGCCTTCGGCTCAGGTCATGATCTCAGGGTCCTGGGATCGAGTCCCACATCAGGCTCCCTGCTCGGCAGGAAGCTGCTTCTCGCTCTCCCACTCCCCCTGCTTGTGTCCCTGCTCTCGCTATCTCTCTCTCTGTCAAATAAATAAATAAAATATTTAAAAAAAAAAAAAGAGAGAAATGCAAAAAAGGATTTTCAAATATGATAGTTACCTAAGATGGCAGAAACATACTTTCTTCCTTATATATTGTTCAAATGTTTCAAACAATGATCATAAATAATCAAAAAAAAATTTTTTTTTTTAAAGATTTTATTTATTTATTTGACAGAGACAGAGACAGCGAGAGCAGGAACACAAGCAGGGGGAGTGGGAGAGGGAGAAGCAGGCTTCCCGCTGAGCCGGGAGCCCGATGTGGGACTCGATCCCAGGACCCCGGGATCATGACCTGAGCCGAAGGCAGTCGCTTAACCAACTGAGCCACCCAGGCGCCCCTCAAAATTTTTAAAAGCAAAAATAATAGTTATTTTGTTGGGGAAAAATAAAATAAAAATAAAATCTTCAAAAAATTAATTAATTAATTAATGGCTGTGGTTAAATTCTATAAGCTCTATGAAGATCAATTCCCACTAGGTACTTTTTTTTTTTTTTTTTTACCTAGGCTGTACTAGTATGGTAAATTACAATAAATAAAACTAAAAATTTAGTTCCTCAGTCACATTAACCACCTTTCGAGTGCTCAACAGCCACATAACTCATAGCCACCATACTGGACAACACATATTATCAAACATTTCCATCATCCCAGAAAGTTTCGGGTTTGGTTTTTTTTTTTTTTTTTTAGATTTATTTATTTATTTTAGAGAGAGAGAGAATGAGAGTGAGCGAGCAGGGGGAGGGGCGGGAGAGGGGACGCTGACTCCCCACTGAATGCAGAGCCAACACGGGGCTCAATCCCACAGTCCTGAGATGATGACCTGAGCTGAAACCAAGAGTCAGATGCTCAACTGACTGTGCCCCACCAGAAAGTTCTATTGGCCAGTAGGTGTTAAGAGTGTTTTCAAGAAAGGCCACTACCTTCATACATCTGTTATTCAGGATGTCTCCGTTTTTACATATTCTTCTTTCCTCCTCTAACCTACTTTATTTATATTGTATCTCCTTCCAAAAATAATTCAGATTGCAAAGGGGCAGCTGAATGGCTTAGTCGGTGGAGCATGTGACTCTTGAACTTGGGGTCCTGAATTCGAGCCCCACCTTGGGTGTGGAGCCTACCAAAGAAAAAATAAAAATAACTAAAAATAAAAATATTACAAATAATTTAGGCTGCATGAAAAAGAACAGATAGATCAACAGATAAGGTTAATGAGATACAAAATCACAGTCAAAAAAGAAAAAGGAAGCAAATCTTTCTATTTCAAGGAGTAACAGTAGCTATATATCTGATGATCAAATTTGACCCTGAGCTCCCTAGAAGCCAGAGCAAGAGGGAAAATACATAAACTCTGTAGTTCTCCTTATCAGAAAGAAAGAGAAAAGGATAGCAATTTCTTCAGGAAGACAATTATCCCAGGCAGTTAAGTTCTAAAAGAAGTTTCTTTGAGGAATTTTATAGAGAGGTCAATCTCCTTCCTTGGCAAGTTTTTATGACAACTGAAAAGCAGTTTCTACATGGCTACTTCTCTCATAACTTTTGACAAAAGTACAACTCAGTGAGGGCAATTCTACAAGGGGCTAGTTTAAAAGAAGTCGGCCTAAGTACTCTGCCTTCCAGTGGGGTAACTTGATTCCAGAAGAGTTCTGACTACCTCTTGGAATGGACGTGGGTGTTGCCTCACAGTGGCAACCGACTGATCTCTGCGCATGAGCCCACGTTAGGGGGAAACTACTAATCAAAGTGACAGGGTTTCTCAGTAGCTTGGTAAAGGTTTAACGCGGGAGGAGGTGATAAAAACTAACAGCTAAATAGAGGTCTGGGTTCTCAGTGGATTTCCTTTAACCACCCTAGGGCACCTCTCTGTTGGCCTGAATAGCTGTAAATGGATGTCACCAAGGCAGAAGACTTCATTATCGTTATTAATTACGTTCCAGCCTTGGCCCTCTGTTCCTCTGAGCTCTCGACCTCGGCAAAGAGCCCAGTCGAGAAGCTGGCCAGGCGAATCTCACCTGCAATCCCAGCTTGCACAGTGATGAGGTCGGCGAGTAGCATATCGGGGGCCCTTTCCCAGAGTTGGTGAGGGCACCGGGCTGCAGGATAAGTTCTCGGAGAGGAGTTCTCATAGTTGGTTTTCCCTGAGAAAGCGGAGAGTATGAGAAAGCCTGGGCTGCGCCAGCCCGGCCCTTTTTCCCCTCTCTAAGAAGCTCCTGGGGCAATAGGAAGAGTAGACTTCCACCCCAGTCGCGCTGAAGCGGCAGGACCAGTATAGACTCCACACACACACCCCCTTCCCCAGGCTGGACCCAGCTTTCCAGGACACTCGGCGTTGCTGCCGTCCCCGCCTCGAAGCCCCGACCCAGCTCTCTCCGTCCCTGAGGTTCTCTTGCTCACCGGTTGGGGCGAAGGCGATAGGCTAACGTTCAGTTTTTTCACCCGCCACATTTTCACCACAGAACGCGCGGTCAATCACCTCCCAGACCCAAGAGCAGACGCCATGTTCCCCCGCCGTCTTTATTTGAACCGGCGCCGCGCCTCTCGATTGGCTGCGGAAGCCTGGGTACGTCGGCGTAGCGGTCCGCTCCCCGCTCGAGCCCAAGGAAGGGGGCGGGGACTAGAGGTCCCGCCCCCACTGGCCCGCGGGTCGCGCGAGCTCTCTCGACCGACACCCCCACCACCGCCAGCGCAGGAGGGGGCTGGAGGGCTGGAAGCGTCCCGGGCCCGAGGCCGGTTTTGTGGCCTCACCTCGGGACGGGTACCCAGGTAGCTGGAGAGTCAAGAAGTCTGTCCCTCCCGCTTCCAGTGGACGACCCTCAGACCCTGTCAGAAAAGTTGTCTCGGTTGCCTGGCCTCAGGTGTCTCCCCAGGTTTGCCTTAGTTACCTGGCGCCCCAGCCTTGACCGGAAAGAGCGCGGAAGGGAGAGGTGAGTGGAGCGTTTTGTAACGAGGCTTGGTGGGTCGGCTCGCGTAGGCCCTGCGTTGGGGGTGGCCTGAGCTGGAATTTAGCCTCTTGGGAATTTCTCGTGTTTTCCTGAGACTTACCTCAGGGCCTGCTACAAGTTTACGGGAACAACCTCTAACAAGTATTAAACATCTATTAGGTATCTGGCACTGTTCCAAATACTTTATCTGTATTAACTCCTCTAATCCTCCTAAGGACCTGTGAAGTAGGTGCTGTAAATATCACCCTTTTGCAGACAAGAAACTGAGTCCTAATGAAACTGGCCCAATACCCCGCCGGTAGTAAATGGCAGAGTCGAGATTTCAACCCATACCACCAACTAACTACAGGACTGTATTCTCCTGTGGGCTTGAATACCCTCCATGAGAAGTCAGCTATTGAAGGTGGAATTGATTTTTGGAAACAGCCTAACGGTAAGTATTTAGAGTTTGTGATAAAAGTGTGTTCATTGCAACACTCACTGTACCTTATTTACACTCTGAAGTCTTAATGAATTTGGAAAAGGAAATCATGCAAAGAGGAGGAACTATAATCTGTCATGAACTAACTGTAGGGCTCTCAGGTAATGAGCTCTCAGGTGATGAGCTCCTGTGGTCTGATATCATGGCCACTAGCTACATGTGATTACTGAGCACTTCAACTGTGGCTAGTCCAAATTGAGATGTATTATAGGTGTAAAATACGAACTGGATTTCAAAGACTTTGTATGGAAAAAAGAATATAAAATAATTTTTAAATCTTGATTACATGTTGAAGTTGTATTTCAGGTATATTAGGTTAAGTAAAATATATTAAAATTAATTTCACCTGTTTCTTTTTACCTTTTCAATGTGGCTACTAGCAAATTTAAAATGACTTATGGGGCTTACCTTGTACTTCTATGGGACAGCACTGCTCTAGAAACATAACAGTCCCAGCCGGCAGGCACTATGGATAACAGTTGCTTGAATGGAAAACTGGAAGAAAGACCATGTAAGAGCACAAACTTGAGCATGGGGTTTCCCAAGACTCAGCAGAGGGTATCCCAAGGTGTATGTACTTCTGGTCAATTAAAAAGATTCAACAAATAAAACAAGGGTGGGGAGTGGCAGAAACAAACAAAACAAAACTAAGCGCTACTGGTAAAAACTTGTATCATAGAAATGTGTGAATTGGAATGCTTAGTCCTTGTTGCAGTTGGTATGTCAGATGCTAGTGAGTAGCCAAAACGATATGGTGCTTCCAGTAGCAAAGCAGGAAGGATATGGAAGGGTGGATGAGTGGGAAAATACCATTATAAATAGGTAACATAAATAGAATGTTTGTTGGTGTTATTTTGCATAATTTTTAAAATTTGGTGTTTTTCAAATTATAAAAATAATAGATACCTGTTATTGCAAGTGAAACAATGCAATGCAAAAATGTATTAAAGGCAAAGCGTCCCCCCTCCATTCTCCGTGCCTGAGGTACTCAATAGTGTGTACACCTTTGTAACATATGCATACACATACACAGATTCTGTATGTCTATTTACACACACATTTTTCTCCCCAAAATTAATATGTCAAATGGGGTCTCTTGGATTGAGGGCTAGTGTCTTTTTTTTTTTCCTCCACTTGTACTTACTCCTTTCTCCCTTCCATTTTTTTCACGTTCTCTCACACATGAAGGGGAAGGCGGCATTGAGTTCTTTACAAAAATGGCATCATTTCTTACACTTCTGCATTTTTTCTTCCTCATTCAATGTCTTGTACAGAGCCTTTTTTTTAAAGTAAACTACTCCCAACATGGGGCTTGAACTCATAACCCCAAGATCAAGAGTGGCATGCTCTACAACTGAGCCAGCCAGGTGCCCCTTGTATAGAGCCTTCTACGTCAACTGATACAGATGTAATTAATTATCACTTCATATTCCTTGCCGTTTTTTAAAAAATAGATTTTTTCTGTTCTAATTTGTAAGAGTTTTGTGTGATAGACCTTAACTGTCATCACAATACAAATTTTTTTTAGCTGTTTTTGTCCATTGACTTTATTAATGGTATCTTTGCCCCTACATATAAGACTTTTAAAGATTTTATTTATCAGAGAGAGAGCACAAATAGGGGGAGCCCGATGTGGGACTCGATCCCAGGATCCTGGGATCATGACCTGGGCCGAAGTCCGATGTTTAACCGACTGAGCCACCCAAGGGTCCCCATATAAGACTTTTATGCGGTCGAGTTGTTTAAGAGCATCTTGATTGAGTCATTCTTCAAATTTTTATGTAAATGTTTTTCTTTTATAGTGCTTTCATTTTGTCTTGGTTTAGGTATCTCCTCCACCCCTTGATTGTAGATCTAATCTCCCAAATGTTCTAAAATTTTTAATGTTTTGACGATCACATTTAAATTCTTAATGTATCTGGAATTAAGTTTTGTATATGCTATGAAATAGGGGTCCAAATATTTCAAAACACTTGTACTTTTTTTTTTTTTAAGTAATCTCTATGCTTAACGTGGGGCTCGAATTTACAATCCCAAGATCAAGAGTTGCATGCTCTACCAACTGAACCAGCCAGGTACCCCAACACTTGTAATTTTTAATTTTAGGATTAGAGATTACTTATTTTGTAAAAATCCAAATACGTAACCCAAATCAGCAACTCTGAGACGTATGCACCAGGCAGTTCTAAGTGAACTCAAGGATGAAACTGTGGAATTAGTAGCCCTGCTACAATGAATGATGTATGTGTGTATGATGTGTACGATGGGAGTACTGAACAAAGGAGGCAGTGTGACAACTGCTAATCAGTGGGGCTCCATAAACCGCAAAACTCATGGAAATAATATGTTCACAGAATATAAGCAAAACCAAACTATAGGGAGTAAGGTAGCATGTTTTGTAAATAATCATTCCGATTAATCTATTAGAACTCATCATAGCAGTTGTATTAGTTTGCTAGGGTTGCTATAACAAAGTACCACAGACTGGGTGGTGCAAACAACAGAAATTTATTTTCTCACAATTCTGGAGGCTAGAAGTCTGAGATCAAGGTGTCAATAGAGTTGGTTTCTTCTGAGGCTTTCCCATTGGCTTATAGATAGCTGTTGTCTCCCTGTATCTTCACTTGGTCTTCCCTCTGTGTATCTGTGTCCTAATTTCTTCTTTATAAGGACACCAATCATTGGATTAGGGCCAACCCACATGACCTCATTTTAACTTAATTACGTCTTTAAAGACTATCTTCAAATACAGTCACATTCTGAAGTACTGGGGGTTAGGACTTCAACATATGAAAGCAGGGAGGGGGAGTGCAGTGGAGACACAATTCAGCTCGTAACAGGATTAATAATGCAGTGAGTATGATTTTATTTTGAAAAAGCTTTGACATGATTTTTACATTGAAGACTCTATTTAAAGAAGTAACTAAGGAATTGTGATTACTAATTTGCTAAATTAATGAACAAATGAACAAATCGATATATGGTAAAGAAACTCAGATGTAAGAAACAATGAGTAGAACTACAAAGACACTTTTCTAGAAGAATATAAGCATTGGTGTTAAGACTAATCTTACATTCTTAGAAAAGTTAGAAGGGAGTACAGCATAAAATATCCATACTGATACGTATATCTGATTTCTTCTAGGTAATGAAAAAGCACAGAGTTAAACTTAAAAGAGATCAGGTTGTATATAAAAGTATTTTTAAGTGAATTTCATGTGGATAAATAAAAGGTATTATATTTATAGGTCAGTGATTCTAAATGGAGGTGGAGGATGGCAGGAAAGAATGCCTTCCAGGGATGAACATATCAAAACTGAGGGGTGAAGATGGGGCTTTTTCAAATTATACTTTCTGAAACATTGATTTTCGGTCACCCCCTCTACTCTACCCTGAGAATCACTGCTATAGTGCCCCACTGATTATGAATAGAGTACCTTAAAAATGTCCACATTTGATAAATGATTCAAGTTACACTTACATGATTATGGTCCCAAAGCTACCTAATATTTCCTAAGAAAGGGACCCTAGTGACATGTCAACCATGTCCAAAAGACCTTAACCCAATATGCTGCTGTGACCAGAGAGACTATATAATGTTAGGTGACCTGAATATTAATTAACACTGGACCAGACACTGGACCAGTATCATAAAATCATCTACATCTGCCCTTTAAAAAAGCATCACACGGGGCGCCTGGGTGGCTCAGTTGGTTAAGCGACTGCCTTCGGCTCAGGTCATGATCCTGGAGTCCCGGGATCGAGTCCCGCATCGGGCTCCCTGCTTGGCAGGGAGTCTGCTTCTCCCTCTGACCCTCCTCCCTCTCATGCTCTCTGTATCTCATTCTCTCTGTCTCAAATAAATAAAATCTTTAAAAAATAAATAAATAAATAAAAAAGCATCACAGGACTCTAAAGCCCCCCGCTGACAACCGAGAACCAGTGATTATAACCCCCTCATTTCTATATATAGGAAACTAAGATCCAGAGAAGTTAAAATAACTTGTGTAAAGACTCTGAGATAGTTATTGGTGGATCTAAGCACCAGTCTAATACTCTTAATTACTTTAGAAACCATTAATTCCTATTTCTAGTATTCAGAGTTTTTATCCAATATGCAGTTCTGGTCACTACAACTTTAAAAAAAAAAAATGTAAAGCTAAAAAAGTATCTAAAGAGAAACAAATGAGATAATCAAAAGGATTAATGTTACATTTATTTATTCATGTATATCCCAGCCTTGTTCCAAAAAGGCTTGCAAAGATGCAGATAATAAAAAGAAAATAAAGGTAGAAAAGGAAGATGGAATCAAGAATGTGGCTAGCATACAAAATATACAACATGAAGTCCTAAACACTTGGTGGAAGTGGACTGCAAATTAGGCTCTAAGTGGCCTAGCATTGATATGAAGAGAAAAATACAGTCTGTTGAATATTTAGTGTCTTTAAGGTAAAACCAAACAGCGATTCAGGAAAAGCACAGCTGGGTCCAGGAGAAATTTCTCCCATGCATCCTTATACAGAACATTATGAATTGTAATGAACACCCTTCACAATATATCCATAGCAATTAAATTTCATAGGGATTTTCCTACAGATTGCCAAAGTACAATCCAGAAAAAGCAATTTTGCAGAGGCCAATAAAATGCCAGCTATGTACAGGGAAAATCTGGCTTAATCCAGGGAACAGAATTAATAAACACAAGTATACAGGCTGTTCCAGACTCTCTTTGGTCTGCAAAGAGAGATCAAAAATAACTGAAGAATAATAAAAATGAAGATTTTGAAGGGCTCCTGGCTGGCTCAGTCAGAAGAGCATGCGACTCTTGATCTCGGGGTTGTGAGTTTGAGCCCCACATTGGGTGTAGAGATTACTTAAATACATAAATAAATATTTTTTTAATGAAGGTTTTGAGCAGTTAAAGAAAAATGAAAAGAAGTCAGTAAAGGCCAGAAATATATACAAATTTAAGGTCCAGATGATTTTCCTTACTAAAGGAAAAGGTTCTTGAAATACATCTAACCTTAAATCTTAAGGCTGATGTCATGCCTCTTAATCCCTTGGTTTGCCCATCAGAAACTGAATCCTAGGCTATCTAGGGAAATGATCAGTTTAAGAATCTTGTCTTTTGAAGAGATTGTTTTAGAAAAAAATTCAATAGCTATCCCTATCAGCCCTAGAAAAGGCATTTAACCCACATTTGTTTCAGTTCCTTTTCCTCACATTAGGCTATTAGATTCACTTTTGAAATTTTTAAAAATTAGATTTATTACAGACTGGCTTTGAGCCCCCAGATGGTACGTTTTAGCTGCATATTTAGGGGTTAAAATGCCAGCTTATGAGACCTTTGAAAAACATTCATACTGCTTCTAACAAGCCTATTAAAAACACATAAATAGCACCTTGAGACCCCATGAAGTGTCATTACTGCTCAAGAAAGGAAATATGGCAGGGGCATCTGGGTGGCTCAGTCATTTAAGCATCCAACTCCTTATTTCAGCTCAGATCATGATCTCAGGGTTGTGAGACAGCCCCGCATCAGGCTCTGCATTGGGCATGGAGCCTGATTAAGATTCTGTCTCCTTCTGCCCCTCCCCCCTCTAATAAATAAAAAAAAAGTAAAGGAAATATAGCAGAGAGACAAGGAATGGGAAAAGTAGAATAAGCCTCTGGCTGAAAGCTTCAGCGTATGAGCATTGGAGAAATGAAGTAAAGGAAAAGGTCAACACTCTGATCTGACATGTTGAATTGAGAGGTGGGTTGTATTCGTGGGGGAGGGGGAGGGCCAAGATTTGAACTCTGGCCCAACAAGTAGAACAGAATGGTAAGAGGCTACATATTAAAAACAAACTGGATCATCAAAGTGGTCATACTGAGTTGGCAGTGGAGGAAATTCTCAGGTTCCCAGATGGGCCCAAATCTACAGTAGAGGGGCTCAAGCAAGGCTGGGATGGACCAGGTAGGACTCCAGGTTACAGTCAAAATCCTTGAAAAGCATGGACTCCGATGGACTGGGCTGGGTGGCTTGTGTCTCCATGACAAAGTTCACTGGCTGCTTCCGTAGGAGCTCTGGGTCAAAGGCCACACCCCGAAAGAAAGGGTGGACCTGGAAGTGATGCAAGTAACGCAGACGATGGAGGGGATTCTGGCATAAGAGCTGAAGGCAAATAGATCATGAAGGATGAGGGACTGGGATAGGAAGGGGGCTAAACAGAAAAGCTGGAAAAGAAGTTCATGAAGCTGTGGAGGGCAGGAAGAATCCTAAAGAGGATTTGAAAGAGATAGAAACAGGCTAATTTGGGAGCAAAGGTGGGAATAAAGGTGCTGTGTTGGTAAGAGAGTAGCACTGGCCCTCTCTCAGAAGTGACCTGTTATGGATGGGGAGGATATTTGAAGGATGAGGAACTCAGAACTGAAATTTAAAGTGCTGGTTAGAGGGCAAGTGGTGAGGTGGTACTTGATCAAGTTGGAGCACACCCCCATCCCAGCCAGATTATTAGAGAAATGGGGAAATAACACTTCAGTGATAGGGAAAGGAGAGAATGAATGGTTTGGTAGTCAAGAAGGAAAATAGTGTTCACCCTTACCTCATGGAGCAGGAGTGAGAGCCCCTGGTTAAGAGAAGCTGGGATCTCAAAATCATAGTGGGTCACACTTGCCAACATGGCCACATGATCTCTCTCTGCAGCCACTGGGAACTGAGTTGGGGGGGGGGGGGGCGGTGTCATTGCTTGGTAGGAATGAGGCAAGATTTCCTAAGGTCTTCTTCCCACTACAGGGCAAAGCTCCTCTCTCTGCCCAACATCCCTACCATTCTCTCACCTTCCCAGCTGCCAGAGAGAAAAGCAAGACACCCAGGGACCACCAATCAGCAGCATGGTTGTAAGGCCCTCCACTCAGGACCTCTGGGGCTAGATTTGAAAGACAGTTTCATTGACATCAATTGGCTAGATTCCTGCCATTGTTTACCCGCCAGCTTTAGCACCTGTCTCACCCATGTATTGAAGAGTGCCACAGATAGTATAGGCTCGGGTTCCCTGGGCCAGGTGGCGGGACAGACCAAAGTCTGTCAGTTTCAGATGGCCTGTGAAAGAGAAGGCAACAGCACCACTCTGTTCCTCCCCTCAGCAGCCATGACTCCTTCCCAAACTGAGGGTCCTCTCATTCTGGGGCTAGGAAAAGAAAAGGACTTACCTCGTTCATCCAGAAGGATATTCTCCATCTGAAAAATCACAGGTGATAAGTTATTAGTCATGCTCTTCCTTTCAACCTTCTTTCATCATGTATACCTCCCAGCTGAGGAAGACGCCCTATTCATCATTCAGGCCTATACTTTGATGGCCCTTGCCCAAATCCTTAGCACTCCTGAGGGCCCCAAGGTCAGCTGTTCTCAGCTCCCCACTGCCTTCTTAGACCTGTTGGAACTTCTTACTGAGGCCCCACTTCAGACAAAGAAAAAAGCACTTAACTCTACCTTCACATCTCGATGGATGATGCCCAAATCATGGAGATAGCCTGTGGATGACAACAAGTATGGGGTGTGCTAAAGCTCTCCTGTCTTTCCAGATTCCCTGGTAGTTCCCATCCCATTCCTATCCCTGTTCTTTGACCTCCAGAGTTAATATCAAATCTCTTCTCTCTGCCCCTCCCTCTTAATTCTTCCCTCATTTCCATTACCATTCTTGTTTCACTTACACAGCACCAGAACCAGTTCAGCAGCAAAGAGGCGGATGGAGGCCTCAGCAAAGCAGCCAACAGAGGACCACAGGGAGTAAAGGTCTGTACTGCAGTAGCTGCACACTGCAAAGTATCAGAAGCCTAGGCAATATTTGGGGTTACTGTGCCTGAGCTCAAGGCATTTTAGGCCTCTTGCCCAAACTGATGCCACCCGTTGTTCCCTCTCCTTTTCGGGGAGAGAAGTGCTCTGAGAAGGGAAAGAGCAAAGGGAAAACAAGCCAAAGGGATGGGTAATCTCAGGTGGGGAGTACAATAGAAGGATTCTTGGAAATGAGAGGCCAGTCACTCACTAATGAAGAGGTGCCGTTTTCCCTGCCAGCTGTCCCCCAAACCGTGTACAAAAGGATGGTTGATCTGTCGCTAGGAATGAAGAAAACAAGAAGTTAGGAAAGAGGTCATTGAGGATCAAGGGAGCCAAGAAGTCAGGATTTACCTAGTTATGCAGAAAAGGAGCTGCTGCCCCACCTCTCAGTTCAGGTGAACTAAGTAGGGACTGCCTGCCTGGTAATCTCAAAACCAGCATGATACTGAGGAACACATCAGGACATGCTGGAGAGATTTCCATGGAAGGACCTAGAATTAACTGCTGATAACTACTTTTCCCAGGATCTACTTTGGTTGAAGCAGAGGGGGGGCGGGCAGAACCAGGAAGAGCAAGACAGTTGCCACCTGTGGTTTAGTTCTTCCTAGGATCCATTCCTGGGCTCTGTGCATACCTGGATGCTAACCTCCTCTTTGCACTGCCTCAGGATGTCCCTCTGTAGGACCTTTACCTTGGGCACCACCTATAAAAGGAGAGGAGTGATGACTCCTACAGGTTGTTTATGCCTACCAAACCTTTATAGAACCAAGATTCGAGGCAGGGACTAGAGAATGATGTGGAAGAGTACCTAGGTCCCTACCTTCACTGCAAATACTGCTTTCTGGCCACAGTCTATCACCTTGAGGACCGTTCCGAAGGAGCCTTTAGCCACAAGGCCTAAAATCTGTACAGAGAAATGGAGAATAGCATAATTGAAACTCTGGCCATTCCTAGATGTCTCCCCAAGACTGAGACCCCTTCCAGGGACTGACCTACCTTCAGCTGGTGATGCCCCTTAAGGGGCCTAATGGGAAACTCCGGCAGAAAAAGGTTGACGAACTGAGGCACTGGCCACTCAGACAGAGGCTTCTCTTTTAGCAACAGGGCCGGCTCCAGGGGCTCCTGGTGTAGGCACTGATGCCCCCGTAGTCCCCACAGCTCTTCCACACCTGACCTGGTAGTCCCCACACCTGACCAGAGGCTCTTCCAGCCTCGGACCCAGGGACCCCGGATGTTGCCACCCTGCTGAGAACCAAGGGATGAGCCACTCTAAACCTCTGCCCTTGAGGCATTACAAGTTCTGCCCATCTCAGAAAGCATACCCTCAAGTCGCAACCTTAGGGATACATTTTTGAGCACCAGGCAAAATTGCCATTACCCTTGCTTTGGGCCAAGGCCTAGATTTCCTGGATATGATTCAGATCCTCTAGGAAAGCAGTATTTGGACATTTTCCCTTTGAGGCATCGGAGATTCAGCCTGTGCCTCTTGGTATGGGGTTGGGATATTTTCACAGCATAGCCTCCTGTTCCACCTCCACAGTGGGCATCACTAACATTCTCCTCACCAGTCAGTTCCCAGGCCTTAAGACCATGCCCCCTTAACCTCCCCTAAACAGGCTGCCAGAGCCCCACAGCCTACCTTATGAGAAGCAGCCACTGGGGCATGTTGCCCCTGCCGACAGCTTACTGTTCCCATCCAAAGCCTCTGCCTCCTCTCCTCCTGCTAAATCTGCTGTCCCAGTTACATAAGCAACTCCTGCCCCTGATGCTACATTACACATGAGCCCCGCCTCTTCTTGCCGTTCATGACTAGAGATACAAGTTGATGCAGCCAAACCCCACCCTTATCCCCAAATCCTATCCCCCCACCCCAGTTATGAATAGGCTCATAGCCAGCACTAAAATGTGCAGAGACCTATTAGGAGGCCAGTGTCAAACCAGAGCTGGGAAGTATCTGTGATATAGTTTCACAGAGGAGGGAAGAGGCCATACTCATTAGAGTGGTAGCTAGAGGATATGTCTTGGGTTGATAGGGAGGGAGGGAGGGACAGGTTGAAACCCATGCACTTAACACACCAAAAAAAAAAAAAAAATCAAATTTAAAATATATATATTTTTTCTCTTTAAGTCGTTTTCTTACCATTCTTCAGGGCATACCCCAAGGGGACCCATGGCCAGCCCTGGCATCTATTGCCATCTTCCCAAGTGAACTTGGCACAGATTGAGAAGGGGCTGATTCCCCCCCCCAGAACCCTAATATACCTCTCATACAAGGCAGTGGAATGAGGAATAGGAGATCGGCTCCTCCCCTCAACTTTCTAGCACAGAGGGAGAGCAGTTACACTTAGAAATATATATGTATATATTTATATACAGGTCTATAAAAATTTATCACACTTGATCAGAACTCTCCCTCCCACCCTTTCAGTTAGCCCCAATGGAACCAGATCCTGATCCTGGGCCCATTCCCTGGGTCTTGCTCTCTTGATGCCTCTCTGGGCCTTGGCCTGCTGATCAGTGCGAGGTAGAACTCAGCATTATTATCCACTGTATTCTGCAGGAACAGGCCAGCTGCTAAAAGAGCAGTGCCCCTCTCCACAGTACCCTGTGGGCTCCTGACCCCCCACAAATCCTGATAGGTAAAGGGAAATGCCTCCCACCCCACAAGTCCCTGGGGCCTGAGCCAGAGTCAGATCCTGTACTGCAGCCACTCTTGGATGCTGGATCACTTGCGCCTGCCAAAGATGGACTTCTTGCCAGGGTTCTTGTTGCCCACACTTAAACCGATGAGGAGCCGGGCTTTCTCCTCCTCTTCCTGCTGTTGCATGTTGAGGTCTGATTTAGTTTCTAGCTTTCCCCGGACCTCAGACCCTGTTGCAGGTTTCAGCCTTAACTTCTCTTTGATTACCTGATAGGTTAGAGAGAAGTAAAAAGGAAGGTAAATATTAGTGGTACAGGCAGAATAAATCAATGTGAACCAAGTCAATAAAGATTTATTAAGCTTACATGAAGACACAGTGGGGCAATTCAAATTATAAAACGATCTCTGCTTTCAAGAAGCTTACAGTCTAATTAGAACCCATTCTGGGGGTGCCTGGGTGGCTCAGTCGTTAAGCGTCTGCCTTCGGCTCAGGTCATGATCTCAGGGTCCTGGGATCAAGCCCCGCATCGGGCTCCCTGCTCAGCGGGGAGCCTGCTTCTCCCTCTCCCACTCCCCTGCTTGTGTTCCCTCTCTCGTTGTGTCTCTCTCTGTCAAATAAATAAAATCTTTAAAAAAAAAAAAACAACAACCCATTCTGAACTGAAGTTGTGTCAGCCCTCAGTTTCCTAAAAATCAACTGTTAACATATATGAAATACTCAGTAAACATCTAATTTAATCATCTGACCAAAGTCATGGAGAGGGTAGGGATATAAGTTGTTCACTTCATTCAGCTGCCCATCTCCAAGGCTGCTTATCCTACATATGTCCTAGAATGAAATGCACCTGAGCACAGGATCTGTTTGCCAGCCCCTGCTAACCAAACAGCCACGAACTCTGCCGGGATACCTGGGCAACCAGGGCTTTGCGGCTGTCCCTCTTGACAGCCATGGCAAAGTCTAGCCATGTCCATGTATTGTTGTGGTACTCCAGACAGGGCAGCACCAGGTTAAGGTCACCCCAGTCCACACTGTTCTTCTCACCCTGCAAGGTGGGGGGAGGGGAGAGAAAAGAAGAATCAAAAGATGTATCAGCTGCCATTTTTAGTTCAAGCAATACCTGAGTCCAAGTCTAGTGCTTTCCTACAGCAGCAGTTTACAGATACTGATTTCCCTTTTACCTCATCCTGTAATGGTACTGATTCCTGAAGGCAGCAGAGGGAACAGATTACCCCCACATACCAGCTTCACAAACTAGACTGCTGTGTCTAACTTTAATCTCTGGTCTTATCTGGTTCCCTTCCCACGCTGTTCTAGAAAGTACTAGGGAGGAGCAGACCTTGTAGCTGACACACAGAGGAACCTGTGGAATCTTTATGTAGATGAAGGAGTTGTTCATGGCAGCTCGCTCTTTCATCTTGTCAATATCATCCACAGGGTGCTAGGAAAGGCAGGAAAGGAGTGTGAGTCCCTGAAACCACCAGAAGAAACTTAGGACCCCAAACATCTCCATCTCCTTTCATCCCTGGAAAAGAATGAAGAAATCCCCTGCTGGGCCAAACAGAGAACCCCAGAACTCTCCCATCTCTACATCATCAGGGGCATGTGTGGTACCTCAGGTACTTTCCGAAATGACCTCCTGACGCCAGAACTCCGATTTAAGCCTTGTGCCACACCCTTTCCAGGGCCCAGTGGTGCTGCATCATCTGTTGCAATCAGCTGCCGAGGCTTCACCACTGGTATTCCTATGAAAAAGCAAGAATACCAGCTGCTATCCTCTTTCTGAAGCTTTAGCTATCTCTGGGGCTGCTACCCCAGTCTTCTGGAGCTCCACCATAAAAGTTCTCACCAGTAGTCACCAGTTTGGACTTATCTTCTTCATCTCCAACCTCATCATCTTCCACACTTCGGCCAGGAAAGAAAAAACCCATTATTCTATGGAAGAACTGGTGTGTCAGCTGGATGGTGAGAGGCACCACATTTACCTAAAGAGGAAAAAGGCTGAAGAAGCAATTAAGCTCAGACATCATCCCTCAGTTTACCTACCCCTAATGTAGCATAATAACACAGATAGCTTTTGACTGCCCTTTGTTTCTGGATTCCCAAAGGACTGTATACTAACCTCAAAGTGTTCCTTAACAGAAATACCCCCAACAGGGGGCCGGACTTTGCTGAAGAGGCGGAGGGCCAGCTGTCGCCCAGACTGGCAGGAGCTCTGGGGCCGCAGGACTACCTATAGGATAAAGAGCGATAAATCAACTTTCAAATCCATTCAGACTAAGAGGAAAAGCAATGGTCTTGCTAAGCTGAGCAAGCTTTCAACCTCTCAGATCACCACACTGCTTCCCACACTGGATTTATGTGGAAGGGCCCTTACAAATGCCCTGTGTTAGGGGGTGGCTGGGTGGCTTAGTTAAGCATCCAACTCTTGATTTCCGCTCAGGTCACGATCTCAGGGTCATAAGATCTAGCCCTGTGTCGGGCTCCATGCTGATCACAGAGTCTGGTTGGGATTCTCTCTTTTCCTCTCCCTCTGCCCCTCCTCTCTCTCATTCTCTCTCTCTGAAATAAGTGAAATCTTACAAATGCCCTGTGTTAGGAAGCATGAGAATGGGGCAGGAATGGGGAAATAAGACTTGCCTTATAGACCGCATTGGGGAGAAGGTTGTTCATAGTGAACCAGCCCAACTCCAGAAGATGTTCTGCTGTGTCATCAGACTTATTCACCTATAAAAAGATTTCCCACCCCCCGACCCCATATGCTATAATAAGCCTTTCTCAGGAGCTTGCTAGAGAATTGCTACATGTCCTATTTTCAGGTTCTCCATATGTTTAATCCCAACCTTTGGTATCCCTTTCAATTTCATACAATCAATTCAACCTTTAATCCAGTGTTTCTCATGGGCACTACTGGCGAGGGCACTGAGTGCCAGTAGCACTTCCCAGTCACTGTGATATTCAGAAATGGTCTCACATATTTCCAAACTCCCAGAGGGAAAGGGTGTGGAATAATGAATCATGTCCTCTCCTCCATGCCATTGGCTATTTATTGCAGGAAAGCTGAATGTCAGTATAGAATTAACAGTTTTATTCCAAGCTGGACTTGGAAGATTACTTCCCTCTGGGCCATATTTCTAGGGATAATCTTATTCAATGAAAGAAGCATTTGATCAAGCTCATCTAGATCTGTGTTATTTCATACTACAAATGATTGTTCTAAGGGGAACTATGCTAATGTCTATCATCATCAATACCGTCATCAGTAATCATATAATAATTAGTCTGTTTGTATCTCTTTCTGTAAGTTAAGACTCCTGAGATAGGTCAGTGCCTCTCAATACAGCTGCCTTTGTATGACTGTATATACCCGATACCTTGCTGTAGAGGAACCGCTGCAGCTCCAGTTCAGCAATTCCTAGCTGTCCATCTTCCTCTGTCAAGCGCCATCGTGCCTGAGCAAAGTAAAACTCAGTGCGACGTACCACACTCACATCTTCTTGTTGCTTTCGCAACTCCATCTTATTGGCTTGTTGCAACTGGAAGTCCTTAAAACACCTATAAATGGACAGGAGGACCAAAGCCAATAAGGGTAACAGCATTTGGGTTAGGGTGGGGTGGGATGCTCTAGAATGATGCAGGAAGTAAACCCAGAGATGGACCTATTTTGGAACAGGTATTCCCTAAATTTTTTCCACTAGATTCATTGCTCCCACACCTGGGGCCTGGGAGAATAAATCCCATCTTTTAGTTCCACGGCTGCTGCTGCCTTTTTTTTTTTTTAAGTAAGCTCTACACCCAACGTGGGGCTTGAACTCATGATCCTGAGATCAAGAGTGGCATGCTCTACTGACTGAGCCAGCCAGGCAGCCCCCACAGCTAATAAAGTAGTCTCTGCCCACTAACAAACCCCTACAATTGTATCTGCAATGGTGCTCCTTACTGATCAACTTCAAGACCTTTTATTTTCAGTTCACCTGCATGTAGCAAGACCACAAAAGTGATCTTTCCAAACTATCTGGTTTTCTCCTTTCCTAGGAGGTACTCTAATGAAGAGCCAAAGGAAGGGCTCTTCTATTCTCAGTCTTTTGGCCAAGTCCAGCTAGGCTCATTCAGGAAGTACCCAAATCTACATCAGCCTTTGATGATGCACACTAGACCTAAAGACTATCATAACACGGGCAAGGAAGAGAAATCAACCCTAGGTGGGGCACTGGAAAAGGCAGAGAAAGAATGCTGTGGCACCTGATGAGGATATTAAGCTCTTCGCTTTCTAGCTGTAGATTGGCCTTCTCCTGGTTTAGCTGCAACTGAAGCTTTTGGTTCAGGTCAAGCAGGTTCTCGTTCTTGCTGTCATCCTGCAAAGACTAGGGAGCCAGGGCAGGAGAAACTGAGAGGAGAGCTCCTTTGTCCTAGGAGAACACCCTCTTCTCAGACTGCTCTGATAACTACCTTCATAATAGAATATATCTGCTTTTCCAGCTGCCGTATCTGAGCCACATGCTGCCGCACAGCCTCCTGCAAATGTAATATGCTGCTGCGCTGTTCCTCAGGATTGCTAGAGATCTCAAGCTGGAACCTCACCCGCTGCTTCTTCTCACTGTGCTCCTGAATGAATGGAAAAGGAAATGAACAAGATTTTTTAATAGACAAGTCCTGCAGTAAAGTGAAACAGAGAAAGTAACAAGGAATATGGATCTCTTCTGGAAAGCTTACCTGTATTTGTCACCATTAGTAGCAAGTCTAAGAGGCAGGCCCATGCAGAAGTAGTAAAGATTTCACAGTAAGCCAGTCCCACAGGGTAGGGATGGAGGTGATAGTGGGGACTACTTACTGTTTTTAGAGGTATCAAAGTGACTGAGAACTGACTAAGAAAAACAACGAAGTAAACAAGCGCTACAGTCTCTGGAACACTCAGACCTTTCCTAGGTAAGTGAAATTTCAACAGCTGCTATTGACTAACAGAGGATATAACCAACCACAAGGTCCTTTTTCAGTTTGAAGCATGGCTTTTCTCACTGAATAAAGCACAAGGTCTGTGGGTTCCTGTGAGGCTAACTGGCATTCTATAAGGGCCCATGCTCACCTTCCGCTTAGGTTCTACATGGAGCAGCAGGTTGTTGACAATGTCCAGGATCATGGCATACTGAGCCGGGTTGGTGGAGATTTCCAGCTCATGATGAATAAGGGTAAAGGTATCCACAGCCCCTACGTAATTGTTAGCAGGCAAGTAAGAAACTCAAGGTTCTCTCTAAATATCTACCCCATCTTCTAACCTGTATTTGGAACCATTCCTGTTAGTTAACCCCATAAAACGGATTAGTGAGAGATGCTCACGGGAGAAATATGTTTGCTTATTTTAGAATCAAATAATACCCATTCATCCCAGTTCCCTCCAAAAATACAGTTTATTCTCTTATAGCAGAACTTACATTATGCAGAGCAAAGTGAAACCATTAATGCCAGTACACAGTGGGACTTCTAATAACACTACTGACTTAAAAGCACTAAGAAAGTAACTACTTTCACAAGTTCCCTAGTCCCCTTCTAAAAGCCTTTCAAGCCCTGAATACCTTCCTGTTTCTTTAGGAGATCTTCCTTTTCCTGGTTCTCATGGACCTCAGGTGGTTTAATCTGAGTTGCCAGCTCAGGATCAATGTCATGGCTGTAACTAATATAGTACATTCGGCAGCTACAGCGTGAAATGATCCGCTGGACTTGCTGGGCTTGTTGCGCCTCAGCTGGCTGGTTCCAATCTGGAAAGAGATGGGAAAGAGATAAGAGACATTCTCAATAGAGGTACTGTAAGAGCCTTCTGGCTATGTGTGATGTCTAGGGAACTCCAGACACTTGTTTTCAACCTAGCCTAACACAAAATGGTCCTACTCCAGCATATGTTAATCTTAGAGTATGTAAGAAAATGCACATCTGCTCCTAACCACATGATGTAGAATAAGGGAAAGCTGACCTGTGGTGGTGGTAACCATGCCTCCCACTGCCTGCCCGCTCTCCATCAGCTCCTGCACAGAATCCAGACTACGCTGCCGGTGCTCCTCGATATTCTTTACCTGAAGACAGAGATACAGGTACCTTTAACTCCTAGCCAACTGGGTCACAGATCTCTATGATGCAAGTAGTTATACTTACTATCCAAACTTCCACTGCCTGGAATAGCTTGAGGGATCTCCCAGGGTAGAAGACATATATGACTCTCTCCTGGCCCAAACCACCCAAATTCTCCAAAGCCAAATGAGTTATATGCACATTTGCCAGACCTGCAGGCCTGAGGCCAGAAAAGCAAGCTAGGTTAAAATTAAATCCTGTCCTACCTCACACCCATTAGGATGGCTATCAAAAAAAAAGAGAAAGTACCAGGTGTTGACAAGGATGTGCTGAAATTGGATCCCTTGTGCACTGCTGGGGGTATGTCAAATGGTATAATGGTACTGTGGCAAATATGTCAAGCACAATTCCTCAAAAAATTAAAAATAGAATTACTATATGATCCAGCAATTCCACTTCTGGATATATACCCAAAAGAACTGAAAGCAGGGTCTGGAAAAGATTTGTATACCCATGTTCATATGGTCTTATTCACAAGAGCTAAAATATGGAAGCAACCCAAATATCCATTGGTAGATGAATGGATAAGCAATATGTGGTATATATATATACACACACAATGGAATTCACTCTTAAAAAGGAAGATGCTAGGGGCGCCTGGGTGGCTCAGTTGGTTAAGCATCTGACTTGATTTTGGCTCAGGTCATGATCTCAGGGTTGTGAGATAAAGCCCTGCATTGGGCTCTGCATTGTACACAGAGTCTGCTTAAGATTCTCTCTCTGCCTCTCCCCCTGCCTGCCTCTCTCTCTCTCTCTCTTTCCCTCTCCCTTTCTCCCTCTCCTTCCCTCTCTTAAGAAAAATAAAAAGATACAACACAGATAAACCTTGAAGAGATTATAGAAAGTGAAATAAGCCAGTCACAAAAAGACAAATGCTATATGATTCCACGTATATGAGGTACTTAAGAATTGTCAAAATTATAGAGACAGAGAAAGTACAATGGTGGTTGTCAAGGACTGGAAAGGGGAGGTGGGGAGTTATTGTTTAATGGGTAGAATTTCAGTTTCACAAGATGAAGAGTCATGGAGATGGATGGTAGTGATGAACAACATTATAAATGTATTTTTTTTTAAGATTTATTTATTTATTTGAGAGAGTGAGAATGAGAGAGAGAGAGAGAGTACATGAGAGGGGGGAGGGTCAGAGGGAGAAGCAGGCTCCCCGCTGAGCAGGGAGCCCGATGCGGGACTCGATCCCGGGACTCCAGGATCATGACCTGAGCCGAAGGCAGTCGCCTAGCCAAATGAGCCACCCAGGTGCCCCAACATTATAAATGTATTTAACACCACTGAACTTTACACTTAAAAATGGTTAAAACAGTAAATTTTATATGTATTTTACCACATAAAAAAAATTGGGGAAGAAAAGTCAAATCATGTTAAGCACAAAAAATTTCATCAAAACCAATGACTTGGGGCGCCTGGGTGGCTCAGTCGTTAAGCGTCTGCCTTCGGCTCAGGTCATGATCCCAGGGTCCTGGGATCGAGCCCCGCATCGGGCTCCCTGCTCAGCGGGAAGCCTGCTTCTCCCTCTCCCACTCCCCCTGCTTGTGTTCCCTCTCTCGCTGTGTCTCTCTCTGTCAAATAAATAAATAAAAT
>NC_138383.1:36558939-36583129 GCF_054177405.1 Leptonychotes weddellii
TAAGAAAGGCAAGATCAAAGTCCCCTCCCAATTCAGTGAAGGAAACCATAAGCAAAACGAAAAGGCAACCTACTGAATGGGAGAAGATATTTGCAAATGATACGTAAGCAACTCCTACAACTCAACACCAAAAAAACACTAATCCAATTTAAAAATGGGCAGAGGACCTGAGTAGACATTTTTCCAAAAAAGACATACAGATGGCTAACAGAAACATAGAAAGATGCTCAACATCACTATTCATCAGGGTAATGCAAATCAAAACCACTTCACACCAAAATGGCTAGTATCAGGGCTCCTGGGTGGCTCAGTTGGTTAAGCATCTGACTCTTGGTTTCAGCTCAGGTCATGATTTCAGGGTTGTGGGATTGAGCCCCACATCAGGGTCAGCATTCAGCACAGAGTCTGCTCAAGATTCTCTCTCCCTCTGCCCCTACCCGTGCACAGGCAAGCACACTTTCTCCCTCTCTCTCAAATAAATAAAATCTTAAAAGAAAAAAAAACCACAAAGTCCCTCCCATCTAAGCCAAAAACATTCTATTCTAATGCTAATATCACAGCCTAAGGGGGAAAAAAGGGTTCACATGCAAAAGAAGGCGTGCCTAAGAGAAGGAGAGGCCCAGAAAATGCTAGAGAGATCTTGCATAGCTCATCTTGCCCACCTCTGCCTGAGTAGTTAATATCTTCTGTGCCTACCTCCTGAGACTACTGGTAAAGAACATGGCTTGCTTGAACCACAGCTGTAATATGATATATTACATGACCTCTCATATTACCAACAATCTGACCCTTATTTGGCCTGACATCTGATTAAATGATTACCTTGGATGTAATTACACCTGAGGTTGCTTGGATTGAGCCCTAAGGCTGTTGAGGTAAGAAGTATCAGGTAGGGAAGAGGGATTAGCTTTTTCCCCATGGAGTATGATGGCAAACGAAGTTATCATATTGGTGCTTAACAGAGGTACATGGATCCAGTAACTCATTTGGGGGTACCATGCCCAGCACAATGTGGACACCTCACACGTGTGCAAGTAGTAACAATGCAGAATATTGGCTAGGTATCTTATAAACTATTAGAGCTCCCAGTAATTATGATATTATATCCTAGAAATTATAATGCAAATTGTTTTACTAAGCTAAAAAGAAAATCTACAGCCTGGTCCCTACCAACTGCTCACAATTCCACCATCTAACAAAACATTATCTTGACACACATTTAGACCTTCCCTCACATAACAACTTTTTAAAAATGGTATGATTATTTTCCATCTAAATGAAGCTTTGTATTTTTCAAAGCACTCTCACTAATCCTTTCAATAATCTTGTGAGGGGAGAAGTATTAACTCAATTTTACAAATAACGGTAACTCGCTCAAGGGCTTGTGGCTACTATAATAGCAAAGGTGGCATCTGACTCCTAGACAAGCAACCTTTCTATTCAACCATACTGCTTTGCTGAAATAACCAATCGACCATCTTCATAAATCAGAGAAAGAGCAGATAGAGAATTCATCTCAAGTTCTCAAACTTACTGCCTGTTTTCTTGGCTGCCCACTGATTAGTGTGCTTTATTAGCAGGGGTCAGCAATCTTCTCAAAAGTAAAAAAGTTCCAACCTACTTTATTCTAGTGCTGGGAATTGAGAATTTCCTTTGCAATGAAAAAGAATAGCAAGAGGGACGCCTGGGTGGATCAGTAGGTTGAGCGTCTGCCTTCAGCTCAGGTCATGATCCCAGGATCCTAGGATCGAGTCCCACATCGGGCTCCTTGCTCAGCGGGGAGCCTACTTCTCCCTCTGCCTGCTGCTCCCCCTGCTCATTCTCTGACAAATAAATCTTAAAAAAAAAAAGGAAAAAGAATAGCAAGAGATTAAAAAAAAAGGCACTACGTGCTCAGAGACCACAAATCAGAGACTGCCTACAATTCCTACATTCAAGGTATCACCAGCTTCATTATTCTATTAAGCTGGTAGCAACAGGTACTATCCGGAATCTTGCAAGTAGTCTGCCGGAAGGAGCCAAATATGGAAAACTGGGACTATAATGGGCCTTCCCAGTTCCACTGACTAACCTCTAACCAGAGCTGTCGGCCATCCTGCTCAGTGGGGCTGCTTTCAGTGGTGGCAAAGTACTGCATGCCATCCAGTAGGCAAGTCCAGGATGTCTTCTGCTTCAACGTGTCACCATACCAAGCTGGATGATGTTGGCACTGCAGCAGCTGAGCTTTGGCAGCTGACACAATGACACAGCCTTCTGTCTCTGCTCCACGAAGAACCATCTATACCATAGACAGAAGCAGAATCACAGCACAAGGGCCACCAGAGAAGGTGAGAAGGTTAGTGAAAGGATTGTACCAATGACTACAGCTGGTTCTAATTCTGGCTTACTGAGTGAATGCTATGGTTTTAGGCATGAAAGTGATTATCCTGGATACCTGTTGGAAGGAATAATTTTTTGAGGCTCTGTCTGCTCATTCTTATTCGGTGGTGGGAGAAGGTGAACAAACCCATACTATGATCTAGCCCAATGTAGGGGTGCTCTGGTAAAGCAAAGTTACCTGGCAGTTAACCAGCTCAATAAGGCAGTTTCGGTTATATATGTCATCCGTCTGGCAGGCAGCAATGCCACACAACTGGTCACTCACACCTGACTCCTCTTCTGTGAACACTACAAACCTATCTGTCTCTTCAATCAGCTTCTGCAACATGTAGGCTCCTGTCAGAGAAACAGGAAGTGGGGAAAAGTCATAATCTCAAAGGGATAGGGAACACATCTAGGGTCAAACTGATCTTCCTTCAATTTCTCTAGAACACATTCTCCTATCTGCAACTCCAGCTCACCCACGCCACCCCTTGATCCCTGAGGGCAAAATAAGGGTTGTTATTTTATTTTCCCTTCAATTTAACAGAAGAAAGAGATTCCCAAAAGAATCTTAGAAATGCTATATAACGGACTGCCTTCGGCTCAGGTCATGATCCCAGGGTCCTGGGATCGAGCCCTGCATCGGGCTCCCTGCTCAGCAGAGAGCCTGCTTCTCCCTCTCCCCTTGCTTGCCTGCCGCTCCCCACCCACCCCCAATTGTGCTCTCTCTCTCTGTCAAATAAATAAAATCTTTAAAAAAAAAAAAAATACTAGCAGCATTTTTTTGTCTTAGGTATATCAACCTCTGAATTATTCTAGGATCTTTTTTCTCCCTTATATTTTTCACTTCACATTATCTTAAATGTTTGTTGACCACTCCTTTCCCCCATGAAACCACTTCCTTGCCATCAGTGCCACTGTGTTCTCATAGTTCTACTGCTTCCTTTGACTATGCCTCTAAATTCTTTTCTCCCAGGTCTTAGAAAATAAGTATCTCCTAAGGTCTATCCTTAGCATGTTCCCCTCTCTTCCTCTTTCTTCTAATGAGTTTGTCTAACAGTGTGTTATGTTCAATAGCAGCCTCCAGAATCAGACTAGTCTGCCTGTATTTAAGATCCTATCTCTGCCAGTTTCTTGATTGTGACCTTTGGCAGCTTGCTTTAACCTGTGTCTCAGTTTCCTTGTCTGTAAAATAACAATAACTGTCTCATAAGGTTGTTGAGAGAATTTTTTTTTTAAGATTTTATTTATTTATTTAACTGACAGAGACACAGAGACAGCTAGAGAAAGAACACAAGCAGGGGGAGTGGGAGAGAGAGAAACAGGCTTCCCGCCAAGCAGGGAGCCCGATGCAGGGCTCGATCCCAGGACCCTGGGATCATGACCCGAGCCAAAGGCAGCTGCTCAACCAACTGAGCGACCCAGGTGCCCCTGTTGAGAGAATTTAATGCAACAACATACAGAAGTATTTTGCAGAGTACCTGCCACACAGTAAGCAACTATTATTATCTCCTTGACCTTACCTCTTAGCTCTATGCTGAAACTCCCAAAATCTTCAGCTCTAGTACTAAGCTTCTAGATCTCATCTCCAGCTGTTAGACATTACCTAGATATGCTACTTATGTCATACATTTCATATGCAAAGTAACATTTCTATCTATCCCCTCATCTCCATTCCCACTGCCTCTACCAAGTTCAGGCCCCCATTACATGTTGTTGGGACGCCATAATAGTTTCCTTATCTGTCCCTCCACCTCCAGTTTCTTCCTCTCCAGTCCTCCTCCAAAGCACTGCCAGATTTATCTTCCTAAAAATTAAGTCTAATGATGACACATCCCTATTCAAAAGCCTTCTCAGTAGTTCACACTGTCTACTGAGTAAGAACCAAAACCTCCTTAGCCTTGTATGAAAGACCTTTGATGGTCCATGTGCAGCTTTCCTTTCTAGGATCTTCCCTCGCCCCTCATCTTAGCTACTCTTTATGCCAACTGAAACAGACTGTTTGCTCTCCTTTGAACATACTGAGCTTTACCAATTCTACTCCTATTCAGGATATTCTCTCTGCCCTGAATGCCCTTCCTCCCCATTTCCACAAGTTCAAACCATATTAAGCCTTCAAAGTCCAGCTTAAATGCTACTTCATCAATAAACCTTTCCCTAATTGCACTCCCTCTTTTTCACTCCAGTCAAGAACTCCCATATGGGGCGCCTGGGTGGCTCAGTTAGGCTCAGTCATTAAGCGTCTGCCTTCGCTTCGGCTCAGGTCATGATCCCGGGGTCTTGGGATTGAGCCCCGCATCAGGATCCCTGCTCTGCGGGAGGCCTGCTTCTCCCTCTCCCACTCCCCCTGCTTGTGTTCCCTCTCTCGCTGTGTCTCTGTCAAATAAATAAATAAAATCTTTAAAAAAAATAACTCCCATATACTTTCGTTTCTCGCTTGTGACATACGTCACTTTTACCTTGTTCTTGAACTCACCATGAACCTGCATTCCTCTGTACTTATTATTCCCTCTCCCTAAAATGCCCTCTCCCTTCTCCTTGACTGTTGAACTCTTACTCATCTTTTAAGACCCATCTCAACTATCTTTTCTGGGAAGCCTTTCTAGACTTCCCTATGCTGATTTAAATACTTTCTTCTTGAACATTCTTACAAAGCATTTTCATAATGAAATAATAATTTACATGTCTACCTACTAGTTTCTGAGTTTTCCCTCATCTTTATATCCCTAATGTCTAGGGTTATGTCTGGCACATTATAAATCCTCTATAAGCTAAAATGAATCTATGAATGAATGAGTGGTTGAGTGAATGAACGAACTAATCTTAGCTCATCCAGAGATGATAAACTAGTTGTTGCGGCAAGTAGACTTTCATTTTATTTCTCACTGAACCCAGTGCAGTGCTTTGTGCCTGTTAAGTACTCAATATTTGTTGACCGAACAAATTCATCAAACCACAAAACAATTCTTTAATCCCTTCTTTCCCTTACTCATCCTGTTTTGACCTATCACTTCTTCATGATCCTCTTCTTTTGGCCACAGGATCACACCCTTTAAATGCCTATATCATTGCTATGTAAGACTGAAGTGCTGGGGCGCCTGGGTGGCTCAATTGGATAAGCGTCTGCCTTTAGCTCAGGTCATGATCCCAGGGTCCTGGGACTGAGTCCTGCATCAGGCTCCCTGCTCGGAGCCTGCTTCTCCCTCTCCCTTTGCCCCTCCCCTCAGCTCCTGCACACTCTCTCTCTCAAATAAATAAATAAAATCTTAAAAAAAAAAAAAAAAGACTGAGGTGGCCTAATATGGAAAAACAATAGTTTTCATCTCTACATCTAGATGGAACATCTGTGATTTAGTCCTTCCCATTTCCTGTCCAATCCCATGTACATATTCTACACCTAACCCTATGAAGTCTCATCTCCCCCAGCTTACCTCCTGATGACCCCTTATCAGGCTGTCTACTAAAGCTGGGAGTGTTGACGGGAGGTGGGGCTGGGACACTGGTCAGAACACTCTGCTTTGGCTTTTTAGCTGGCATCTGGGGTTCAATCTTTAACCCCTTCAGGGCCTCAGTAGAGAGATTACGTTTGAGTACTGCTGCCTTTTTATAGCCATCATATAAACCAAAGGCAATGTCCCGATTGGTGGTTGTCCAGGAAGCCCGTAAATCTACCAAGTGCAGCTGGTGTGTATGAAAGGCGGGATCCCCAACTCGAGTAGAGAGCTCCTAAGAAACAGGTAAAGAACCACAAGGTAGCATGGAAATTCCCACAATATCTCCTGGACCACAAATGTAGAGACAAGAAAACAAACTTGTTGAATAAGCAATCTATTCTTGGGGCGCCTGGGTGGCTCAGTCGGTTAAGCGTCTGCCTCCAGCTCAGGTCATGATCCCAGGGTCCTGGGATTGAGTCCCACATTGGGCTCCCTGCTCGGCGGGGAGTCTGCCTCTCCCTCTCCCTCTGCTCCTCCTCCTGCTCATGCTCTCACTCATTCTCTCTCTCTCAAATATATATATAAAAAAAAAGATTCTCTCTCTCCCTCTCCTCCTGCCCCTCCCCCCCACCTAAAAAGGAAAAAAAAAATCTGTTCTGGGAGAGATAAGACGACCCTGGAGAAAGAAAAACTAAGTGGTCTTAATGTGTGCATTAGACTACACTCAGACTATATCCACTATATTTTAAATGGTTCAGAAAATTTCAACATATAGCTATCTCAGTCAGTAGAGCATGTGACTCTTGATCTCAGAGTTGGGAGTCTAACCCCATCTTGGGCATGGAGCCTACTTAATTAAAAAAAAGAAGAAAAAAACATTTCAACATAAAATCTTTCCTTAATTGGGGGGAAAAAAATACCAAATAAGGTGCTAGGAAAAAAGTTTTAACTGTTTCCTAAAGGGCAAGAGACTACCTTTAGAAGGAGAGGGAGAAAAGGAATTTTCAAAAAGAGGCACACTGATACAGCTGATAGTGAATTCATCATACGGTAATGATACATATGCTTGGAATATAGTTAGAAACGTTACCTGGACCTTAGCATGAAACCTACTGCTATGGACTGAATTGTTCCCCCAACCAAACTTCATATGTTGAGA
This sequence comes from Leptonychotes weddellii, assembly GCF_054177405.1. NCBI lineage: Eukaryota > Metazoa > Chordata > Mammalia > Carnivora > Phocidae > Leptonychotes > Leptonychotes weddellii. The sequence goes on from NC_138383.1 coordinate 36,565,894, forward strand.
CCATAATCCCCAATGTGATAATATTTGGAGTTGTGGCCTTTAGGAGGTAATTAGGTTTATATGAGGTCATGAGGGTGGGGCCCTTATGAAGGGATTAGTGCCCTTATAAGAAGAGACACCAGAGAGCATGCTCCCTCTCTCTTTTCCTGCCTTGTGAGGACACAGCAAAGGCAACTGTCTACAAGCCAGGGAAGAGCCCTCACCAGAATGTGACTAGCCTGGCACCCTGATCTTAGACTTCCCAGCCTCCAGAACTATGAGAAATAAATATCTGTTGTTTAAGCCACACATTCTTTGGTATTGTTATGGCAGCCCAAACAACCAAGACACCTACTGATACAAATAAGGTAGTAAAGAGACTGTGTCAGGCGGTACCTCCTCAGCCGTGCGATTGCTATGCCGCTGGTAGGTGAGGGAGGACAGGCTCAGTAGGTGGGTCTTTGTTACCAAGGGATCAAGGCAGTGATCAGCATTCTCTTCAGTGGGCGAAGCCATCAGGTGAACAGTCACCTGACTTAGGTCACTAACCATCTGGGTCACACTCCAGTCAGAGATGAGGCGCCGCATCACTGTGCCCGCTGAGAAAAGGGGGCATACAGAGCCCATGCAGGCCAGTACAGAAGAACAGTGTGGGACAGAAAGAAGGACAAGAAATGAGAAGGGCAAAGAGGGCAAGGATCAGGCTAGGCGAAATGAAGGCAGTCTTTGAACCTACCTTGAGGTATAAGCCGCTGAGTTCCCCTAGTAAAGACATGGCCCTGACTGCACTCAATCTGGACGCCCCGTTGCTGGGCGAATGAGGCCCAGTAATGCACCTGGCAACAAGAGAGCATAACACTGAACAAAGAATGGCATCAGAGAGATGATTAAGATAAGAAAACAGGAGAAAACTAGGGAAGGGGAAGAGAATTGAAGATGTCAGCAGGGATGTAGAGCCTGACCTGCAGCTGGGGAAAAAGTGCAGTATAGGAAAGCTGCTTGTAGTGCTGGCCAAGTTTCTTCTTGCTAGGTTTCAGGTTATTGAAGAGCTTTCCCCTACAGATAGGCCTTGTGACACTAGTCCAAGTTGCCCAGAAGTTTTGCATCCAGCGCAGGGTACTACTATATAACAGAATCCGGGGCTGGGATATTGCTGTAAAAGACAAGATAAACATTTCCTACCTGAGATTAAAACAGCGATGAAGCTAAAGCTAGCTTCAGCTTTTAGAAGTTTAAAAACCCAAGCAGCATTCAGCCTCAACTCAATATCCCCAACACCTTTTCCTTTTAAAGATCTAAGCTTTGCGGGCACCTGGGTGGCTCAGATGGTTAAGCGTCTACCTTCGGCTCAAGTCATGATCTCTAGGTCCTGGGATCAAGCCCCCATCTGACTTCCTGCTCAGTGGGGAGCCTGCTTCTCCCTCTCTCTCTCCCCCTGCTTGTGCTCTGTCTCTCTCTCCCAAATGAATAAATAAAATCTTAAAAAAAAAAAAAAAAAATCTAAGCTTTGTGTTCACCAACGCTTTCCCCAAAAAAGGTCCTAATCCAAATCCTCCCTTGCTTTCCCTATCCCCTCCCCAGAGGGTCAAGTTGAAGTCCTTGGTGTTTAAGCCCATCCTCCCAACCCTTCCTCCCGTTGCCCCAGACCCAAGCCTCACTCCCACCGTGCCGGGTCAGATCCATCTTGATGGAGAGATTGAGGTTCTCAGAGCGGAATGCCCGGTAGGAGTCATGGAGCTGGCCCAAGGGCACCTCAGGCAGAAACTCTGGGGCCCTCAGAGTGACACTGTGGTGATCATGGGGGTTCCCATGGCATAGCCACTGCAGGTCCAGTGTCATGCAGAGGTCAGGCAGGTGAAGGAAGCAGCAATCATCATACCTGTCTCACAAGAGAGTCCCAGCTCTCAGTGCCCTGGTCACTTGCAACCCCCTGGCTCTTCCCCTCTCCCTCCCACCCGAATCCCTCACCGTGCTGAGGCCCCACCCATCACTCCACTCACTTAGAAGCTGTTCTCACGTTGACATCCAAGTCACCTTTGAACACAAACTGACCAGGTTTCCAGTGAAAAGACAGGTGGCTCCACTCCCAGTGCATATTTTCTGTCGTGTTGTACGGGTCCTATAACCACCCCCAACAGCTCGGTGAGATCTGGGTAAGAGTATCACCCAAATCTCCCAAATGAGTACCGTTCTCTCTTCCCCCATGTGCTATACAAGCCCCAACCATACCATCCTAATAAGAAAACAACTCTTCTGGAGCCCCTCACCTCAGTAGCCAGCTGGTGCAGATTTGCCTGTTCAATGTCCATGTACCAGTCGCCATGGAACAGAAGACGGCTCTTGTCCCACCAGGGCAAGGGGGGGCTGGGGTCAGCTGAGGGCTTGGTCAAGAGGTCCAGAGACTGGCTAATCAGTGTCCAGGCTGGATCCCAGCAAGGGCCCCATACCACTGTGTACTGAAAGATTTCCGCTAGGACAGAGGAGCAAAGGGTACAGCTTGTTACACAACTTCTCTCTTCACTCCAGAAGGCCTCAGCTCCTCTCCCATCCCAGCCATCACCATGTCCCTCAGTCAAACCGACCGCCCTCCTCTACTCACAGCGGAAGTCGTGGTAGAACTTGAGTGGGGGCATGTTCCTCTCTACTGCCACATTACCCCATGGAAGCCCCAAGTGCAAGATCTGACGCCTCCGGGAGCAAGGCTGACCACTCTGCTCAGTGCCCACAAGTCGACCCATCAGCCGCCAGTCACGTATCTCGAACAGGTACCGGGGATAATCTCTTATCCGGACTGTTATTACAGGAAGGATATACGCTATTTAGAGGACTGTCTCAACATTCTCAAGCATTTTCTCCCCTGCCACAACTTTTACCCATCTACTTAACAAGGTCAACTGAGAGAACAAGAGCTGGCAGTTGGGAGAAAAGCTGGAAAAGGGCACAGAGACACTGAGCAGATGGTGAGAGTAATAACACCAAGATGCAAGAGGCACACTAACCCTGAAGATGACTGTGTTAGTTGTCCTTTATGTTAGCCAAGCAGTTTCAGGGTGAAATTCAGGAACAAAGAAAGGAAGAAGAGCCCACCCATCCCACTCCACCCATCCAAAAACTACCACAGTTCCCAATATAACTGAGCTCCTCTGTAGTCACTCAAAGAGCTTTCTAGAGCTCTGAGGGCAAACACCACACTCTGCAAATAAGGAAGGGCTACTTACCCAAAAATGTCTTAACACTGCACTTGAGCATACGACACCACTGAATGACAAGATCTACTCCCTCGGCAGGAAAAGGGCTGCCTGGATCAAGCTCTTGAACTTGCTCTACTACACGCTCAGGCCCATGGAAGGAGGCATCTGCCAGAGCTACCAGCTCTAGTCCTGCCAGGCTCCAAGTGAGCAGTGCCCGGCGCATAGGTGTGTTGCCATAGAGACGACGGGAGCGCTGAATGTAGATTTCAATGTTTTTATGTTCCAAAGAGGCATAGAGCTCCTCAATTTTACGGGCTGGCAATAACTCCCCGTGTTGCTTCCGAAGGGCAGCCACCTTGGCATCCAGCAGCTGCAGCCTTTTGGCACTCTCCTTACTTTCATCCTTCATCAGTTCATAGTTATCACGAAGTTTCACCTCAAAGACGTCATCCAGGAAAACCCATGAGAAGTGCTGAACCTTCAAGAGTAGATCAGGTGGGAGTGGGGCAGGGCTTGGAGAAGCCTGAGCATGAGTTCCTCGATGCAGCCCCTTCAGCCATTTCTGAACTCCCACAGCCTCATCCAGAGTTCGAGAGAAATCATACTGATAAGGAAACTCCACTGAGACCGAGCCCAGGGACAGGAGCCAAACACGGTTCCGGAGGGTCTGCAGCCCAGGGAAAGGGTTCCGGTGCAGGATCATCTCCTCCAGTTCAGGCAGCAGCTGTACCTCCACCTCCTTGAAGTGGAAGATGCTATTGCCATCAAAGCCAGCAGCCAGCTCTGGGCAGTAGGCCTGCAGTGAACCCCCATGCCGGCTCAGCGACACGCTCTCCGCAGCCAGGGTAATGAACTTGTCCTCAGCTACAAAAGCTGTCAGCTTGGCTGTGCTCACCTCTAGCGTCAGGTTTAGTAACCGCTTTGGGGGAGATGGCTCAGGGAGAAGGCCTTCGGGTTCAGACACAGTCACTGGAGGCTCTAGTGCAAGGAGTGGAGCAGACTCGGGAAACAGAGTGGCTCTTAGTAGGTCTCGGCAATGCAGGGTAGCCAGGATGTGCTGGTATAGGGACATGTGATCTGGGGGGCTCCAAAGTAAGGTGAGCCCTGTACCACACTGAACCTTCAGGGAGCAAGAGAAGGGATCTGTCAATTACAATGTCCCAAAACAGGAGAGATGGCTGGGATTATTATTATACATGGACACCTGGGTCAAGAACCATCTCCACTCAGAACCATTTCCTGAGCAACTACATCAATTGCTCCCTTGCCTTGTTCCCCTTAGTATGAATATACTGAGCTAACAGTTCTTATTTATATGTCAGAGCACTTACAACACTTTTGAGTTCCCAACTGGATTCTAGATTGTCCGAGAGTATAGGCCGTGTGTGTTGATTCTTTAATATCTACCATAGGATATACAGTATATACAGCACATACTTAATAAGTCATTTGGCTTTTTGTTTCTGTGAGTTATCTTTCTATAATAGCCACACTCTGTATAATAACCACTGCAACAATCAATTTAAAAATGTTTTATGCTGGGACGCCTGGGTGGCTCAGTTTTTAAGCGTCTGCCTTCGGCTCAGGTCATGATCCCAGGGTCCTGAGATCGAGCCCCGCATCGGGCTCCCTGCTCAGCGGGGAGTCTACTTCTCCCTCTGCCCCTCACCCCACTCGTGCTCTCTCTCTCACTCTTTATCTCAAATAAATAAATAAAATCTTTAAAAAAAAATGTTTCATGCAATGATTGCATCTTGACTTAATTTTTTTTAAAGATTTTATTCATTTTAGGGGGGAGAGAGTGTGCGAGTGGGGATGGGCAGAGGGAGAGGGAGAAAATACGTGAAGAAGAGTTCACACTGAGCACAGAGCCTGACATGGGGCTCAATCCCACAACTGCGAGATCACAACCTGAGCAGAAACCAAGAATCAGACACTCAACCAACGGAGCCACCCAGGCGCCCCTTGACTTAATTCTTAAAAAGTATAAAAAGGACTGACCACACAAGTCAATACAGCAACTAACTTATATGAAAGTATGCCTCAAAGAAAGGAGTCCTTGTAAGCTTAAAAAACAAAGTCAATTCTGAATAGTTAAGCAGAGAAAATTTAAATTCCAGAAGAGAAAAATGCCTTTGAGTTCCAGCCTCTGAAAAGGCAACTCCTCCTTCCAAAGGAAGCTGAAGTCTGACAATTAGAAAGATATACCACTCCCTTCCTAAGAGTGTTCCATATTCACCTGATACCCTGGGGAGGAAGATCTTGGAAAGCCTCTTAAAACTTGCCGGTGCCTCCATCTTCAGATCCCTTCCAACCTTTTATTTTTTTAAAGACTCTATTTTTAAGGTGTCTCTACACCCAACGTGGGGCTTAAACTTACAACCCCAAGATCAAGAGTCACATACTCCACCAAGTGAGCCAGCCAGGCACCCCTCCTTTCCAGCTTTTTAATGAGCTGAGTACTTCAGCGAAATAACACCAGATCATGATCTTTAAAAAAAAGTCCCTTATTTTTCAGAGATATGCACTGAAATATTTACAGTTGAAATTATATGTCCTGGTATATGTCTGCTTCAAAATAATCCGGGAGGGGGCAGCAGGGCAACTGGTGGGTATACAGCTGAAATAAGTTGGTCATAAGTGGTAATTACTGAAGCTGGGTATAGATATATACAAGTTCATATATTCTCTCTAGTTCTGTGTACATTCTACATTCCATAATAAAGAGTTAAAAATGTACAGAAAAAACCAGGACAAAAAGAATAATACAAGGTGTCATATTTCTCACAGATGAGTTTCACAACAGACTCAGAAGACTGGGAAATGCTCTTCAGCCTAGAGAAAAACCAACCTGACTCCACCTCCCCACAGAAGCATTACCTCCAGAGAGCGGATGCTGCTGTGATAGGTGATGGAGAGCATGGAGAGGCTGAGCACAGGAGTGGGGATGTCAGGAGCCTTGCAGCAGGGCTGCATCTTCTCTGTGACTGACTTCACCAGGGCAAGCACAAGTCCCTGGACACCCACAGTGGAGGTTTCAGCACTTCCCAGGACAGTCAGCGTGTCCAGTCGGACCTCGGAAGCACCTAACATCCAGAAACCACGTAGCATTGGTTCTCAGCTCTCAAACGGCCTTCACTTCAGCCTTCACTCTCCTTTCTTACTCATTCCCTTCACTCTAGTTTTCTTTATTCCCTATACCTCCCTAAGTTCATTCCTCATATTTCAGGGAAATTTTTCCTTTCCTATCTTACCATACCTAAATCTGGAAAAGCCAAAGAAGCTTCCTAACTCCTACAAAGTGCCCAAAGATATATCAGTTACTCTCCAGAACTGAACACATAAGGAAATAAAAAACTACGCATATCTCAATTTCTAGATCAACTATCAAGGCTTTTTTTTTTTAAATAAATCTTGCCTAATACTTAGTATCTTCTATTAGCCTTTAAGAACTATCAAGAAACCCAACAGTTATGTAAGACCTTCCAGCATCTCATGCCTTTAATTTAGAAAAAGGCCAAATAATCACCTTCATTAAATGAGAAGGAGCAGACTGAACCAGCATAATCTGCTTAGATTACAAACTACTCACTTAGGTATAGACTCCCTGTTCCACTTACCAACCAGGGCAGAAAGCGTGAACAAGTTCATGTCCTCCACCTTCAAGTCCACCTTCCATAGTAATGACACAGATTCCCCAAATGAAGATTCTCTAGCGAAAGCTGACTTCCCAGATTGTGTGTCCATCAAGGATAAAATGCGAGAGAGACACTGGGCACAGGTATCTGATGCTTCTACCTGCAGTCCACGGATGGTACAATCAAGAAAGAGGGTATCCGACTGGGTGCTAGACAGGCCCAAAGGCTGGTTATAGCTACCCTAGAAAAGGAGAGCCCCATTAGGAACATGCAGAACACACAGTTCTGTAACACCCTGATGCATCATCTTCTGCCAAAAAGGTGATCCGTGCTCGAAAGCATGGCAGGAAAAGGAAACTGTATGGCCCCTGTTCCCCAAAGTCCCCACCTACCTGTAGCGTTAAGGAGTCCAGGACAAGTGCCTCACCCCAAACATGCATATTGGGTGGGTGGGGTGCCCGCTGAATGTGGGAGTCACTGCCCACCCGCCAGCAGAGATGGTCCACAGTTAGGACACCCCGCTGATGGATACTTTGTGGCCTCAAGTGCTGGTAATCTGAACAAAGAAGGTAGGAGAGAGTTCTATGGAGCCACTGTAGCCATCAATTGGGCCTGGCTTCACTTATTCCTTTTCCATCCTGTAGTCTTACCTAGAGAGATGGAATTGAATCCCAAGGCAAAGGGTGGTGTATCACCAAGCTGAATGGAAACGTTGACATTGGAGATGGAGGTGCTAAAGATGATAGGAGCCAGGATTTGGGGGAAGGTTCTGCACAGGGACAAGACATCATTGTTTGATAAGGAAAGAACTGCGGCTTCCTGTTATGGAAAAGATACCTGAAGCTCTCAAAAGTCAGGGTGAGTTTTGTTGTGATTCTTAGGATGGAATGCAACTAGAAAATAAAAGACCGAACTCATAAGTTTGCTATTCCCAATGGTAAACTGCAAGAACGCAAGAAAGATACTAAGTTGAACCATATGAAATTGCCATTTCATAGGTCAAATATAAATGTCAAATATGAATATCAGTAAATCACATGATTCAACCTAATACAACCAAGGAGAAAGATTTTATTTGTCAGAGAAAGAGAGAGAGAGAAAGCACACAAGCAGGGGAAGCGGCAGGCAGAAGGAGAAGCAGGCTCCCCACTGAGCAGGGAGCCCAATGCGGGACTCAATCCCAGCACCCTGGGATCATGGCTTGAGCCGAAGGCAGACACTTAACCAACTGAGCCACCCAGGTGTCCCTGCTTCCAAGCCATTAACCTTAAGTTCTCTATGCAACACAATGCAGAGAGAGATGACACTGTCGACAGAACATATCACCTTATAATCTTAGGCAGACAAGATTGTGGATCATTTAAATTCAGTGACGCAATTGTTTATTTTGTATAATAAGGCACTGTGCTGGGCACTGAAGACATAAAAACAAAAAGGACTTCATCCTACTGTCAAAGAATCTAGTTTAATGCGGAAGATATATAAAACAGAAGTGCTATCAGGGCACCTGGGTGGCTCAGTAAGTTAAGCGTCCAACTCCAGCTCAGGTCATGATCTCAGGGTGGTGGGATCAAGCCCCTGCTTGGGATTCTCTCTCTCCCTCTCCTTCTGCCCCTCCCCCCACTGCTCCCACGCTTGCTCTCTTTCTCAAAAAATAAAAATAAATGAAACAGAATTGCTATTGAACTAATCAAATACGTATTTAACACAACATGCCACTTTAAAGATTTTATTTATGTATTTGAGAGAGAGAAAGAGCATGAGAACAGGGAGGGTCAGAGGGAGCAGCAGACTCCCTGCTGAGCAGGGAGCCCAACGTGGGACTCAATCCCGGGACTCCAGGATCATGAGCTGAGCGGAAGGCAGTCATTTAACCAACTGAGCCACCCAGGCGCCCCATACAATATGCCACTTTAGATCAAAAGAATCTGGGCGCCTGGGTGGCTCAGCCATTGAGCGTCTGCCTTCGGCTCAAGTCATGATCCCAGGGTCCTGGGATCGAGTCCCACATCGGGCTCCCTGCTCGACAGGAAGCCTGCTTCTCCCTCTCCCACTCCCCCTGCTTGTGTTCCTGCTCTCACTCTCTCTCTCTGTCAAATAAATAAATATATAAAATCTTTAAAAACAAAAACAACAAAAAAAAAGAATCTGAGAATCCCCCTGATAAGACGGTGGCTAAAAAAGATGACACTAACCTTTTCTTTCTTTGCTTAAAACCGGATGAACTAGACTCTTGGGTCTCCAGCGCTAGCAGGTGCAGCCACTGAGCGAATTCCTGGTGCCGGTAATGAACGATACACGTGTTCAAGACCACGGAGGCTGAGAAGTCAATGGTGGTCACCTGGAAATGACACCAGAACTGCGGGGTCGGGTTTTAGCTCAGTAGCTCACAATGCAATGATACAGGGAGAGAGCAGAGAAAGGAATGAGTCTTGGGATCACAGTCAACACACCTGCACACTAGCCTTGAGGGAGTTGAGACAGACAATGCGCTGGCGGCTCTGGGACAGCAACAACCCATCTGTGAGGGCAAAGAGCAGATCAGAGAAGAACACTGGGGAAAACAACAGGTAAAACTAGGAGAGGATCAGAGACAGGCAAGCAGATGAATAGACTGTCAACAAAACTCATGAGTTGGGGCTTTTTTCTCTCAGTATGTTCCCTTCTTCCCATCCCCAGCTACACTGATATTAAGAAGGCCAACTGGGACATGGGGGAAAGGGAGGGTCTAGTCCTCTCGGTACCAACATCCCCCCCCAGGAACCTTTCAGTAGGACTTCAGTGCTCATCTGTGCCATATCAGAGTTTGCTGTGAAGCTTCGAAGAGGCAGCTGATCCTCATCACGGTGGTACAGGAAATGTAGCAGCTTTAGCGTCCAATTCAGGTGCCTGGACCAGAGACAGACTCTGGCTCAGAAATACATGGAATGTTGTTCTCACTCCCTTTATCCCCACAGACAAACTCAGTGCAGTGCAGCTACTAGGCTGGTTATAGAGACCCCAGCATATTGCTCACCTCTTTTGACTATTCATGGACAGCACCACACTTGTGATCTCCATTTTCACCTTGACCTGATCTGGCAGCTGCTGAAGGAGGTACAGGCCAGGCAGAGTTGGCTCAGCCAAGTTCTCTGTCTCCTCTGAAAACATGAATGAATAACACAAGAGCCATCAATCCTTAACACACTCAAGTCTCCCAAAATGCCCCATCCTCTTTGGCCAAATCTTCCCACATAAGTAGGCTAACCAAAGGCCCAATCCTAGGCCACAAGGCAAATATCCCAGAGATCCAGGCACCCGCTGTACTTCCTTCCCCGGAATTTAAAAAACAGTATGGGGAGCAGGTTGATATAATGCAAAGAATATGGACTTTAGGGCAAAATAACTTACACCCCATTTTTACAAATGACTAGCTCTATGACCTCAGTCAAGTCACCTATCTGCTCTTCTTGGCTTCAGTTTTCTCATTTGTGATATGCTGAGCATTTAGTGAGAGACAATACAGAAAACTCATACTACAAATCTAATTCACAATAATTACCTACTAAATGTTAGTTCTTTCCCTCACCACAAGTAAACGCCCTATTTCTTTTAGCCATCCTTGGCGTCAAAGGTCATGCTGAGTAACAAATCACACCTAAACTGAGACCACTATTTGTATGTAATTCCAGAATAATCAGAGAACAGCGCAGCCAAGAAGCTTACTGACCAGGGCTTTACCTGGACAAGGAACAGGTTTGGGTGCCAGGCTTGGGCCCGGGCGTAGCAGCTGACTATGGAAAAGGCCCTCGTGCAGTTCCGCATGGAGTGTCCACATATCCACAGAGATCGCCTTCAGTTGCCGACTGCTGATGCCCACCTCTACACACAACTTTAGGGCCAGTGAGAGCTCCGCAAGGCAGGTATCCTCCTGCAGGGAGGATAAGCCTCTAAGGCGTTAAGATATAGGGAGTCTAGGAGTTTGGGGTCAAAATGCAGTGGTCTAGAACACCACCTTGAGAGAACCCCCCCATAAGAATACAGAATCTAGAATGTAAGCTCCTTCATATCTTACACCCAGAAGGACACAAGGCATCTAAATGACCACAGCATACTCACCAACTGGCCACTCTTTAGAACTTTGCTGTTGATCTGATTTAGGCTCACCTCACATTTCAGCCTGGGAAAGGAAAAAAATTAAGAGCACTTGGAGCCTTTCCTCACCATTTAACTTCAGTCAAGCTTTATTGGCTAAAAGGAACAAGGCAAAGAGAAGTGCCTAATTTTAGCCTCTCCTCAAATTGCTACAGAATGAAAACTTGACACCTTTATAAAACCCTGACATCCACCCGCGCTGAAACAACTATAAGGCAAGAATGGGACTACCAGACCCTCTTTTACCCAGTGATTACCTTTTCCCATCACTATCCAAAAGAAAGCTGCTTTCTCTGATCTGAATGTGCCACAAAGACTCAGAAGTAGCCACCTTGAGAACCATGATGTTTATAGAATCTACATGAATGGAGAAGAGCTAGAAAGAAGCAGCAAAAATAGTCATTAATATCAAGGCACTGCCTTTCCTTTCCAGTAGAGAAAGAATAAGAGGCAGCTCTTGGTATTATATTCCCAAAACAGTAGAAAAATCCACCCATCACTCTACAGCCAGCCATCCCTACTACAGTCCAGGAAAGTGGGAGAAGTATCTCACCTGACAGAAGATCTTCAGTAAGGAAGGACTGAACAACAGTTCCTTTTGATGCACCCCAGTGCTCTGGGAAAATGGGGCAAACACGCCAGAAACCTTCTGTAGGTCCGTTCTGATACGCACTTCTCCAAAGCACAATGCCACATAGCGTCTGCCCAGAAGAGAGACCTCACTGCCGTCAGGTCCAGCCCTTCCCTAGCAGTCTCCTCCCCTCCCCAACATTCACTCTCTCATCCTCCCTAAAAATGTAGCTCAAATCATGGACAACAGTCTCATAATAGTTATCAATATATGTCTCACAAAATAATAGCTTCCAGGCTAACCGGGAGACATCAGCAAAACCCCAGTCCCCTCCTTGGGCTGTGAGGCCTCTGCAAAATGTCATTCTGCAAACCCCAACCCCAAAATATTCCCCAAGGGAAGAGTGAGAACGTAGGGTACTCACGGCAGATCATGGCTAAGGAGTTTGCTGGAAATCCACAGGCTATCAATTTCCTAAAACAGTGTGGAAAAGAGCTTTGTACACTAGCTTCTAGGTAAGCCATGAGCAGCTTGACAGCCAGGAAAGGTTCTAAGAAGAGGAGGAAGTGCTATAGCCTTTCCACTAAATATTCTCTACTCCATTTCCACCAACTTCTCTCCTCAGCACTATATCCTGCTCCTCACAATGACATTGGTTGAACTTGCTCAGTATTTCTCTTTTATGGATGTTACTATTTCTCCTCTTAAATTAGAACAGTAAGCTCTTCTATTTCCTGTTATCTTTTTTTCTGTGCTTAGTTCTGTATCTTTCTTATTGCACCCTGAACACTCTGTGCCTTATAAGCATTTTTAACTCAACAACTTGCATCAATCCCAGTGTTTCCAAACTAACTCTAAAATCATCTTGGCAGAGGTGACAAGGCTGGGCTAACGAGGAAAGCCACCCAGAATTTTAGGAAAAAAAAGAAATAAAAAGTTAAAATTTAGCTGAGTCCACCCCACACATACCTAGGGAGTTCCCCAAGACTCACCACTGTTTGCTGGTGCTGCTGAAACTTAAGGCTGACATTCTGGATCCAAAAAAAGGACCCAATCTTTAGCTCTGCCTGCAGCTTCCGCTGACACCACTTGGTGGCCAACCGGACCACAAACCACCTGCAGAAAAAGCCCTGTGAGTTCATAGGACCCTCTCTCAATTTTGGCTTTCCTCACCCCTTCCTGGTCCTAGAAGGCCTTGCAAAAAGGTTATGTCCTAAAGCTGGATCTTCTGGGCAACTCTCCGGTTTCCCAAAACAACACTCTGTCACATACACTCAGCCATAAAGATCAAGACCCTAGCCCTGGAGTGTCCCCTCCACCCAAATGAAATCAGACAAACTACAGCCCACCTCCTAAATTGGGGACAAAGAAAGCAATCCTTCCAATCCTTAGGAACCCCAGATTAAGAAAGAAGAGGCCCGAAGGGGAGTCGAAATACAGGCAGCCGTGTCAGACGTGCCATCACACACTCCCCCACAGGGTCTCTTTCTCCGCCCTCCAGACAGGTGTCAGCAAGAAGGCACCGTGGGTTCACACCCGGCTGGCTCAAATGCCGCTCTCCCCTGGGTTGCCAGACCTGTTCCGGCTCCTAGGGCGAGGATGCAGGTGCCCTCTGCGCTCGGTGAAAGGGACACTCAGGGGCGAAAGGACGGGGAAAGGGAGGCCACTGAGCCGGGCCCCTCTTCACACACACACCTATTCAGCTCCCAGCCTCAGCTCATCTCCTCAGGCCTCGCCCGCTCCCTCAGTGTCCCCTACTCCCAGTTTCTCGGTGCCAGATCGGACCGTACGCCTCCGCTCAAGCCAGCCGCGCGCCCCCTCCGCGGCCCCCCTCGGGCCCCCCTCGGGCCCTCCCTCTCCGCCGCCCGCGCACCTTCCCCTCCAGCCCCCTTCCCCTCCCGCGCGCCTTTCCAGCACGCGCCCCCCTCCTCAGTCTCTCTTCCTTCCCCAGCCCCCGCCCGCTGTAGCCGGGATCCCCTCACCGGCCTAAGAAGAGGGCGCTGAGGGCAACCAAAAGCAAGGCCAACAGCGCGGAGAACAGGGGCATTCCGGCCCCGGCCCGGGCTGGCTCCGGCCCCCGCCCTGCCGGGGCCCCCCCCCTACGCCGGCTCCGCTCTGCGCCGCCGCGGGCCGACCAGCCGCACGCGCAGGAAGCGCGCTGGACAAGGAAGCGTTGGCGCGCGTGCACCCCGCCCCCGCAGCCCGCCAGCCAGCCAGCTGTCTCCCTGCTCCACTCCTCCCCGCGCCAGCGATCCCGCAGGGCCGACCGACGGCCTGCGCGAAGTATAGGCGTGGCTCCAGAAGAGACGGGGCGCGGGGGGGGGAAGGGGGGCGGACCTCGCGCCGACTGACACTCACGCCCCGCCCCTGGACCCACCCTTCCGCACCCGGAAATGCGGAGCCTGGGGCTTGCAGGAGACCTGAGTCTGAGCCCGTCCCCAGGCTGGCAACAGACTTGGCTGTCTCATTTCAGTGGCGGAGCTCCACTTTCAAAGCACTTTTCCAGGGTGGTTACAGAGTCCGCTTGGCCACTTAGGGTCCGGACTGAGGGTACTGAGGAAGTTTTACCCCTAGGTCATACGAAGTAGCTGTCCTATCTTTTTTTTTTTTTTTTTTTTTAAGATTTTATTTATTTATTTGAGAGAGCGAATGAGAGACAGAGAGCATGAGAGGGAGGAGGGTCAGAGGGAGAAGCAGACTCCCCGCTGAGCAGGGAGCCCGATGCCGGACTCGATCCCGGCACTCCAGGATCATGACCTGAGCCGAAGGCAGTCGCTTAACCAACTGAGCCACCCAGGCGCCCCGAAGTAGCTGTCCTATCTTACTCAAAGCCTCGCCTTAAAATCCCTGAGGAAAGGAAGAATTTAAAGACGTCAGTTAAAATTCATACTTCATTCCACCCACAGAGGAATGAGTTTTTCATTCATTTTACTGTTTGAATACTGTTCTAGTCAATTAATATGTACTGACCTACTGTGTGAGCAACGCAATTTTCTGGACACTTCGTTGGACAAGTTTTCAGTTTCTACTGTGTACAGCACAATTTGGGCACTGAGCTGAGGGGATACTACAGAAATAGAGAATATTGTTCTTACCTCTCAACAACAAATAGTTTATCTTGGAAGCAAACATAATTGCAGGAAATAGATAATTAAGGATCAACTTTATTTTGCCTGTTTCCTTCTGTGAAATGAGGAAACTGGACAAAGATCCCAACTCGAATACAGTGATGCTAATACAAGCTAAACAAGTTCTGAGGATTTGAAAATAAGTACTTCATATCCCTTTGCTCTTACATCCTAATCTCCACAAATGTCCTTCAAGATTTTACTTGGAAACTCTTTTCCACTCCTTCAGAAAAGCACCATTTCAATTTTCACATTGGGTTGCCCATAGTTTTTACCCCTCCAACTGGTTTCCTTCCTTATCTAGTCCTCTTGTTAGTCATTTCACATCTCCCCAAAGACTCCGTTTGTTTCAAATTCATACTTCTCTCTCAAGCATTATAATCTGCAGCCTCCTAGCAAGGTAGGTTCTGTCTGTGAACCCTCAGGGAACGCCAAACAACTCAGTTAAAACTCTGTTCAAGCCAAGTTGGGGTACCTTGCAACACACCTCTCTACCCATATTCATCTTGTCCAATCTGTTCCCTTTACCCAGCTGATTCCTATCACTTCCTTTCTTCTCCCCAGACTGTTTCCAGCCTATTCCCAGTATTTCAATAACCTGAATTGTTGATTTTATCATTTGTCTACTTCTTTCTGGAAAGATCTCAAATGATCAATGCAACTGAAGTGGAAAGAGACCAAGTCTCTAATGTCAGGGGTTATGTCTGGCACAGACCCAGTATGCCCAAATGTTTCACATTAAGTCCCTCTCTAAAGCAAAGGATGGGGGAGGTGGAAATTATTGTTTCTAAAAATAAAAAGTCCTGCTAGTCACTGAAATTCCAGCAGATGGCAGACACCTCTGTTCACCACTACCATGCTCAGAGGACCTAGGAGCAAACTTTCTGGAATTGACCAGCAGACAGAAAGGAAGAAATGAGGTAAGCAGAGGACAAAAGTTTTCTACCCCCCTTTTCAGAGAAAGCTATTCCTACATTTATCCAAAAAAAAGCAGTTATTATCCAAGAGTGAACACAACTGTAGTGTAGTAAAAAGATTGTGAGCCAGACACAGTTGGATTCCTATCCTTATTTACTAGCTTTAAGAATTCAGGCAGGGGGCACCTGGGTGGCTCAGTCGTTAGGTGCCTGCCTTCGGCTCGGGTCATGGTCCCAGGGTCCTGGGATCGAGCCCCTCATCGGGCTCCCTGCTCAGCAGGAAGCCTGCTTCTCCCTCCCCCACTCCCCGTTTGTGTTCCCTCTCTCGCTGTGTCTCTCTCTGTCAAATCAATAAATAAAATCTTTAAAAAAAAAAAAAAAGAATCCAGGCAGTTACTCAACCTTCATGTTCTGCATTGGTAATACTGTAATACCTATGCTACATCTGTGAAGATTAAAGGAGCTAAGAGCTATAATACACCATCTATTATTTAGCAGACAGTGAATATTGTCTACCCTTACTCTTTTTTCTCAACTGCAGTAACAGATCCAGAGTAAAACATTTTACTGGCTATTTATTAAGCGGAATTCCTTGAGGGTCTTTAGCCATAATTAGTTAAAAATCTAGTAAAAGTGAGGTGCTAGGAGAGAAATGAAAATAGAGAAAAAGTAAAAAAAGTAAAGCTCTTAAAAGGGCCCACACCAAAGGCTCCCAGCATCTCTATTTTTTTTTTTAAGATTTTATTTATTTGACAGAGAAATAGCGACAGCAGGAACACAAGCAGGGGGAGTGGGAGCGGGAGAAGCAGGCTTCCCCCTGAGCAGGGAGCCCGATGCGGGACTCGATCCCAGGAATCTGGGATCATGACCTGAGCCGAAGGCAGACGCTTAACGACTGGGCCACCTGGGCGCCCCTCCCAGCATCTCTAGAGTGACAGCACTGACTCGTGTCAGACTCAAGGATCAATGAGATTATGAAATAGCACACCTAATAAATGACAACACTGGTGACTAATAATGAAATTCTTTATCATTTTAGAGAAAGGAGAAAAGTCACACATCAATAATCCATGATGCCAAGCTTCTGATGAGTAAAAATTTCCCAATTAAGAGGAATATCTCCCTCAGTTTCTGTTTTATCAATATGAATAAAAATATCTGCTCCTTCACCAGCAAGTCCTGTACTCAAAAAGAACTGACCCAAACTCTGGGAGAACAACCAATTCAAGTGGGAAGGGCTGAAGCTTCCAAACACAGCCACTGTTTTCTGTCATGCGTCTTCATCTCAGTGCTGACATGGCCACTGCCCAGGGAACCTGGGGCAGGGACCCCAAGGTGGAGCAGATGTCATGAACAGTGTGTGGTGACATGGGTCACAGCTTCCAGACTCATAGCTCTGCGTGATGAGCTTCTGCCTTTAACAACTCACTGGGCTTCATGAAGATGCCTTCCATGGCTTTCCAGTAGTTGTTCTGGCTTGGCTGGGCCATGCCATGTACCTCCTTTTGCCCACTAATGGGTCGACCATATTGTTCTCCCGTGACAGACAGCAGAACTTCGGTGGAAGAATGCTTGAACCGCACCTCACCATCCCTCACCCAGTAGGGCCCATTACAGAGCACCGTCCAGTCATCCAGATAATCGCCTTCACCTTCCTCACCAAAAGCACTCACTTCCT